>NC_059373.1:25665280-25971946 GCF_019703515.2 Myxocyprinus asiaticus
TGTTTTTTTGTTTTTGGCACCATTCTGAGTAAATTCTAGAGACTGTTGTGCATGAAAATCCCAGGAGATCAGCAGTTACAGAAATACTCAAACCAGCCCATCTGGCACCAACAATCATCCATGCGATTATCTAATCGGCCAGTCGTGTGGCAGCAGTGCAGTGCATGATTGTTGGTGCCAGATAGGCTGGTTTGAGTATTTCTGTAACTGTTGATCTCCAGTTATTTCGGCTATTCTGAGATGTGGGTTGGTGCTGTTTTGGCGGCATGAGGGGGACGTACACAACATTAGGCAGGAATGTTGTGGCTGATCAGTGTATATACGTGTGTGTGTATATATATATATATATATATATATATATATATATATATATACACACGTGTATATATATTTACATTTACATTTGGCAGACGCTTTTATCCAAAGCGACTTACAAGAGAGGAAAACATAAGCGAATCATCTTAGGAGACAGTGGTATGAAAAGTGCTGTATTACAAAGTATCACTAGCATCATAATAGTATTCAAAACAGATTAAAGTGCAACAACATTTATTTTATTTTTTTATTTTTTTTTAATGACTGGTTAAGTGCTCATGGAAAAGATGTGTTTTAGTCGTTTTTTGAAGACAGAGAGTGAGTCAGCTTCACGGATGGAGTTGGGAAGGTCGTTCCACCAACGTGGTATGATGAAGCTGAAAGTCCAGGAAAGTGTTTTGGTGCCTCTTTGTGTTGGTACAACAAGTGTTGGTACAAAAATAATAAATTTTATCCAATATGACAGAAGTCATATAATGTCTATAAAGTCTCCTGTGACATATTCATGGTATAGTGAGAGACGGTTGCTTTATGAGTGGGTTGCTAATGATATGTGATGTGTTGTAGAGGGATGTGAACAGAAGTGGCCATCTAAAAACAGCTCTGTACACTATAGTTGCTCTCCAGCTGAAGGAGTGGGAGTGAAGGAGTGGTCAGGGTGACACAGCAAAAGGCAGCTTGAGACAGAAGTGGGACTAGAGCTGCATTCCTGAAATAACAGAGAGAGATCTGGGAGGTGACGGGAAGGAGGTAGTTGCCACATGTTCCTGTTGCAACTCTTAAAGGCGTCGTAGATATATTAGGCCAACAAAAAACAAAAAGTAAAAGAAATGTATACTTCAGTTTGGGGACATATACATACATTTACATTCTCAGACCACATACTCCCCCGGAGGGTCCTTAAAAAAGGGATTTTTATTTAGCCTAAAATTCCTGTGATTTGCCTGTTTTCATATTGAAGCACTCTCTGTTGTCAAACATGGATACATGTCATACATTACATAATTGTTTGCCATTTAAACTTTGCGTATCAGTTTAATTTGACCCATCTCTGTTTTGCTTGTCTTTAATTTCTGTGTGCCTGCTGCGTGTGGTAGAGGGAGAGAGAGAGAACGTGTGCACTCTCAGTGACCGCGAGAAAAAGGCACTATTTAATGAACGTATAACAAGTAACTCTGAACTAACACTTTGATGTTTGCAATACATAAGTCTGAAAATGTCTGTTTGTATCCTACCTCACTTTCAGTGAACTTGTTTACATTCAGCTGATCTGTTCACCACTGAAGTAGTTTGAGGTATACTGGTACACATAACTCGCTCGGGTTTTCACAAAACAGAAACAAAATTCTTGACATAAAAATAAATAAGTACATGTGTGGGACGTTTACGTTTTAGGGATGTACAGGCAGATTTCAGATATAAAATCAGTGATTGAATGACTAATGTATACTCGATGAAAACAGAAGATTCTTTATGAAGTCACTAGGCAAACTGGAATGTTTGGGCATAGCAATAAGGTGGCACAGTGGCTTCACTGTTGTGACGTCATCAGCAATCCAGTTCTTTATTATAAATCAGTGGGCATAACAGACACAGGTATGACGGCGTCAGCAACTTTAGGACAGAAATAATCGTGGCTTCACTCTTTCTGTGTGCGTGTGTGTGTGCAAGTGTTCGGGTGCGAGAGGGAGAGAGAGAGAGAGAGCTCCGTGACCGTGAGAACATGTCATTTTCAATGCACAAATAATGCAAAACAAGCTAATGACAGATTAATAGAACCACAACAGAAATGTTACAGCTCATACCCATCCTTATGTCGGATAATGTTTATTTGCATTGCAACCTCTGACTGGAACGCTCATTCTCTATCAAATGGTGACGTTTTGCATAACCGTGACAAACAATACTTAAATATTTGAACCCGTTGATACATTTGTTCAGATATATACTTTTAACTGCTACGTCGATGTATTAGCTAAATCTTCTAAATGATACAAATGCAACATTATAACTATTTTAGCCCCTGTTTCGGAACAAATTAAGTAAGCTACAGGTCTGAAAATGCCCTAAATCTCACTATTACAGTTGTTTATGCTCACGTGGTACTTCTGTTGTTATTTTGGCAAGTTCCACGTGACAGGAAATAAGAGAGAGTGAGTTGTGGTGAGTTGGTATGTTTGTCACCACTCCACCATTTCATATCGGCAAGTGTGTCATACCATGATCTCAGCAAAACAGTCTGCATGTGTGACACCATTGGCCAAAATCGAGTTGTTTTGAGGCTGCTAGTGTGGCGCTGGCTTCAGCTGATGTGCAAAGTGCCTGTGATGCTCAAAAATGCTGACTAGGTAGGCTGCTTGCTAGGTTTTGAAACACAGCCCTCTTCACGTGCTACCTGGGACAATTCTGATTATCAGCTTAGATTCTGGATGGACTATGTCCTGTTTTTCATTTTATATTTGTGGTCTTTGTGATGAAGTGTTGTTTTAACAATGTGTTTTCTTTTTATTCTATTTCTTAAGTGGTCTTCTCTTTTTCATGTTTCTATTCTTGGTTGGGTTTATGTAGCACTTTTAGTCAACTTCACTTCTGTGCTTTATAAATAAGCATGAGTTGGCATCTGTTTATACGATGCATTGTCTTTCAAATTGTAAGCACAACAAGCAGAAGGCTTCGGTGGTAGATCTTCCCAGAAACAAACCTTTTGTAAGCACCTCAGATCCTGCTGATAAAATCACTCTCCCCTGATAAAGCTGTTTTATGGAGCCCATCCAATTCTACCTCTCCCCATCACTCTGTCCCACTTTCCGCCCTCGACCTTTTCCTACTGCTCTATCAGAGCCAGCTTTATTCTGCTCCACTGCTCCCACTAATATACACATCTCAAACAGACCTCAAATTTTGTAGTCTGCATGAAGTTTATGGACCGCAATGGACTAAAGGACCACAAAGAACTGTAGGAGTGACGTAACACGTAGTGTTAACAGTAGACAGAGAACACTTACAAGAGCACGTAAATGTCAGACTTCCTTACCTCAGTGAAAGAGGTATTTTTCTAACTAGATTTTTGTCTGTATTTCTCTGTATAAAGTGTTTGTACATTTAAAACCTTTTGCAATTTCAGCTCATTGATTGACACTGTCCTTCTCCCAAAAGAAACACATCCGGCGCTGCACATCTCCGGTCTTTCCAAGTTTGCAGTCTATTTTTATAAAGAGGTTTTGAAATATTAACTAACTTTTAGTCTGTAGACACAGCGTTTTCTGACTATGCTTGATTATGACTTCAAAATGAAGCTGTTGTAGTATTTTCTAGGAATCAAAAAATCCTGGGAAGTGGATATATATATTATGTCTATTATTCACAGTAATTGTGTGCACAAAAACTATTCCTTCTCGGAATCCTAAAAGAAGATGTGTGTAGTTGTGTTGTAATATGATTTATAATTTTAGTAGCTGTCTTTTCTAGGAATCGGACAATTCTGTTATTTCTATTATTCACAGTAATTGTGTGAAATTCACATTTTCACACCCTGGTATGATGATCTTGAGATACTGTATGCGTGTGTGTATTTGGGGATTCATATGTCTGAGTCTGTATTTTCATGTCTTTATGCCATGTGGGTGTTTCAGGGTATTGGACTGACTCTATATCTCAGTCAGACGCACTAAACATTTGCTCCTGCCTTTAGTGCACCTGAATGTGCTGCTGCTGTCCTAAAGCATGATTGGTTACACTCGTACACTTCCTGCGTAGCTCCAAAAGAAGTACAGGTGTTGCTTTGAGCGGTTGTGCCACTCCCTTTAACACACACCCTGAGTCAGCCACACCTATGGTTATAAGACTATCTTCTGTAGACAGTTACTTTATGGTGTTAATTATTAAAATGTACATTAACACAAAGACAAATTTGGTTACTTGTGGATATTTGATGACGTACATAAAGATTGTGTAGACATAGATTCATTATGTTTCATCGCATTTTGACTTGTGCTTGCATGCCAGTTAGGAAGATGGATGGCACTATCTGGGGAAGAATATGTGAAGCCCCACTCTGGCCTTTGACCCCTCACACATTCATGTTGGAAACCTGCATGTGAGGGTTTCCCAGATGGGACCCTCTGCCTATATGGAACTGTGCAAATAGTGGGCATCCATCACTTGCAGAGCTAAAACACTATCAAATGACCATCCTCCCCTGTCTTTAATTGAGTCTGCCCCTCCTGTCCATGTCTCATTAATGGAGTGTTTTCTCTGTTACTCCACACTTTATCAAGTTATCTCCACGTGTCTCCTCATTTTAAGATGTTTTACCTCACATTGTGAGTTCCTCATTCACTGTGTTTGGCACCCTTTTTTGGGTCCTAATGCTCAGATGATATTTGAATCATCTCTCATTCTTTTCTTTCTGCAATGATAATTCCCCAATTGTGGTGCTGTTGCTAGCACTTGCCCATTATAAAACTCAAATGTTATTCATGGATGCCAAAAATACTTTCTGCCAATATCCTTTAAAATGATGATTAGGACAACAGATTAAGATAAAAAAGTTAGGCCAATGTTAATTAATAATAGAAGGTATTGTGATGTAAGGAATAAAATCCAATCCGTATTTCACAGGGATTTCTATGAATCTGCCAGATGGTAATTTGCCATTTTACACTACTAGTTTTGTTCTTGAACAGGCTTCTCGGCTATTTAATGACACTATATAAAATTTTATTTAGTTCGCCAAACATTTAACTTCTTTAATCTGATGTATTTCCGAGTCAAACAGAATATTCAGTGGGAAATATTGGTTTGTTAAATGTTAGACTATTATGTTATTGCTTGATATTATTCTACCCCACCTGCCCATTCTTTGGTTAATTTAGCAGAAAATAAAAGTCACTTCGGAGGCTCTAGAGTTTTTACATTTGTTATGAAAGATTCTGAAAACAAATAGCCTATTTTTTTTCATTGGTATAATGTGCTTTGTGCACAGATGATTTCATCAAGGACATTTATTATAAAGTTGGGCTGCAACGGTACACAAAATTCAAGGTTCGGTACGTACCTCGGTTTTGGAGTCACGGTTTGGTACAGTTTCAGTGCAGCAGGGAAAATAAAAAATCTTTATTTTGAAAACACAGTGGCTGATGGGCAACAATTCTTATTGTGAAGGCTCATTTATACATGACTGCACTATGCATATTCAACGCAATTACAATACAAAACTTAAGAGCCTCTTATATGTACATTGTATAAATAATAATAATAATAATAAAGTAAAAAAAGTGCAATTATAATAATTGTAACAAAATTCAGACAGTGTCTTTTGCCTTTCAGCTCACCACTTGTTTTCCTAAATTTTATAGGTTCATAACGGGACTCAAGCACATTAAGCAGATGCTTAAATCCTGTGTTCTCGACGACTGAGTGTGGTCTGATATCTACAGCAATAAATACTCCTATGGCGCTTGTTATCGCTTTAGCTCTGTCTGAGCTTGCAGCGAGAGGCTGCTTGAACGCCTTGGGTGAGACTAACTTGCACAGGCTGTTTATGCTTTGCTCCAGTAAGCTCAAAAGACACATGTGGATGATGTCGCCGCAAATGAGTCATCATGTTAGATGTGCTTCCTGAGACATACCCGACTTCGTTGAAACAGAGCCGACACACAGCCTTCGTCCTGTTCACTACTCGTTGCCCAGTATTGTAGTTTACTGCAAAACCATAATGCTCCCAAACAACATATTTTAGAGAAGGCAGTGGGTCTTCAATCTCTGGCATATTTAAGTCTGACATATTTATATTTTGTTTAGTTCCATCACAGTTGTGAATAATAGTGAGCTAGCTAGTGTAAACTTCACATGCATTTATCTGATCCGCAGTTTAGTGTACCATGTGGCACTCCATTCTGTTAAGTTCACTGTACATATTGCCATTGTAGTGTCTAGGTACGATCATGAGTTCAAGCTCGATTACACTTCCTAGTGCTTGATGCATGCACAGAGTGCTAGATGGCGCTATAGGAAGCCGAGGAGACTGCTGTTAAGGTTTATAGTTAAAAAGGAAATACATTTTGGTCTGTTCTCACCCAAAACCAAGTGGATCGCTTCAGAAGACATTGATTAAACCATTGGAGTGGTATGGAGTACTTCTATGATGGCTTTATGTGTTTTTGGACCTTCAGAGTTCTGGCCACCATTCATGTGCAATGGATGCACCTACAGAGTTGAAATTTTCTTCTAAAAATCCTCATTTGTGTTCTGCAGAAGAAAGTCATACATGTCTGGATGACTTGAGGGTGAGTAAATGATGAGAGAATTTTCATTTTTGGATGAAATATCTCTTTAGTGCTTGGCAAATGTAGTTGTGGTGGCTTAAAGGGTTAGTTCACCCCAAAATGAAAATTCTTTCATCATTTACTCACCCTCATGCCATCTCAGGTGTGTATGACTTTCTTTCTTCTGCTGAATACATTTGAAGAAAATAAGGAAAAATATCTTATCTCAGTAGGCCCTTAAAATGCAAGTGAATGGTGATTTTCGAGTTTTGAAGCTCCAAAAAGAACACGCAGTCAGCATAAACATCATCCAAAAGACTCCAGTGGTTAAATTCATGTCTTATAAAGAGAAATGATCAGTTTGGGTGCAAAAAAGATTAGTATTCGAGTACTTTTTAACTATAAAGCATCGCTTCCGGGTTAGCAATGGTATGCGCGTGTGACGTAATCGCGTTGGCATGTTCACGTGAGAACTGACGCACGTGCATCAAAGTCGGAAGAGCAGCTTTGTTGGTTTTGGTTTAGATCTGCATTTGTATCTGTTAGTGTTGTCACAGTATCAAAATATCAGTGGTCGGTACTGATACCAGTGAAATTTCATGGTGCTCTATACCAATTTCGGTACCACAGAATAAATATGCTAATATGACAATGTGCTATTGAACACACCTGATTAGCCTATTTAAAAAGTTACTTTTCAATGTAAATGATAAATTAAAAGAAATCCATGTTTCCTTCAAGTGTTTCTCAATCAAGGGTGCTTTGCTTAAGTATTTTTTAAGTGCTTAAGAAATCTCATCTCTTTACACTGGCCTCTGAGTCTGACAAATAAAATGTAGGACAAAGTTTTGGAGTGTTTGTGTTTTAGATTACTGGTGTTTGTGTATGTGGTCATTTTGAAATGTTATGTTTTAAATTTTATTACTGTGAAGCACTTTGGTCAGCTCTGTTGTTTTAAATGCTTTATAAATAAAGTTGGAGTTGGAGATTAAAGCACAAATGCTGTGATTTAATTCTATAAATATATAGTTTACATGTGCTGTGTGGTTCACAGTGGATTAGTGCTCTGCTCTGTCATCTGATACAACATGTCATGAATGATTCTCAATATGTATGAGCAGTAGGATTTATACATTCATTCAAAGTACACAGCTCTTCCACACTAAAATTGTAGCCTTTAGCGGTTTAATAAATCAAACTTGGACATGTCACGATTTTAATTCGATTAATTAAAATCGTGAGGAATCGTGTAAGGAGTAACAGAGCATGCGCTCAAAATGAGCATTTTAAAGCAGTCGTGTGTCAGTCATATTGCGCGCTGGTACTGGATAGAGTCGGTGCTCAGTACAACCGGTACTGCAGAAACACTGTTATTGTTACATCTTTTTTATTGTAGTATCGACTTGGTACCGAAGTACCGGTACTTTTGACAACACTAGTATCTGTATGTTTTTCACAGTGTTCCGTTTGTGTGCTTATCCTGGATGTCTCAACCAAGAGAAGAACGTGAGATTACATCCGTAATATGTCAATGTGAATTTGTCACACGAGAGACCACGTGAACTCTGCGCTCTACGTCACATGCACCTTCTGCTGCTGACCTATTTATAGTTAAAAAGTACTTAAATATTGATATTTGTTGCACCAGAACCAATTGTTTCTCTTTATAAGTCTTTAATTTCACCGCTGTAGTCATATAGATGAGGTTTATGCTGACTGCCTGTTCTTTTTGGAGCTTAAAGTCGAAATCACCATTCACTTGCTTTTTAAGGACCTACTGAGCTGAGATATTCTTCTGTTTTTCTTCAAATGTGTTCAGCAGAAGAAAGAAAGTCATACACACCTGGGATGGCATTAGGGTGAGTAAATGATCAGAGAATTTTCATTTTTGGGTGAACTAGCCCTTTAAATTGATGTTTTGTTGCCAGATTGTGTGGGCTCTTGGACAGACATCACTAAGTTTCCACCTCAGTTTTTTACCTCTTTTCTGTTTCTGGAATTCTCCTGTGGTTGCACAAAGACCAAACCATGCTAAAAAGATCCAAGTGAATGTGGCTGGTCCTGTCTCTGTCTGCCACTCTCTGTGCTTTTTCAAAGTCTGGGGTCTTGATGCAGTAATTTGTGGGGCGGAAGAATGGACCAGCCATGCTTCATACTGTACAGCACTGCAGATCACTTCAAACTGCCCTCGAATCAATAAAGCGAGAGGGAGGGGAAGTAACAAAGGCAGTTGAGGGGAAAAAGGTCTTGAGAAGAGAAGGGAGGAGAAGGAAAAGAGTGGTGGTGTTTGTCAGAGGCAAATGAATGAAACCTTTCTCTGGATAGAGAGCTGAGAAGTCTTTTTATTTCTCTCTCTCTGTCTTTCTCTGGCACAGATCATGCCCTCTGCTGGCCTACAATGCCCTCTTCCCAATCTTCAGCAGCATGTTTTTTTCCACCCCCTCATTTTTTTTCCGGTGCTACTGAGTATTTTGTAACACTGCTGCAGTTTTGAGATTCCCAAAGTATGTGTCTCTTAAGTATGTGTGTGTTGCGGTTTTCGTATGTTTTTTTTTTTTGTTTGTTTGTTTTTTTTACTTCAGTCACAGAAATGCACAAGTTGAAAGATAATTAGGCCTGTTATCATGTATTCATTTATTTTTTGCCTGACGAATACCTAATGGTCTAAATGTTGCAAACAAGTGTAAACCAATAAAGTACTTTTGGAGCAATACATCAGTGTACTACAGACACTTGCCATTTTTTCCATTGTGTTCTAATGGGAAAAATAATCAAAGTAATAAAATCACTGGAAGGGAACATGGGGAGGAAAAAGGGAGATAAAATAACAGATATGTCACTTTGAAATGTAAAAATTTTCTGATGAAAATGTGTGTCACGCTTGCCTGTCCAAAACTCACTGCCACAGTGCTAGAGTGTTCTGGGTGATTTCCAGGTCTGTGCAATTGTTAAGGTGTTCTGATTTGTTTTGCTTGGTTGCATAGGTGGTTGCTTACTGGTCCAATTCAAAAGACACCACCTACAAGAATCTAATCTGGGCCTTGTTTCCCAAAAAAGATTGATCTTAGCGGTTAAGAGTGTTTTCTACGAGTGCTATAACAAATGTTAGTTATTTTTTATGTGCGTTTCCCAAAACTATACTTAACATGAACATTCGAGGACGTGCTTTAAGTGCTACTTAAGAGAGTCGCTGTCCGTGTGACTGTGCTGAAATGTAGACCATCTAGACCATTTGAAGGATGTAAACAAAAACAAAGGAATTAGGACACTACTGACCCTGAAGCATTTCCGGTATCATTACCGGATCCTTTAAATAAGGCTCTGAATGAATATATTTTGTCAAAGAACATCAAACGTTTACCTGAAGTGACTTATCCAGACGTGTTGTTGAAACTGAGTGCCTACGCAAGAGAGGCGATGAAATTGTATTGTAGTTGCTCTTATTTTGTAGATGCTCACAATTATTTCCTCAGCGGAATGGTCGGGAATATTGGATTGCTCATATTATAATCAATGAAGCCGTTCAATGAATGTAATGTTTTCTTTTTTAATTATAAAATATATTTTGTTTGTCTATTTCTGCTACTCCAGCTACTCTGAGAACTTGGCAGTTCAATACTGCAGATTTTGTTGAATTTTTTTATGTGACAAATTTCTTGGGTTCCTCATTTGTAAGTCATTTTAAATAAATGTGTCTGGTAAATGACTAAATGTAAATGACTTGTGCAGCTTCATTCATTATAATGGGAGCGATCTATTGTCTCTTTTATAGCTCTGCCTCTCACACATACTATTACGGTAGTTGGCAGAAATTTGTTCAACTACCAGAGATAAGACGTGTGCTACAGCTGTCTCGCTTCACTGCAGTGGTTCATGCATCCATTTGCGGTTGTTTTTTCAGAGATATGAACATTTTCATTTCTGTTAGTTCCAGGCATCTAGGGAGCATCCAACCCCCGAACAACATGTTCCACATTTAAATAATGGCATTTTATGACAATCGTGTTAACGTTAGTAACGTTAATCTCTTTAAAGTCACTATGAATTAAGTACCTTCTGCTATTGTTTTGAATGAGTTTAACAACTTAAACCGAGATTACTCCGAAAAGTGATAACGCTTACAGCAATGCTACACAACATGTGCGGTGCTACACAACATGTGGTGCATACAAGAGTGCCCTAGAATGTCAGAGAGCAAGAGGAGATGAGGATGATGAGCCAATATACGGATGATTTTCATGCATGGAAGCACATCCTTGACTTTTTTTTCCCCTTCTCTCTGATTTTAATTTTTACAGTTCTCTGCAAAAATCATACCAACACTTTTTTGTTACCAATTATTCCACAAATAACTTGGATCTACTCATACATTTATAATTTTTGGCATTTCTTTTTTTATGTTATTATTAGCCTTGTCGGTTAAAATAAAATTAAATAAAACGGGTATCATGATATTAAATTCTCAGCATAAAGTGAAGCTATTGGTATTTAAATTGTATTACGTGTAATTTCGCAATTGTCCTGTGTCTGCATAGGTCTGTGTCCTTACTATTTTCTTAGCGCTGTACGATTACTCCAGAGCACTTGTAAATCTATGAGCATTTTCAAGTACTACTTAAGTTATGATGGCTTTGGAAAATGGGCTGCAAACTAAGATGAATTGTAAGATGGATTCTATGATCTACTTAGGCAAACGATGCTTTTGGGTAACGAGGCCCTGGTTCCTAGATATGGTATCGGTATCAGTATTGACGATATTGGACTTGAAATTATTGGTATCGGGTCAAAAAGAAAATAAGTGGTATTGCCCATCCCTAGTATGAGGCAAGTTTCAAATGGCAATATATTTAAACCCTACCCCTAAATATAAGCAATAGCAATAGTCATTTCAGCATAAGTCATTTGTTGTCCCTATGTGTGATATTAATGCTTTGGTTAGCTGTGTTTAAAAGATACATTAATTCCAAAGAAATTGATGGCCACTATACTATACTGTTGTAATTTATGCTGATCTGGATCAGTTACATATACTGTATTAAAACGTACGTTTTTAAATGATGGTAGAGAAGTGCAAGCCCAGTTACATTTTTTTTTTTTTTAAAGCAAGAATTGTCTCTGCCTGTCTATTTTCTCTACACCTGCGTGTTTTAAGTTTTTATTTTTGAAACCATTCTCTTTATTATCCCTCTTATGAGAGAGAGAGAGAGAGGAACAGTCACTCACCCTTAACTCTGACAGGCAGGTGATCGATGGCCCCGTTACAAGCACATCTTTATAACAATGTTTATGTAAGAGTCTCTTTGCACTTAACCCTTTCTCTATGTACAGATCTTAAAGGGGCTCAATTTAAGGGTCTAAAAAAAAGAAAGTGGAGGACAGGTGCAATTAAAAGAAGATGCGAGGCTTAAATGAAAGAGTGGATGTGAAGTGTGTTTGTGAGAGGGGAAATTCAATGCACTTAAGGCCTTTTCACACCAAATCCATGACGATTTTGCGAGACGAACCTCTAACGGATGGTCTATTCACACAGAATATACCACAATTCATACCTAATTTGGTATAACTGTTTCATTGTGTTGTTTCAATGGTGTTGATGCTTTTTGAAGAATATATAATCTGTGTTTTTTATGCAAGTGATTTGCGTAAAGAGCGCTGTTGGATATTTATTTGCACATGTATTTTGCTACGAGTAGGCTATATTACAAATGGACACCTGAAGCCAACTTGTCTTTTTATAATGTCTGGATTATATACCACAAGGTACAGTGATATAAATACACGTGGAATAATTTACAATAACAGGTATTATAAAATATGATGTATATTATAAAATATCTTTTAATACCATAGTATTAAAATAATATAAAAGAATACCCTGGCTCATTTGCAATACTTTGTTATATTACACTTGCGATAAAAATAGCAGTGTGGTTCTGCAGTTCGTTTGTTTACAGTAAAATATATCATGTAAAGTCTTTTTCAGGGATTTTCTAAGAGCTCAGTGCAAATGAATTGCTGAACCTCGCTGCTGTTTTAATACCATGAGAATATAACAGGCACAGTGATATACATATTAAAAATGTAATGACATAAGCAGACTTTCAAAAACAGAAGGGGTTTATGTTTGCAGTACAAAGGGTTCATGAACTGCAACTATTTATTTTTAATCATATAATTTTCAGGGGTGTGTATCAGCTGCACGTATGCCAGTGTTTGCCAGTTGTTTAGCGCCACCAACACACTGGATTGAGCAGCTGCAGCGATTGACAAAAAGCTCTTATCTCATTGGTCAGACAGTTTTCATTGCAGTCCGAAGGGAAAATAAATCAGAACACTCTGTGTAAAAAAACAAAACAAAAAAAAAAAACAATCTGATTGTCGACGGACGATTTGTTGGACCCAATGTGCATAGCTCCACAGGAATGCATTGTTATCGCACACAAGCTGGTTTGGAACGAACATTCGTACCGAAGAAAAAAAAAAAGGGACTTGGTGTGAACAGGCCTTTTAGTATTTTCTCTCAGCTGCCACCCAGGCCATCTCTTCTGGACACAGTTGTTTCATAAAACGCATGTCACCATTGTAAGGGTGCCATTGGATTGACATTCACAGGACAGTTTCGTATAGGTTTTCCAGAATATAGGGTGTGGGCCCACCTGGTATGGTGTGGATTTACAACAGAAAGACAGCTGCCTAAAAGAGGAGAACCGGAGATAGAAGAATGGGAAAGGGGAATTCGAAGGAGGACAGCCATTAAAATTCTGCCGAGATATCTACATACTGTACAGTTCGGTGGAGTGTTGAATGGAGATGAGGTCATGCATGTCGTCCAATCAGCAGTTGATATTTGAGGTTGCATTGTGAGGTTATGTGTACTACTGTTAATCAAACCATCATTCTTGCGCATTAGCACCATGCAGTTGATCGTCTAAATGCTTGGTGGTGATGTGTGCACACAACTCCTATGCCAGCTTTGTTCCCTTTGTTATGGTGTAAAGTGATGTTAATTTGTTTAAATGTGGGCATCATTTAAGCTTAAAAATAAATGACATTAAAGGTGCAGTATGTAAGATTCAGAAACTCTTGTTATTAATGACACCTGTGGCCGTTAAGTGAACTGCTGCCAGCTACTTGTTGCTCGTGCTCGCGCTCGTGCACACACTCCATAGGGACGCGAGCGAGCGAGCATCCAAAACAATGACGTAACGTACATAGAGACTGAACGTGATTCACCAGCATCATGCTGACAGATGAGGTAGCATAATTAAAATTACACAGTTATGATTGTTTTACTTCAAACTTTGAGACTGTATATTATATTTGACTCTCCAGTGCTGGAATAGGGCTAAAATAAAGTGTGGATATAGGTCTGACTATGCAAGACTGTAGTTTGAAGTAATCACTTTTCTTTGCATGATACATAGGCTATCGTATAAATGCAGTCAATGTCGGCATTAGCTAGCTAGCCAGCTTTATCAATAGCTGTTAGCTAAATTTGGTGGATGATGACAGTAGCTGTTTATAAAATAGATTGTACATTATAAATATGTTGACACAATTCAGTATTGATGTGATTCCATCACAACTGTCATTTTGATATATCGATGTGCTATTGTTTTATAATAATAGAATGTATATATTTTCTGTATAACCAAGTTACGTTACACTAATGAATGGGTGTTTTTGCATTATCTTGAACATTGTCTAGCATTCATTTCATGTGTTGTTGTAGTTTAGCTAAAATTACACAGATCAATCCTTATGGCACTATGTTTCACAAGCTTTGCAGTTATGTAAGCTTACCTGTCCAATAAGAAGAATGCCAATTCAGGGTCAGATTTGATCCCCAAAACCGAACGAAGGTCCCTTCAGAAATCAAATGCCCTAACATTTTTTAAGTTGCGTTACAAGCCGTTCACACATTGGCAAAAAAAAGGGCATATATTACATGAAAATTGTTTCATATTGCACCTTTAAATGTGTGTTCTTGATGTTGATAGCTATTGCTAGTACATAAGGATGCAAATTTTGTCAAATCCTTTTAACAGAGTAACCGCCAGTATTAAGCGGTTATTAACCGGTTAATCGATAAGCCATGAATCAAACAAGTGGCCAAACAGGCATGACAAAGGTCTGTACTGCAAGGCTCCAGACTGCGACTAAAATGGTCGCAAATGTGACCAAAAATAATTTATTGCGACTATAATTTAAAATCTAGTCGTCATTGGTGACAGTCGGGTTCTGTGCGTTCATATGTGGTTTCATCAGATATCATCTTGTGAGTTATTGAATACGTCTTTAGAGCACCAGTGTGTATTGCGCCACTTTTCACTCGTTCTGTTGTGATGAAGAGCTCGCTGCACCGCACGCAACAACAACAAATCCAGCGCGACAGAGTCGTGACCAAATGACTCTTTTGAACCGGGTCTTTTTCATGAATCACCCGAAAAGAACTGAGGGTTTGAACTCAGGAGTTCAGGTTAGCAGTTTGAATCAGATTCACTTTCTCAGCGAATCAGCCATCAGTGAGCTCACTACTGGGAGTGCAGACATTTCAAAATAAGAGTCCCATGTGTATTTTGGGCTTCTTTATAATTCAAATTCGCATATTGTGTACCACTTTTATTATCCTGGTAATTATTGATTGGGATTGGAGTAGCACAATAAACTGCATCTGGGATTTCATTCAATTTGCAATCCTGTAGTTTCTGTGTCTGGACTATGGTAATATTGTAAAACAATTTATATACTGTGTATATATTTATATATATGTATAAGTGTGTGTGTGTGTGTGTGTGTGTATATATATATATATATATATATATATATATATATATATATAATATTTGATAGAAAGGCTTTGTAATGGTGAAATTTCCTGTTCAATACAAAACCAGGGAGGGGCTCTCTCAGGTGGAAGTGACCAGTGCCCCAAATGTCTGAGACCAAACGCATCTTGGGAAGGCCTAGCCCACCTTTGTCAATCAGCCTATGCAGTTTACTGAAATGTAATCTGGGATGTTTACCATTCCAAATGAAAGACTTCACTATGCTATCAAATCCCTTGTAATAAGAGAGGGGGACATCTATAGGGAGAGACTGTAGCAGTTAGTTGAATTTTTAATAACATTAACCTTCCCAATCATAGGTAAATGTAATGAAGCCCACCTGCCCACATCGCTCAGAAACCTTTTTATTAAAGGTTCAAAATTAACTCTAATTAAATCACACTCATTTTCTAGGAATAAAATACCCAAATACGTAATGCCCTGTTTGGGCCACTGAAAGGCGCCCGGCTGAAAAGCCGTAACCCGTCAGTACGCTGTCAGAGCCAAAGCTTCGGATTTAGACCAATTAACTCAGTATCCTGAGAAATTTCAAAAAGAATTAATAATTCTATTGAGGCAAGGCATAGATCTAGTAGGATCGGAGACGAATAATAAAATATCATCTGCGTAAAGCAAAAGCTTATGAGCCACACCTCCCACCACAACCCCTGGAAAATCATCTTCCTTTCTTATCGGGGCTGCTAATGGTTCCAGGGCAAGACAGGGTGCCCATATCCATTGTAAAATAATCTGAAATTAATCCATTTGTTTGTACCGCCACTACCGGGTGTCTATAAAGTAACATGATCCATCCAATAAAAGTATTCCCGAACCCGTATATTTCCAAAATCTTAAAAAAATAATCCCATTCTACCATATCAAACGCATTTCACTCGCCAAGTGAGATGGCAGCTACCAGAGTCTATACCACATGATATTGATGAAACGCCTAATGTTATCAGAAGATCCCTGAATAAACCCCACCTGATCTATATGTATAAGAGATGTCATGACTTAATCGGTTAGCCAAAATGTTTGACAATATTTTAATGTCTAGCTGGATCAGGGAAATTGGACGGTAACTCTTACACTTACTTGTATCTTTGTCCTTTTTAAGAATTAGACTGATCCGGGCTTGTGTCATGGTTGGTGAAGCTTTCCATTTTTTAATGATTCCGTATAAACTTCTAGCAAAAGTGACTTCTATACAAATTTTGTGAGACCGAATTACACAACAGAAAATAATCTATAAAGCAAACTCCAGCCAATAGGCGGAATAAACACAAAGAACGTGTAGATTCATCCACATAACTGTCCCGAAGGTGTGTTCCTCCACAAAACAAGCTCCAGACGCTAGCGGAACCAACACAAAAAAAAAAAAAAAACAATCCGTTTCCTTGGGCAGTCAAAGGAATGTTCAGTGAGCCGGCCCATTCGGCTGTTACATCACTGTAACAAATGCCCTAATCACTAATGATTTGCAAGAAATTTTCCACAAAACAAACTCCAGCCGCTAGGTGGAACTAGCACAAAAAGAAACAAAAAAGGTGCCCAGTTTCCTCGGACGGTCAAGTGAATATTCAGTGAGTCAGGCCCACTCAGCTGTAACATGAGAACCACAGATAACTTACTTAGTCATTGACTTTATGAAGGACATTGCTTGCTGTGGGCATGTAAATATTTGCAGCCATCCTTAGTATCTATTCTCAATTTGGCCGGGAACATCAGTGCAAAAGCGACCTTCCGTTGATGTAAGAGTTTCTTGCATTCCTTGAATCGATCACGTTTCTCTCTTGTCAAATTCACAAAGTCTGGAAACAAGAAAATGCTGTGGTTCTTCCAAGAAAGCCTTCCTTTACTCATTGCCTCGCGTAACACAAGATATTTATCGGATGATCTCAGAAATTTGGCCAGAATTGATTGGGGCCTGTCTCCCTTTGCGGATCTCTGAGCTGGAACTCTGTGAGCTCGCTCGATTTCCAGCTTATGGCCTATGTCGAGCAGACTCTGGAAGAGCTCGTCTAGGAATTTCACCATATCTCTGTCTTCGTTCTCAAGAATTCCAACAGTTCAGACGTTGTTTCACCAGTTATGATTCTCAAGCAGTTCCAACGTTTCCCAAACGTGCTCCAAGTCCGTCTTGAATTGTAGATTCAATTGTAGATAGCGGGTTAGCAGCTAATTCCCTCTCTGATGACTCCAGATAATCGATCCATTTCACGACGTCCCCCACTCATGTAACCAACTCAGAGAATTTCGTCACAATGGCAGTGATCGATCGATGTATTACAAGATCCTCCAATTTAGCAATGACCTTCGCCAGCATTGCTGACATGCTCGACACTAGACGCTGAATCTCTCCCACGGCATCATCCAAACTGATTCCACAGTCTGCAGCCCTGTCAGGGGTATCAGCTTGAGCACGTAAGTGACTTTTATTGTCTCCAGAGTCTGAGGATTTTGAATTCTTTGACATATTGTCCTCACAGAACAGTTATGAAACAGGGTGTATCGAATCTTACCGGTTTATGACACAAAAAGTATTAAAAACTAGCAAAGTGTGCAGAGCTCGCCGTTCACACGGCTGACCGTCGCATTGCGCCACACTACTCATTTTCTAGTATTTTCGACATAAACGAGAGATTTGAAATTGGTCTGTAATTGGCCAATTCTCCAGCATCAAGCTGTGGCTTCTTAATGAGCAGTTTGATAACTGCAATTTTAAAGTTACTTGAGACATTTCCTAAGGATAGAGTGGAGTTACTATCAAGACACTATCAAGAGCACTAGAGAAGACTGTAATATTTTCTGTTATTTCAAGTTCTTCTAGACTTTTTGGCTCACTGAGTATATGAGATAAATCTGGAAGATTATTAGTGAAGCTATCTTTAATGGTTGAAAAAATAGTTCTAGCTGAATGATAGCATGGTGTAGATCGAGTAACAGCTGATTGCAGCATACAAGAGACGAGGTAATGATCTGAGATGTCATCGCTCTGCATCAGAATTTTTATATTATCAACATCAGACAGAATTAAATCTAGCGTATGATTATGGCAATGAGTTGGTCCTGTCACATTTTGTCTGATTCCAAGAGAGTCCCAATGAGTCATTTTCATTATCTATGTGAATGTTGAAGTCACCAACAATTAAAGCTCTATCCACAGTAATTAATAAATCTGAAAATGTGCTAATTCACCAAGGAAATCAGAATATGGCCTGGTTGATATACACTGACAGGCAAAAGTTTGGAATAATATGCAGATTTTGCTCTTATGGAAAGAAATTGGTACTTCACCAAAGTGGCATTTAGCTGATCACAATGTATAGTCAGGACATTAATAATGTGAAAAATTATTATTACAATTTGAAAAAAACTTAAACTACTTCAAAGAGTTCTCATCAAAAAAATCCTCCACGTGCAGCAATGACATCTTTGCAGATCCTTGGCATTCTAGCTGTCAGTTTGTCCAGATGCCCAGGTGACCTTTCACCCCTCGCTTCCTGTAGCACTTGCCATAGATATGGCTGTCTTGTCGGGCACTTCTCATGCACCTTACAGTCTAGCTGATCCCACAGAAGCTCAAAGGGGTTAAGATCCATAACACACTTTTCCAATTATCTGTTGTCCAATGTCTGTGTTTCTTTGCCCACTCTAACCTTTTCTTTTTGTTTTTCTGTTTCAAAAGTGGCTTTTTCTTTGCAATTCTTCCCATAAGGCCTGCACCCCTGAGTCTTCTCTTTATTGTTGTACATGATTTTTAATGAAGCTGTCAGCTGAGGACATGTGAGGCGTCTATTTCTCGAACTAGAGACTCTGATGTACTTATCCTCTTGTTCAGTTGTTGTATCTGCCTTCCACATCTCTTTCTGTCCTTGTTAGACCCAGTTGTCCTTTGTCTTTGAAGACTGTAGTGCACACCTTTATATGAAACCTTCAGTTTTTTCACAATTTCAAGCATTGTATAGCCTTCATTCCTCAAAACAATGATTGACTGAAGAGTTTCTAGAGAAAACTGTTTCTTTTTTGCCATTTTTGACCTAATATTGACCTTAAGACATGCCAGTCTATTGCAGACTGTGGCAACTCAAAAACAAACACAGAGACAATGTTAAGCTTCATTTAACGAACCAAATAGCTTTCAACTGTGTTTGATATAATGGCAAGTGATTTTCTTGTACCAAATTAGCAATTTAGCATGATTACTCAAGGATGAGGTGTTGGGAGTGATGGCTGCTGGAAATGGGACCTGTCTAGATTTGATCAAAAATGACTTTTTTCAAATAGTGATGGTGCTGTTTTTTACATCAGTAATGTCCTGACTATACTTTGTGATCAGTTGAATGCCACTTTGGTGAATTAAATTACCAATTTCCTTCCGAAACAGCAAAATCTGTACATTATTCCAAACTTTTGGCCGCCAGTGTATTTACTGTAGACGACAGAGATTTTTATTTGTATCTGACAGTGTCACATTAAGCATTATTAGTTCAAAAGACTTAAACTTATATCCTTTCCTCTGAGTAACACCAAAAACTTCACATTAAATTGCAGCAACACCTCCTCGACCATTCAGGTAACCATAAACAGAAAATGCAGTGTAAAAATGTGCAGACACGTGCATCACATGATTCAATATTTAGATTAGGCTATGCAGGTAGTCAATTGCTCTTTAAAAGAATTGTAGAGCAAAGCATGGACACACTTGTATCATCAAAGTATGTGAAACTCGGACTAGAAAATGGTAAATTTAGTGTTAAGAAATCAACCTCAGGCAAGTCAGATTGTCATCATGTCACGCGTCATCCGATTATAGCAATAAATAGAAAGATAAAACGTTCTTTGTGTACATTTGTTGTCTATTTGTATGGCTTTTGCCCAATGTGGAAAACAAATGCAGGGTTTCGGTAAAGGGAGTGGTTGGTAAAAATATCACTGCAGGCAGAGAGTGGGAGAACATAGAGTCAAATTCAGCTGGAGCGTACTGGTGCGGGATAGAAACTTGTGGGCAGGTGTGGGATGGCGTCCCTCGCAGACCTCTACCTCTCGGTTAATTTTTAACCAATATTATTATTTGAACAAATAGTTAATTCTGGTTTATCGGTTAATTGGTTAACTTGTTGACCGTCTACATCCCTACCTGAACAGATATTGTTGATTGAAGGCTAGCTTGCAGAATTTATTTGATGTTGTTAGAAGATACAGACTGACTTATGTCTTTCTCAAATATCAAGTGCAAATCAAACCCAGACTCTTGTTGCTTAAGTGAAAAATGTTAATTATAGAACAAATATATTAGTCTTAAATTCTGATTGAATGAACTGTGTATTGAGCTGTTGTAAAAAAATAAATAAATAAATTCACACACATCAGCAGTTGTATTTTATATTAAAGTTACATTATATTACATTGCTTGGCAATATTAAATAACCTACAGTTAAGCAAATAAACCATTTTACTTGGCGGAAATATTAATAAATTAAACATTTATTGAACATTGGTATCTTTTATCATATTGTTTTTGCTGTCGTTGTATGAATGCGTACTCGTATATGCCACTCAAAGTTATGTGTTACAGTGATTTTACAGTGACTTATTGCTTTATATAAATTTATTTTTATCTCTTGTAAATATGGACAAAATCATGTTTTTTATTGTTTTTCAGGGTAAGAATTATGGGAAGTTTATATGTTTTTAATGAGTAATGTTTTGAGACCTTTTTAGTTTATAACATGAAGTTGAAGTATTCTGTCTAGGACTAGAGAGAGTAATAGTAATTTATCATTTTGATATTGCCTCAGTCAGCATTACATTAATAGCCTGTTTACTGTACATGATTTGTCAATTTCTGTAGCTGTTCTTTAGTTGTAAGTTTGTTGAACAGGTGTCACCTGTCTTTCTTGTGAGCAGACAGCTGTGCAATTGAACTCCATGGATGACTGTGAACTATGTCGAGATCGCTGGCATAAATGCACAGCACAGAAGATCTGTTCATGCATTCCATCAGACAGCCAGCACTCCAGTGTCCCGCCTAGATTCTAATACTCTAATGTCATTCGTCTACTACTCATCTAGCTATAAATCAACATCACTCTGCCTATATTTCTTTGTCTAGTTTGTCATCAGTTTTACCTGTTCCTCAGTCTCTCTGTCATTCTCTCTTTATTTATATCTATCTGTATATCACGCATTTTATATACATCTCTCAGATATTGTGTCTTTATGGCAGCTCAATCAGCATACAGCAGTGTCTCACTCAGGTTGGTTGTTGGAGTTTCTCCCCCATTCCCAAGTGCCACGACACATCTGCTGATTTGTGGGGGCTTGTCCCAGCCTGTGCCGAGTATTTGGTCTGTTCTGACCGTTGGTGCTTTGTTCTACCCCCTGCTGTCTGCAGAAATGGGTCAGTGTCTCCTGTATGTCTAAGGCATGTGTCTGAGTGCTATCTTTGAATGGGTTATTACACAGGAAATCACGGCTTGTATTACAGAGATCCTAAATAGCACCAACAGCAGCCCAGACACACAGTTGCATGGCATGTATGGATGCTGTATTTCACAGATCACACAGTGGTTTTCATCACTGTTTGGCAGCTCTTAACAGTCCTAGGTTTTGTGGAACAACATAGTCTGCCTTATGATATATAAGATTTCTTGATGTAAATGTAGAAGTGTAGAATACATTTTCTGCTGGACTATCTGCTTTTATGACCAATGGAAGATGGGCAGAGTTGTCTGGATGGCTGGTTCAACTAATTGGCCTTTTTCAACTGTAGAGCACAGCTACTGCTGTGGTCTTGAATGTGTGTGTGTTTTCGTTGGGACCCATTTTAAGACCAGACTGGGACTGCTTGAGTTGCACAGTTAGTGGATGTCAAAGGGTTTCATTACCTGTGTGGGCAGCCAAGCTAACCCACCACCTCTGAATCAGCACTGATCCAAACTGCAGAATGCCTCTTTAAGATGTGCCCTTAATGGCCTCATTCCTCACCAGATCTTGTGGTTTGCACGCTACATTCCCTCCAACCGGGTGAGCATGACCTACATGTTTATGAAATATCAGATCATCTGGATTGAAGACAGCAAGAAAGCACACTCTCTGAAGGTTCATGCAGGGCCCCTAATCCACTGCAATCTGCTCTGGGGGGATTTGAGAAAAGACCTGGCTGCTCGCTCAAAAGAGATTTCCCAAAATGCCTCTGAACAGAAGCCCACCCTGACAGCAGGTAGCATACTTAAATAAGTGCTCAATCTGTCATGCCTGGAAGTGTTTTTGCCAAGATTTTTGAGCTCCTTTTGATGCTTTGTTAAAGAGTTCTTCTTTGCAGCTAAAGCAAGCATCACTATAGAGTGCAACAGTGCCCGCCCACTTTTTCAACTGTCTTGGTGTTTTTCCCATCCATTTTCTTTTTTCCATAGGAATTTTATAAAATTCTTTATAAAGCAGTTCTAAGCCACGAACCAAATCAGCCAGCTCTGAAGCGAATCACAAGATTACAAGCTGATTTGATGAAAAAAGCATAAAAAAAATCGAAAAAAGACAGGTAGAAGACTTTCCCATACTGCATTGTGACTCACGTTAAAAACATTTGATCGCAAGTACAGAAAACATATATTTTAAAGGGGTCATGACATGCCTTTTTTTATTATTTTAATATGTTCTTTGAGGTTCACTCATAATATTAGGAAAGATATTTTGCACTAAAAAACAGTCATTTATTTGTAAATTATTTTCAACCCTCATTCTGACCCTCTGTCAGAAATGCTCAGTTTTGATGTGTTGTTGTGAAGGTGGACAGATGCAAATGTCTACAGTGTGACATCACAATGTGGAGGAAGTAGAGAACGAGTTGTTTTGGCAGCTAAGTTTCAACAAATGCTCTTTTTGCAGTATGGAGGAAGTTTTGAGTTCTGAAATGTACAATGATTTTATAGTACATTGACCACTTGTATGTTAAAAAAATGTTTTCCTCATGTCTTGACCCCTTTTAAGTTTATTGCAAAATATTAAAATATTCAAATATATAGGTAGTCTCTTCAGGATACATGGGTAGTTTTGTTTTCCACCACTATTTACCTTATTCATGTTAGCGCCATCTTTGATTTTTAATGGGAATGACAAAGAGGCTGTGAGGGATAGACAGTCTCTTCAGTGGACTATACTGCAGTTTAAAGTGTTTTTTGGATTATTCCGCAGAAAAAACATTGATAAAATATCTGTCCAAGAACATTCAGTATACATAGAACTCCAGACAACATGAGTTGTGGAAAATCAAATCTGATCTAGGAGCTTTATACAGTTTTATACCATTCGTGCCATTGAACAGACTGCAAGTCTATCCCTCACAGCCTCATGGCGCTAGCATGAATAAGGTCTATTAATCAAAAAGACTTAGGGTGGACTCTTTTGACTGGGGCCAGTAAGCAACCATCTAGCAACCACCCAGAACACTCAAGCAACTGCATAGCAATGCCCGGCAACCACCCACACCACCCTAGCATAGTGGTGTTGAGTTTTACTTGGGCATGCACCACTCTCTCTTTATCTACCCACTAAGATTCTTCTCTTTATTCTCTCTTATTCCTCTATTTTTCCCTGTCTTTCTTTCTCGGTGGGCTCTTTATCGACTTTATCACTGCACAGTGTGTGACCTACATTTAGGTGTGGCTGCATATGTCTCTCTCCGTCTCCATCTCTCCATCTTCCTCTAGCTTTCAAAACCCCATACCCCTCTCCTCTCTAACTGGCCATGAGATCAAATGCTTTGCTTCTCAGTTGTACAGGCTGACTTTATTTCTTGCCATGATGTGTCTTCTGCACCTGAGGTTTTATAATTTGTCTCCTTCCATTGAACAACACTCTTATTCCACATGTTTCTCTGTTCTTTCACGGTCCTTCACTTTTTGCATCTCGTATGAGAGAGCAGACAGCCCTAATTTCTTCAAAAGAAAGCATCATTGTCTTTGTGGATATCCGAGTGTGTGTATGTACATTTAATGCACACTTTATGACACACACTGTCCATTTCTTATGTATGTCACTGAAAGGGATGTTCCAGTTCAGACGTAGCTGGTAGGATAGACTGATTGTGTTTTCTTTTGGGCAATCCACAATCATAAACAATAAAACCAAGTCTACAACTCTGAATGGGTGTTGGTGCTTATGTTCAAGATCACAATCACTTTATCACTTGAATCTGGCACCATTCAATCAGACTGTCCTCGATCCACTTGTGTGTACGTAGAAACTATGTATAAGCATTGTTTTATGATGTCAACCACTGCTTACAAGTGTTTTTGTACCTTTGTAAGAATTGCAATGTAGTGTGTGCAGAGCTGCATCCTTCTCTGCTGGGGGAGGAGAGAGCATTTCCCTACAGCAGCACTGATGCATTGTGGGTGATTCTGCCCAGCTGTAGCAGAGAATAGTAAAGCAGAATCCAGTATCTTAAACCATTATTCATCACCATAAATTCTGATAACCTTCACACATTGACCTTTCTGTATGAACCAAGAAAAAAAAAAGACTGGATGGGTTCTGTGGTGCAGAAAAGCTTGCCTTAATGGTTTGAGAGGTTTTCTCTGTCTCAATTGTTTTAATTTTTGGTAGGTCAGCATCTAGACAATATCTTTTGCAACATGCAGTTTGGCAAACAATACTTTCATCCATTGTGGAGGGTGTGTTTTTTTTCCAGACAGATGAAAGGTTGTCATTGGGCTTTTGCAAGAGGACATGCGTTTGCCAATTAGTGTGTGTGTGTGTGTGTGTGTGTGTGTCTGTACAACCCCTAGAGCGCATTCCTAATTTAATGTTGATGATTATTCTCTTCATAATTCTAACCTTGCTTTCATGTTGATGCCATGCCGTTGCCCTCTAACAGGTAAGACTATGTTTAATCATCTGATACTACACAATACAACTAGGGATGCACCAATCCGATACCTGGATCGGTATCGGCTCCGATGCTGATGTTTTTAGATGGATCGGGTATTGGTCCGACGAGCCCGATCCAAATCCGATACTGTGTGTTAGTCATGTTCGTTCCTGTCAAGCTCCAAAAATGACATAAAAGAACCAGAAAATCACCATTAAAGCAGTTCATATGACTCGTGCATTTTATTCAAATCCACTTGAAGACGTGCGATAGCTCGGTGAATCACAAAAGGCTGTGTTTAATAAGTAAATATATAATATGCACGTGCAGTGCCAGCACGTTATTGAATGGCACTGCTCTGTTTACACACACACTCGCGGCTTTTTTAGCCTTCACGCGTTGTGCAACATTTGAGCGCTACTCACGAACAACATCTCAGATGTAGATGCTCAGTAGTTCAGTTCACTTATAATATGCATTTAGAACAGCGCCGGAGGTGCATTTTGCCAGAATGTGAGTAAGAAGCGAATTAAACTACTGTGAACTTGCGTACAAACAGACACGTACAGGACTTCCTGGAGAGTTTAGAATGTCAAAATAAAAGCCAGAGGGTTTTAAAGTTAAAGGTGCATGATTGAAATATATTACTGTTGTATTTAAAATTCTAAAAGTCAATTCTAATAATGTATTATTATTATTATTTGTTTACAAATTATAACAATATTTAAGTGTAATGGGTTCCAAAAAAATAACTGTGAATGAAAAGTGAACTGATATCTTGATATCTGATAACTAAATTGAACAAAAAAAGAATCCTTTAAAGTCCAGATACAAGTTGAATGTTTTTAGCAAAAAAAAAAAAAAAAAACCGCGTTCTTTTCTACTGTACACTTAGGCTGGAATTACTGTTAATTTTGCTGCAGCATTATCCAGTAGACTAGTTAACAATTACGTTTTTCTTAATAGTTTGTACATTTATATTGAAATAATGTGTAGTTAAAGGTTTGTGTTATAATTAGCATCACTCAGTGAGGTATAGATATTCTAAACTGATTATGAAAAAAAACAACACTGGTATCGGATCGGTATCGGCCGATACTGAGATTTCAGATATCAGAATCGGATCGGAAGATTAAAAGTGGTATCGGTGCATCCCTAAAATCAACGCATTCATATTTTGGTCTGAATTTGTTTGGGGTTGGTTTAGTTTTCTGTTCTTTATTTTTTTGTTATTAACAATACATTAGATGGTAATCAGTTTATCCTCCATTCTATGCTGGTCATTAAACACAAAAAGTAATATTGAGTGAAACCAAAATTACATTTTGTAATCTGATACATCTAGCTGTTGCTATCAGAAACTGTACCTTAAAAGCTTTGGCATTGACCGTGAGATGTGTCAAGAGTGTTTTAGACTTGAAAATGAGAGATTGAGATATGCAAATTAATTTCCATATTTCACTTAGCATAATGTTGTTTTGTTATCTCCACTGTGGTAGCCTATGTTTTGGACATGTTGTTTTGGTTGTGTATCCGTTAATATGGATGCATGTTAACCTTTATTGACAGCAATTGTGGCATGCTGTTGATTACCACAGAAAACTATTATGACCCTCAGTTTGTTTGAACAAACACAGAAAACATGTTTATTGTAATTAACTTACAATGGAAGTCTATTTAGCAGGCATTTAGAGGGTTTAAGCAGAAATGTGCAGTTCATATTTCTGTAAAAGCTAATGTATACTGTATATTTTTCTGTACAAAAATGTGCTCTTTGCTGTTAAGTTGCATTCTTTTACGGACTTCTATTCCTAGAACTATACCACATTCAGTGAATTCTCCCATCATAAATGTGCCAGTGACCCATCCCATTATACAGTATCTAGTTGCATCCCTTTCTGGTATCCTTGCACAAATCATGTGAAAGTTACTGAATTTACTGACTTGAGATGTTCATGATGTGATCACAACATGCCACAGATGTTTCCAGTAGAGCTTAACTTGTATTACACCCAGAAGATTCCTTTAAGACTTGGAAATAGTATGGTTTAATATGCTATGATAGAACTCTTATAGATCATAAACAGTTTAATCTCTGGTTCAATACTGTGTTTACAGTACAAATGGTAACTTCATGTCTTATGTGGCCATCTGTCCATCACTTCTCCATGGACTATTTATTTGCATCTAAGGCACTACATTAATCCGGATACATTTGAAAATGGTGTTTTCGCTTTCAAAACGCTTTACGTCCACATTGCCGTTTTCAAGCGTTTTCCAGAAGTTGCTCGCCCACACTGAAATGTGTTAAAACTCTTAAATCCCCTTCTGCGCATGTGAAAAATCGCTGGTCCATGTATGGTCTTAAACGCAATTGTCCTTGTGTTCTGTGATTGGACACCAATTCTGAGTAAACTTCCCGTCACCTTTGAAGGAATGCAATGTGAAGGTTGTGCAAAGTACTATTTATCTTTAATGATGCTATCAATGTGTATATCAGGCACAACAGCACTGCTACAACATGGGCTGCTATCTTTTTTATTTTTTTTCTCCCCTATTTGGCATGCCCAATTCCCACTACTTACTAGGTCCTTGTTGTGGCGCGGTTACTCACCTCAATCCGGGTGGTGGAGGACAAGTCTCAGTTGCCTCCGCTTCTGATATAGTCAATCCGCGCATCTTATCATGTGGCTCGCTGTGCATGACACCGCGGAGACTCACAGAATGTGGAGGCTCATGCTACATTATTCTCCACGATCCACGCACAACTTACCACGCGCACCGCTGAGAGCAAGAACCCCTAATCACGACCACAAGGAGGTTACCCCACGTGGCTACCTTCCCTAGCAACCGGGCCAATTTGGTTGCTTAGGAGACCTGGCTGGAGTCACTCAGCACACCCTGGATTCGAACTCGCAACTCTAGGGGTGGTAGTCAGCGTCAATAATCGCTGAGCTAGCCAGGCCCCTATGGGCTGTTATCTTGATTGTTTTGGGTTGAATGGATCACATGACTGCATCACATGACAACAAATATGTCATAGTTTTCAGATATATCCGTTTTCCCAGTCCTCTCTTCAATGCAAAGACAGTGTTTTCAAATTTATCCACTTGGGAGAGCGTTTTCGAAAAGCTCTGTTTTCGCTGACAAAAACGCTGTCTCAGTGTGGACAGAAGACCAAAACGTAGAGAAAAAGATGTGTTTTCAAATGTAAACTTATTCGTGCAGACTTGGCTTAAGCTCCCTTTGTGGAAAAGATGAACAAAAAGCAAAACACAATAATGCTTTTCTTAGTCCTTTTAGCTAATCAGGGCTAATTGTAGTCAGTCATCTAAATACTACTTGAGATTTAGTGTTCTCACGGGCATTAGTGACTGCAGGGTGTGAAAATGTTTGGCTGTGAAGTGCTTTGACTGTCATTTAAGTTTGTTGAGTCTGGTAAAACACTGTTTTGTTTTTTTGTTGAAAATGGATATTAAAAGCTGTTCACCTTCAAATACCATGTTTATTTTAGTTTTTTTGATATTGTTGTTTTTGTGGGTTAGATCTCAAGTAAAAGTGTTTTTTTTTTTTTTTTTTGTAGTGAGATATTAAGGTTTTCTTAACTACTGAATTCCAGACAGAAGGTTTTCAAAAAGGGCTAATCTTTCACTTGCTTATTTACCTTCCACCAAAAGAAAAAAGTAACCAGAGAGAGAGCCTGCAATCGGTTGTTCCATCACAAATGTTATAGATAAAGAATAAGGACATTTACGTGTATTGCAACTAGAAATGTAGTCTTATTTTGAAATTTGGAAGGTACAAAACATGAGCACTCTTGTATTCGATTCTTCCATATAGATCCTAGATATGCTCTCATATATTGAAAGCCAGAGGAAAGGACTAACACAAAATAGAGATAGGATTTATTTAAGCTTAATAAACAGCCTAGCTTATTGATAAAAAATGTCCTTTGCAATTTGTGCACACACATGCATACTTACGCACACACACACATATCCTGAGTCATACAGGGAGTGTAACACATGCTCGGGCTCTTGCAGTGACATCACCTGTCTTGTGGTCAAAGTACAGTTCCTCTACCCGGATCTAAAACACGCTGCTCTTTCAGAGCTACCAGGCAGCCGGCTGGTACACACATAGATACTCGAGAGCAAGTTACAGCAGTTAACTCGAAGAAAAACACAAGAGAAAGGAACAGGGAAATGACTTAACTGGATTTCCATGCTGACTATGGAGTGGTGACTTGTTGGATTCCAGCGATCTTTTGCACTCTGTTCTCTCCCACTTCTTTGCCTTTTAAACAAATTTAGTTCAGCCTATCAGTTCCTTTCAGTTTCAGTCCTGCCATTTCTACTCGTCCAGTCCCTCTCTACACACCGTCTTTATTGCTTTCCTTTAGTTTTGCTTTTCTTCTTTCTAGCCGTGGCGAAATGAGCGCCGCGGCATCGTACAGACAGTATCTTCAGGACCTCGAGGAAAAGAAAGGTTGGTTTCATTCAAAGTATTTTCTCAACACACGCCACTCATTGTTCCATATTTTGCATAATTTCTAGCCTTACATAATAGATATATGCTCCATTGTTTATTCTGTCAGTCTGTGTCCATTGTTTCAGTTGTTTATAAAGTTAACTTACACTGGCACGCAATAAACTGAAATCCTGAGTTTGTTATTGGCTCCAGGAGCCTGATAAGAGCGAAGTCAATGGCAGATTGCAGTCGGGATTCAAATGAAGAGGTTATGTGCACTCAGAGTCTATTGTCAGCTTTTTAACTATTTAGTTACAAGAGTTCCCAGATACCAAGGCCAGAAACATACTCTATGCAAGTACGCAAACGCTGCTGTGAATGCGTGGCCAAAGCATCGCTAGTGTAAAACATACTCTAGGCCCAAAGTATAGTTTATGCAAGTCTTTGATAAGTCTTGAAAGGAAGATGCTCCATTGTTGCAGTGACTCCCTTTGGCTGACCAAGGTCAAGATTAATTGTGAGCACATGCCCCAATATGTGACTCAAGGCTTGAGTCATTGAGCATTGAATTTAATAGCCAAACACCCATCCTGACACCTTCCCTGCAGGCACTATAAGGCATTCAAATACATTGTTATGGTAGCTTTAGATCAGTCACTAATTATTAGAGGTTAACCAGGGCTGTAGCTAGCATTTTTGTTTAGAAGCACTCATGCCTCGTAGTGAAAAATTTGAGGGGCACAGTCAAAAATTTAGGGGCACAGTGAGAGGTCAGTTGTTTTTAAAGAATGTTATGTGAAACTGTTAAAGAATCATTAAAGAAATTCAGAAACAAAAGATGCTTGATACATGACAAAGGACACCTCTGATAAACCTTTTTCAAGTTATAATAATATGCGTATCTGCATCCATAAATGCAGTTTTTTTTTTTTTTAATAGTCTTTCTATACAAACCTGCGCTTGATGGAGGTTTTTGACCTGTTGTGCATCTCACTGTTTCTCCCATCTTGAATCTTGTGCTTAAGCACCATGTTTTTAAGACATCTGTCAGGGCTGCACCATAATGGTTAAAATGATAATCATGATTATTTTGTAATTTAAGAGCAATTTTTTATTACACTTGAACAGATTTATTGCACCCAAATAAAAAAAATAAAAACATGGTATCATTGTATATTTTTTCTCTGTATGCTCTGATGTCAGAGTGTGCTTGAAAGTCAAACAGATTAGTCAGTAGCGGACTTCTAAAGAGAGAGCGACATGTCGGTTGAGGCAAAAATGGACTTCTAAAGAACTTGTGATTTGGTCTGTCATCTGTAGACACATCCTTTGATGAGAATGAACAACAATTTGCAACTTTACCCAGCTGCTAATTTTTGCTTACTTGCCCACGAACACCGCAGACGATTATGCTTAATTAGCCGTGAGAGGCAGAAATTGTGATCAGTGTTAAAATATGCTTAATTGTGCAGCTCTAACATCCATCTATCGGTCATAATTCAAAAAGCTTTCCATCAATTTGACATAAGCAAGAAACCCCACTTAAACCATCTTTACGTGGTATATCTACCCATGCGGCTTCTCTTTGTCTCACGCGCACACAGAGACCGAGAGAGAGTGAAGCCACATAGAGAGAGGATAGTGCTTGGAGCCATGTGAGAGTGAGAAAATGGCGCTCTTAATGCAAAAATAACTAACGTGCCACTTAAAAGTACTTCGCATGTTAGGTTAGATGCATAAGGGAGTTTTTATTGTGATGGTAGGCAACAGTATAAATTCATTAGTTCGGCAGTTAGATTAGCTGTCACTCACGACAGTGCGCCCAGATAATTTTCCACATTCGCACAGAGTATTTTTCACTCGCAAATGCGAATAAACGGAGGAGCCCTGTTAACTGCTCATTGAGCCATGACAATTGGGGTTGTTGTGGTAATTGATGCTGTGTATTTATGCACGTGTCATCTGTATCACCTGTCAAATTATCCTGCCCACAATTATGACTTAGTGGCTGAATGTGTGCAAGTGTAAAAGCGCCTGTTGAAAAGAGAGGGTGTATTTCTCAGTAGCTGTGGTGAATGGCCTTAATTTGCTTAAAGGGAGTTGTTCACCTGATCTGCATTCAGGCTTTCTCTCTCACGCTGTGACCACATGATGGCTGTGTGTGCCCCTTTTCCTCTCTCTATTGTAGGGCTGGACATGCAGTGGGCCAATAAAGTATTTGAAAACTTTTAGGCACTTAAATCACACATTGATGCCTAAATGCCATTGTGCTATTTTTAGTGGATGTATAATGTCAGTTCCCCTTAAGTTCACACAGGTGTCCTAACAGAGTAACCACAGGTGTAGTTCATCACATAACTATATTTACAGGATATTAAGTTTGACAACCAGAATGTGTCCAAATACTTTGTACTTTTGAATAATGTGATTTATTGTTTTATCATTTAAAACCCAACAAAGGTCTTATTGTGAAATGTTTTGCTTGAAAACTGTGTTTGTGTTATATTTCTTAAAATAATGCAAAGGCATTCATATATTTTAAGTGTCCAAATACTTTATGGGGCCACTGTATATCAGCACGCATCGGTTTGAACCTTCAGTTTCCGAACAGTACATCTGTCGTCTTACACTTGCTTTCCTGTCTGTCGTGCAAACCTTGCCAAAGGATCACCCTATCCCAGATCATGGGGCTGGCCATTTGCACAGGCTTTTAGTGGATGGAGACAACCGCAAGTGTGGTGACCATATGGAGCATGGGGTGGGTGGGGGGGATATGTTGTACCCAAGTTATATCCAAACAGTCACCCTGTTGTTGATTCAGTCTTGCCGGTTTTTATATTGGGCAAAACCACCATATAAGTTAGAATTCTTCATTTTCTAAAAATGAAACAGCCAAAAATAATAGTTTCAAATTGATAATCAAGCTTAGTCTTATCAAGTTAAGCTTCAAGGAGCGGATATGTTAGAGGATATTTGCAGATACAACAAACTAGTTGCTATCAGTGATAGTCGTAGTCTAAGAGTGTTAAAGATAGCACCGTATACACTGTCTGTTGAGCAATATTGTGTGTGTGAGTTCATAGTAGAATTGGCAAAGTATTATTGTGATGCGTTGTTCAGAATCAGAATCAGCTTTATTGCCAAATATGCTTACGCATACAAGAAATTTGTCTTGGTGACTGGAGCTTCCATTGTACAACAATACAAAAACAATACAAAAACAGCAGTAAGACATAGATAATAATAAAAAATAAAAAATTGTTATACACATACGTACATACACACACACAGACACACACACACACATACATACACACATTCACATACGTAGTGCATTCTAATACAAATCTGTTATCTGTTATGTACAGTGCAATACAAATCTGTTATGTACAGTGCAAATGTTTTTTGTTTTTTTTCCCAGAGGAATGAAATGGCAGAAGAGGTTGGATGTGTTGGATAAATATAAAAAAGACTAAGCTGTGTATTGCACATAGTTATTGCTCAATGGGGCAATTTAACTGTTCATGAGATGGATAGCCTGTTCCTGTGCCTGACGCTTCTGGTGCTCAGAGCTCTGAAGCGTCGGCCAGAAGGCAACAGTTCAAAAAGGTAATGGGCAGGGTGAGTGGGGACCAGAGTGATTTTTCCAGCCTTTTTCCTCACTCTGGAAGTGTATAGTTCTTGAAGGGGGGCAGGGGGCAACCAATAATCCTCTCAGCAGTGCGAACTGTCCTTTGTAGTCTTCTGATGTCTGATTTCATAGCTGAACCAAACCAGACAGTTATTGAAGTGCAGAGGACAGACTCTGAGTTGAACTGTATCAGCAGCAACTGTGGCAGGTTGAACTACCTCAACTGGTGAAGGAAGTACAACCTCTGCTGGGCCTTTTTCACAATGGAGTCAATGCGTGTCTCCCACTTCAGGTCCTGTGAGATGGTAGTGCCAGGAATCTGAATGACTCCACTGCTGCCACAGTGCTATTTAGAATGGTGAGGGGGGTCAGTGTTGGGGTTTTCCTTTTAAAGTCCACAATCATCTCCACTGTTTTGAGTGTGTTCAGCTCAAGGTTGTTTTGACTGCACCAGACAGCCAGCTGTTTAACCTCCCTTCTGTATGCAGACTCATCGTCATCTCGGATGAGGCCGATGACAGTGGTGTCATCTGCAAACTTCAGGAGCTTGACAGAGGGGTCCTTGGCAATGCAGTCGTTGGTGTAGAGGGAGAAGAGTAGTGGGGAGAGCACACATCCCTGGGGGGCACCAGTGCTGATTGTACAGGTGCTGGAAGTGAATTTCCCCTGTCTAACAAGCTGCTGTCTGTCCGTCAGAAAGCTGGTTATCCACTGACAGATAGACATGGGAACAGAGAGTTGGTGTAATTTATTCTGGAGTATAGCTGGGATGATGGTGTTGAAAGCCGAACTGAAGTCCACAAAAGGGATCCTTGCATATGTCCCTGGTCTGTCCAGATGTTGCAGGATATGATGCAATCCCATGTTGACTGCATCATCCACAGACCTGTTTGCTCGATAAGCAAATTGAAGGGGATCTAGAAAGGGTCCAGTGATGTTCTTCAGGTGGGCCAGCACCAGTCTCTCTAATGATTTCATGACCACAGACGTCAGGGCAACAGGTCTGTAGTCATTAAGTCCTGTGATTTTTGGTTTCTTTGGGACACCAATAACAATTGAGCGTTTGAAGCAGCATGGGACTTCACACTGCTCCAGTGATCTATTGAAGATCTGTGTGAAGATGGGGGCCAGATGGTTAGCACAGGATCGAAGACACGCTGGTGAGACGCCATCTGGGCCTGAAGATTTCCTCGTCTTTTGTTTCCGAAAGACGCGGATCACATCATCTTCACGGATCTTAAGTGCAGGTTGAGTAGCAGGAGGGGGGAGGATGGGGGTTGCAGGAGGCGCTGGTGTTTGTGTGAAGTGAAGGTCAGTGGGTGTGGGGTGTGAGATTGGGCCTTTCAAATCTGCAGTAGAACACATTCAGGTCGTCAGCCAGTTGTTGGTCCACCACAGGGTTGGGGGTAGGAGTCCTGTAATTTGTGAGTTGTTTAATGCCACTCCACACTGATGCAGGGTCGTTAGCTGAAAACTTGTTTTCCAGCTTCTCAGAGTATCTTCTTTTAGCCACTCTGATTCCCTTATTCAGTGTGTTCCTGGCCTGATTGTACAAGACTTTATCCCCACCTCTGTAAGCATCCTCTTTGGCCTGACGAAGCTGCCTGAGCTCTGCTGTAAATCACGGTTTGTCATTGTTGAACTTTAAATAAGTCTTAGTAGGAATGCACATATCCTTACAGAAACTGATATATGATGTAACAGTATCTGTGAGCTCATCCAGGTCTGTGGCTGCAGCTTCAAAAACACTCCAATCCGTGCAATCGAAGCAGGCTTGTAGTTCCCGCTCTGCTTCATTGGTCCATCTCTTTACAGTCCTTACTACTGGCTTGGTTGATTTTAATTTCTGCCTGTAGGTTGGAAGAAGATGAACCAGACATTGATCAGAGAGTCCCAAAGCTGCTCTAGGGACAGAGCGATATGCATCCTTTCTTGTTGTGTGTAACAATGATCCAGTATATTTCTGTCTCTGGTGGGGCATGTAATGTGCTGTTTGTTTTTGGGCAGTTCACGTGTGAGATTTTCTTTGTTAAAATCCCACAAGAATAATAATATCTGAGTATTGTTGTTCTGTGTCTGTGATTTGATCAGTCAGCTGTTGCAGTGCCTCATTCAAACACGTGTTTGGCGCGATATACACACTCACCAGAATAAATGAGGAAAACTCCCGTGGTGAGTAGAAAGGCTTACAGTTAATAAAGAGCGCTTCCAAATTAGGACAGCACATCCTCTTTAACGTTGTTACATCTGTACACCAACTTTCATTGATGTAAAAGCATGTTCCACCGCCTCTCGTTTTCCCCGTTAACTCAGCGATGCGATCCGCTCTGAACAACTGAAAGCCCGGCAGATGTAACGCGCTGTCCGGAATGGCTTCACTCAGCCAGGTTTCTGTGAAGCACAAGGCAGCAGAGGTTGAAAAGTCCTTGTTTGTGCGGGTGAGGAGATGAAGTTCGTCTGTTTTGTTAGGAAGAGAGCGGAGATTCGCAAGATGAATGCTCGGCAGGGCTGTTCAAAAGCTGCGCCGACGGAGTTTGACTAGTGCACCAGCTCGTCTCCCTCGCCTGCGTCTCCTAGCGCGTTTAAACAACACAGCCGTACCTCTGACTAAAATGTGCAGCAAAAAGTCTGAATATTCAAAAACCGGGAAAAGACTGTCTGGTATAAGCTGTCGAATGTTCAGCAGTTCGTCTCTGGTAAAACTGACTGGAAAAAGATTACTAAACTCAAGACAAACAAACAAAGACAACAAAACAATAGGAGCGCTCCACACCAAGGCGGTCATCTACGGCACCATCATGATGTTGTTCAGAGGATGATGTTACATGTTGGAGCACCTGGACAGTGTTTGGGGACAGATGGTAGATGAATGAGTTTGGGTGTGAGTTTAAAACAGCAGTTAGGCCTATGTGCATTTCTGTTCTATTTGTGTCTCGAGAAGTAAATGGGTTTGTCTCTTGAAATCTGGTCACTGTGGCTTGACTTGCTGCGCCGTCTCCCACCAGAACTATAATCCACCTAACCCTGATTAGGCTCAGTCCCCCTCAATACTGGCTGAGAAGTTTTTACACAAGCTCACCACCAAGCCGCAGACAGTCCAGCCTCTTACACACATGCACACATTCAACACTGAGGTCTTTACTGTTCTACTATTGGGCTTTTCCAGGGCCTGTTACAGCAACTTCGAAACACAATGCATTTTTCAACCAAGACGCAAGCAGTGCACTTCTTTTAAAATGGGCTTGGAACTTGTCTCAGATACCCCAGGAATACTGCACTGTAAAAAAATAAATAAAAATCAGTTACAGTAAACTACCAGCAAACGTGCTTGCCAGAAATTTACCTTGAAAAATGCAGTGACCATGTTTCAGGCTTTACGGGATGTAATTTTGATGCCTGTATATTTTACAGTTCACTACCATTTATATTATTAAATTATATAAACTTAATATACTGACCTTCTGGAACTTTAAAACCTGCTTTAAAATGTATTGTTAATCACCTTAGTAATTATTTGGCCATATGATGACTTAAAGTTCATCAAAAGTGGCCCTTCCAGGAGCTATAATTAACACAAATGAATTATATTTTTAATCAATTAACGTTTCTTACTGTAGCATTTTTACATTCTTATTAAAACTATGGCCATTTTTTTACAGTGTGTAAAATGGTGCAACAAAAAGTATTGCAATATTAAATCTTACACATTCTGAAACTTCTGAAAGCATTGCCTCTAATTGCTGGCTTCCTGGCAACCTATCTGATCCAGAGTGCTCTACTGATCAGTGCCGAGTGTAGAATAACTATCAGCTCCGATGTGTTTCCTAATCTTGATTATGCCATCAAATACCATAAAAAGCCTTTGATCTGCTGCCAGACCTCACAGCCAAACCTGCACTGAGGCCAACTACATCTACTTACATGACCTCTCTGCCACTGGCTCTGTGCCAGATTGCCCGGCCTGGATCATGCTAGTTACATTAAGAGTTGTAAAATATGAGGGAATTTGATTTTTGCAGACAGACGGCTGTTAGCTGTTGGTCCATGTCTTGAAAATTGTTGTTTCAGGCCCAGACTGAATTGGCAGACATGTTCCAACATTTCTGGTCTATATTTGAGTACAAAATCAGTTTTTAGTGCAAAATCAGAAGAATTGTTTGGAATAGATTTAAAAATGTTAAAATGTGCTAGTACACTTTTGGGTAGCTGAAGGTTTAAAGCCAAAATATTTAATAAATGAACATGCAAGGAGTGGTTGATGTGTCAATCATTGTGAATGATGGGTGTTCCAATTCTGCTGAAATCTGTGGAGCTTTCTGTAGAGTTCAGCAGGTGCAAATTTGTGTGGACCTATTGATTTAACACTGACTTATTTATTGTAAATAAATCTATTTTGTTTTTATTTTATTTCAGTTAAATTTTTGAGCTTTTTTTTTTTTTTTCTACTATAGGGCAAAGTTCAGACTAAAGGCAGAGTCTGCATGTTTGTTTATTAATATGTCCATGCTTATGTAATTTTCGGTGAGACATTGAAGCAGAAGTATTTAGATGGATATGTAGAGGCACAAAAGCAGCGAGGGAGTTCTCTAGCATGGCAGCAAGCATAGGCAGGCAGTGACCGAGATAAGAGTTCAGGTCTGCATATCTCCTGTGTGCCAGCTGGGTGTGGCAGGTCCAGACAAGAAACCAACTTCAAGATGGCATAAACAAACACTGCTTCTGGAAAAATGCCATGCTGAAATTGTTAAACAGTGCTGTCGTGCCCTCTGTCCTTAGTCTCCCTAAATTCAGCTTAACTGTTAAGTTCAGGGGACAGAGTCACAAACGGTTTAAGAAAAAATTAGTCTTTAGGGTAAATTATAAGCAGTTTGTAAGAAGGTATCTAGCTATAAATGTTAAAAAAAAAAGTATTTCTTTGTATTCTTCAGGAATACAAACATTCTTTTTTCTAAAGTTAGAAAAAATGAAGAAAATACTAGTTCAGAAGATTTTAGTCTTAAGAATGTTTTGTGAATCTAGCTGGATTCCCATGATTCTTACTGCTGTCCTGTCTTTGTGAAGTTAGCCTAGATTGAGGCTATTATACTGTGTACAAGTACATTGTCCCTTTATCATCCTCTCATCTGAGTGTACCGAGTAATTATCTTGCTTAAATGATGGCGAGCTGTTCCCTCCTTCAACCACTACTTTTGAGTTACGGTTGTGACTGGTTGCTGTCTCCATAATCAGAGGATGATTAGTGTGTAATTGTGGCCATAGAGATTGTGGTGGGAAGATCTATTGTTTCCAGACTTGTGATAAGTACATGGGTGTATCTGTCTGTGTAGGAGTTCCCTGCAGTCCCCTAAACCTTGTTCACCTTCATAGTGCAACTCTGTTTCTCCCATACTGACTCAAAAGTAGTGCCCGACTGATATATCGGTTGGCCGATATTAGCCTTTCACCGATATATCGGTATCGGCGTATATTTTACCGATATGCGCCAATATGAAAACTTTGTTTCAGAACATATAATGCAGAAAACAATGCTTTAGAATTAGTGTCATAGTGTAGTTTGTCCAGCATAGTGTGCTCCGACTCCATTGTTTACAGAGCTGACTCTGAGCTGACGGTGGCTCTGCAGACAGGGTGGAGTTAAACAGTGCAGATTTGAACGGTCTCTTCTGTTAAATTGCTAACTAGTTTGTGAAATACATACTGGAAAGTTAATAAAAAATGACTCCATCATTTTATATAACTAATATAACGTTAACCCTGTCCCTGACATCCATGTCACTCATGTTTATCACATTCACATCTGTTTGCTGTTAGCCAGCTATATTTTGTCAGTGCAGTAAGTAATGTAGCAGATTGAAAGGTAAATATCAGAGCATCTTTTTGCAGCTCAGCAGACAAAGGTGCAGTGGTGGATTGCGTGTGGTGAGTGTTGATTTCCCGCTTCGCTGTTACCTAGTTGGTGAGACACAATGCTGGAAAGTAAATAAAGTCCATCTTTTACTCTCCGTAGCAATGAGCTTACAGCTAACTAGCTAAACACATAGCTACTTTCATACCTTGTCAGCATGTAAACATGTATTCACCAAACTGTTTTGATCAGGATTCACAGTTTGGTACCCCTTCAACTGAACAATTCCAGTCATTGCATTTATAAAATGTAATATTTAAAAGTCTGGTTTTCCAGACATTAAAATAGGATACGTAATAAAAGTAGATTTAATAAATAGTATATTTGCCCTGTGTAAATAATAATATATAGGAACTGTATCTAAAATAAATGAGGGGTGATACATACTAATACAACAGGCTGGAAAAATAGACATTTATTCATTTTAATATCCTATATATATTTTGAATGTGTTGAAACTTGACACCGGGCGACGAACCCTAAAAACGGCACAGTTAGAACGGTTTCATGCTGAAGAGCCGCTTAAAAGTAAGTTTTTTTTTTCTCTCGTAAATGTAAACGAGTGTAAATGCCAACACCATCATATATGTCACACAGACTGATGCCTGTCAACCAAAACATGAGCTCATTGATGTCATTAAATGAGTCTTCTTTTTTATTCCATCAGTTACTCCTGGTTGGAGGCTTCCATATATATTTAGTTTATATGTAGGGTTATGTCCTACATAAATTTAATGGTGCAACACTCAAATATTTAGTAGTGCATAAATTGTGACTTAGTGCCCATTTACGCCACAACTAGGCTAAGTTGTAACATACATATAGCTGGTGCAACTGGCCCCTGATGTTTATTTAGCTATTTATTGTATTTTTATTTATTCTTTATTTAAATGATCAGCCATTGACTGACACTAAACATACAGTACTGATGTTTATTTAGCTATTTATTGTATTTTTATTTATTCTTTATTTAAATGGTCAGCCATTGACTAACATTAAACATGTAGTACTGATGTTTATTTAGCTATTTATTGTATTTTTATTCATTCTTTATTTAAATGGTCAGCCATTGACTGACACTAAACATACAGTACTGATGTTTATTTAGCTATTTATTGTATTTTTATTTATTCTTTATTTTAATGGTCAGCATTTGACATACTAAACAGTACTGATGTTTATTTAGCTATTTAATTTATTTTTATTTATGCTTTATTTAAATGGTCAGCAATTGACATATTAACAGTACTGATGTTTATTAAGCTATTTATTGTATTTGTGTTATTCTTTTTTTTTTCTCAGTGTTCATTTCTAGAATTTGTTGACAATGTATAATAATAATGTCAAATATTCTTTGATAAAAATATTTAAGAAAGCAGCCTTCTGAGTACCTTTGCATAGTCATATCGGTGCAAAATCGGTGAAAAATCCACATAGAAATGGTCTGTTTTCATTCCAGCTCAAAAATTAACTATATCGGTCACCATATCGGTAATCGGTGAATTTTCCCCCTCGTTTCAGAACCTGTCATTTCCTTTTCATACAAATATTTTTTTCTTAACTATAGATCAGTTGTGCTTAGAAAAGAAAAGCTTTTGAAAATATTTTGGTGTCACACTTGTTTTGCTGCTTTGGCATTACAAACTCATTTCAGTTCATGCTGTTCTTACTTGCTCATAATTCAGTTTTAGCTGTTCAAAATTCAGTTTTGCTTAAACTGATCTGAGATAATCATTTTATTGAGATCACCTGATGTGTGTTATCTTGCATGTTGTGGCTGATTGGTTGTTGTATTTGTTACTCTTTCAGGGCAGCTTTCATATCAATTTGTCAATGAAAACATGTTTACAACCCAAAAACACACCTTTGACCGTTGACTTACACAATATTCTTCTGTCTGCACATGTTTGTTCTAGCTTAATATCAGTTCTGCATCAGTTATCTCAAACTGAACCACTTATAGAGCTATCAACTGATACTGGTAGATGTTTATTGCTCTTTTTATTTTTCTTCAAAAACTCCATTCATTATTTTCATAGTGTTTTAGTCTCAGGCACTCATGGTGGGTGATTGATTATCTCCCCCTACCTTCTTATTTCCTTTGACATTATATTTTCTTGGCACTTGATTTCCTATCAAATAATCCTAAAAGAAGGACCATTTATTATACTGGAACAATTATTACAGCAGATTTCAGTAGCTCAGTCCGGTGGCACCCCAGCCTAAATCGGGTGGGAGAGGAGTGTGACGAGGAGGGCATGGCCAGGCACGGCCGGCACTGAATCAGATGATCAGTGGGAGAGTGAGATAAAGGGGAGCCAGAGATGCCAGTTCGAGAGAGAGAGACGCACGTGGCCGCGCTGCATGTGGGTGTGTTTCTTTATGTTTGTTTTATGTTGAGTTTTACATTAAACTTTATGTTGACTGTTCAGCCGGTTCCCTCCTCCTACTTGCCTAACCTTTAACTGTTACAAGTAGCTCTTCTGTGGGATCGGACCAGAAGGGCTAGCCTTCGCTTCCCACTCACATCAGTGAGCCTTGGGAGCCCATGACCCTGTGACTTTTGGTAGGTACTAACCACCGCATACCGGGAACACCCCACAAGACCTGCCGTTTTGGAGATGCTCTGACCCAGTCATCTAGCCATCACAATTTGGCCCTTGTCAAAGTCGCTCAGATCCTTACGCTTGCCTATTTTTCCTGCTTCCAACACATGAAATTCAAGAACTGGATGTTCACTTGCTGTCTAATATATCCCACCCCTTGACAGGTACCATTGTAACGATATAATCAATGTTATTCACTTCGCCTGTCAGTGGTTTTAATTTTGTGGCTGTTAAGTGTATAATAATTTTTACCACAAATAATTCATTAGGTTTTTAATTTGCAATAAAAGCAAGAAATTATAAATTCATAATGTAACTCCATGAATTCATACACACATTTTTGTTGGAAAACATTGGATGACTTGTTTGATGCCTCCAAGTCTTAAAAACATTTTTGGAAGAAGAAAAAAATAAATTTAAACCAGCTAGGTAACTTTATCTTGGGATATATATTTATATCATATAAATCAACACAATTTGCAAAAACGATGCATACAGCAAAACCAAAGTTTAAGATTACAAGGCATAATGCCACATGATCAGCATTCGTAAAATAAAGTGACAATGCAGCACTGGCCCAATAAGGTAAATTACTGTTCCATCAACTAACCCAGAATACACTCACATTGGCCCCAGGCCATTCTTAATGTTGAGCCCTGGTGAACATTACACCAAGTAATTGTGTTGCAAAGTCTCTGGTTAAATATTGTTTCCTTACAGTAGAGTGTAAAGGGTTTTAACCAAAAGCCCCTTACATTGGAAATTTATTCAGGAGGCCAGTAAACATCCGTGTGTGTGCGTGTTTATGTGTGCTTGTTGAGTTCTTTTATAGGTATTTGTTTAGTTCTTCCATACTAGATGTGGCCTGTTGATCAGATGAATGGATGCTGGGGCCCCATGATTCCCTCATCCAGTTTTCCCTCTATTGGCCCCAATATCTCACTAATTCTCCTTTCGTCCTCCATTTCTCACAACTCTCCCCATTTCCCAGGTAAAACATTTTCATCAGAGCTTTTGCAAAGATCATGATGGATGATTTCATTTTGATACTGACAGCGCATACAATTAAAACTGTCTAGAACCACTTCCCTTGTTCTTAGCCTTTATATTCTTAGTCTTTTCCTCTCTTTGCTCTCCATCCCTCTTGTCTTTAATACTTAGGCATCACCTTCAATGTGCTGCACTTCAAACAGCCGAAGCTCTCAGGGGTCCAGTTCTTCTCAGCGAGATTTAGGCTTCTGGCCTTGAGTGGCTCATTAAAAACAGATTACCTTTCCTAAATGAATCAGCTGTAGTAGCACTCATTAGCAAGACTGCTGGTCATTTAATGCATTGTAGATTATTAAGGAAATGTGCATTTCTTCTGTTTGACAACATTAAGACAACCATACCATTTAGGATTTCTTCTGTCCCATTTAGTCACTTGGCTTTCCAGAAAAATCAGAAAAGTTTCAATGGTTTCATTACTCACATCATACACACACACACAGACACACATGTTGTTGGACAAAAGACCTTTCTTCTTGGTGAAGTGGACGCTCTTGGTGGCTCTTTCCCATGGTACAGTGTGTGACTGGCTGGAACGAGCGCACACAAAGCTAAGCTGTGAATCTCTTCATGCTAAATGCTTATGTCTCCGCACCGTTCCACAGTCCAGTGAAAGACCCTGTCTCAAACACTGCATTCCAGATAGGGACAGGCACAAGGAACGAATGTGAAGTAACAGCAATGATCAATCATAATAACACCTTGATTTATTGCAAAACTTCAAAAAACATCACATTGTTTTGGGCATATAATTTACAGCAGTTAAATTACCAAAGCAGTAGTTTGTCTTATTTATCAGAACCTCGGAAATAGTAATTTCTCAATCCAATTGTGATTTTGTGATTGCACTGTATTAAATCAGGACATGCAGTATGTATCAAATGTCGTATGTACAAAATGTACATTCATAATTCCAACGTTAATCCTACCATACTTCACCCTATACCTTTGACATTTTGGAATCTTTATGGCAGTAAATAATACCAACCTTCTCCTCTTCGCTTTGGGAAACATTGCAGTAGAGTTGAGGTAAATAAAAGCCAACATTCTCAAGTTCCCACCATTAAAGAACATGGAGGGAGATGCATCATAGGGAAATAGGGGTCTTTTATGAGGGGTCAAGTGACTTACAGAGGGCAAGGGTGGTACCAAATTTATGTGTTGCCATGGAGATGATAGGAGCTGTGAGGAAAATGGAGGTGATAGTAATGTTCTTTCGTTCTGCCTTGTATTTGTGTATCCTCATTACAGTCCACCCCTTCTTTTTGTCTTTTTTTCTTTATTTCTTTCCTGGGTCTCTGTCCTTTCCCAACCCCGACCCCTTCTGAAATTTGTCTGTCTCACGACCTCTCTCTCTCTCTCTCTCCATATCCCTTACCCCCACTCCTGTTCTATTCCATTCTTTTCCCACTATTAACCTGTGATTAAGTAAGCCTGTTGTCAGCTCTGGAGGTTTGGCTCTCAGCTGAAAAAGAGGGATGAGAGACTTGTGCTCTTTCCTCAAAAAGGTATGTAAATGTTTTTTTTTTTTTTTTCATTCCAACTGTATGGACTGTCTCTCCGGGCTTGCATAATGACTCCACTTCCTGGCTGCAGTAGCAAAGTGACTAAATAAAAAAAAGACATTTTAAATCTTCATTGAACTGAGTCCAGGCAGCTCAACCATCACTATGGTGTCAATGTCCACACACACACAAATACATAAACAGTGAGCTTGTCCCTTCAGGTTCACTGACTTCATGGCAGATGAACTTTAAAGGAGAACTCTATGTTGACAGTTAATGAAAGGGTGACCCCTCAAACTGACGCTGGTATAGTTAGCTGGGTTTATTTATGGTGGTCCATTCACATTTGTCCAAGAGGCCCAAATCTGGCATGGATTCAGTTTGTATCTGTCAGTACCGGTACTGCACGTATAATTTAATTTAATAATGTTATTTTCATGCCTTATGTATTATGTATCTCTTTCATGTCCCAGTTGCATGAAGGAAGGCTATGCTTGGCTGCTTGACCACTTCAGTGCGAGTTCAGTGGTCCATAAAATTTTCAGTTTTGTATACCGTACATAAAACCCTGAAACAAAAAAGACAATCACAAAAACAATTAAGTAAACAAATAAAGTTCAGTTAATAAATATAATTTTTCTATGCCATGGTTTGATGCATTTTTAATTCTCTTTTTTTATTTGACACTTTTTTTTTAATGCAATCACAATGTTTAATATTCCGACAAGTAAAGCACTTTGAGCAGCATTTTATATATGAAATACATCAATTATACAAAAAAATTTAATATTATATTAATAGTAATAGTTTACTTTTTTTTTATTATTTTTTTTTTTTATATAAAAGTTAAAGACAAAATTCACCTCCTAATCTTCCACTCCTATTGTGCAAAGGCATAAATATCCAGTCCCACACAGATTGCCAAATAATGTGTTATCTATTTGTTGAACAAAAGTATTTATTTTTTACCACAATTTTTTTTTTTTTTTTTTTTTTTTTATGCATTAACTTCAGAATTTGGATTTGTTAATTTGGATTTGAAATCGGAAGGAAATTGGTACTTTAATGCACCAAAGTGGCATTCAACTGATCACAAAGTATAGTCAGGACATTACTGATGTAAAAAACAGCACCATCACTATTTGAAAAAAGTCATTTTTGATCAAATCTAGACAGACCCCATTTCCAGCAGCCATCACTCCAACACCTCATCCTTGAGTAATCATGATAAATTGCTAATTTGATACTAGAAAATCACCTGTCATTATATCAAACATAGTTGAAAGCTATTTGGTTCATTAAATGAAGCTTAACATTGTCTCTGTGTTTGTTTTTGAGTTGCCACAGTCTGCAATAGACTGGCATGTCTTAAGGTCAATATTAGGTCAAAAATGGCAAAAAAGAAACAGTTTTCTCTAGAAACTCATCAGTCAATCATTGTTTTGAGGAATGAAGGCTATACAATGCTTGAAATTGCCAAACAAATGAAGATTTCATACAAAGGTGTGCACTACAGTCTTCAAAGACAAAGGACAACTGGCTCTAACAAGGACAGAAAGAGATGTAGAAGGCCAGATGTACAACTAAACAAGAGGATAAGTACATCAGAGTCTCTAGTTTGAGAAATAGACGCCTCACATGTCCTCAGCTGACAGCTTCATTAAAAATCATGTACAACAGTAAAGAGAAGACTTAGGGGTGCAGGCCTTATGGGAAGAATTGCAAAGAAAAAGCCACTTTTGAAACCGAAAAACAAAAAGAAAAGGTTAGAGTGGGCAAAGAAACACAGACATTGGACAACAGATCATTGGAAAAGAGTGTTATGGATCTTAACCCCTTTGAGCTTTTGTGGGATCAGCTAGACTGTGAGGTGCTTGAGAATCGCCCGATAAGACAGCCACATCTATGGCAAGTGCTACAGGAAGTGTGGGGTGAAACGTCACCTGAGTATCTGGACAAACTGACAGCTAGAATGCCAAGGATCTGCAAAGCTGTCGTTGCTGCACGTGGAGGATTTATTTTATGAGAACTCTTTGAAGTAGTTCAATTTGTAATGGTAATTTTTCACGTTATTAATGTCCTGACTATACATTGTGATCAGTTGAATGCCACTTTGGTGAATAAAAGTACCAATTTCTTTCCATAAGAGCAAAATCTGTACATTATTCCAAACTACTGGCTGCCAGTGTATATACAGTTGAAGTCAGAAGTACAGACACTTAGGTTTAAGTCATTATACCTCATTTTTTTAACCACTCCACAGATTTAATATTAGCAAACTATAGTTTTGGCAAGTCGATTAGGACATCTACTGTTTGCATGACACAAGTAATTTTTCCAACAATTGTTTACAGACAGATTGTTTCACTTTTAATTGACTATCACAATTCCAGTGGGTCAGAAGCTTACATACAAAATTCCAGAAAATGATGTCAAGCCTTTAGACAATTAGCTTCTGATAGGAGGTGTACTGAATTGGAGGTGTACCTGTGGATGTATTTTAAGGTCTACCTTCAAACTCAGTACCTCCTTGCTTGGCATCATGGGAAAATCAAAAGAAATCAGCCAAGAACTCAGAAAAAAAATTGTGGACCTCCACAAGTCTGTTTCATCCTTGGGAGCAATTTCCAAATGCCTTAAGGTAACATGTTCATCTGTACAAACAATAGTATGCAAGTATAAACATCATGGGACCATGCAGCCATCATACCGCTCAGGAAGGAGACGCATTCTGTCTCCTAGAGATGAACGTAGTTTGGTGCGAAAAGTGCAAATAAATCCCAGAACAACAGCAGAGGACCTTGTGAAGATGCTGGAGGAAACAGGTAGACAAGTATCTATTTCCACAGTAAAGTGAGTCCTATATTGACGTAACCTTAAAGACTGCTCAACAAGGAAGTAGCCACTGCTCCAAAACCACCATAAAAAAGCCAGACTACAGTTGGCAAGTGCACATGGGGACAAAGATCTTACTTTTTTAGAGAAATGTCCTCTGGTCTAATGAAACAAAAACTGTTTGGCCATAATAAATGTCGTTATGTTTGGAGGAAAAAGGGTGAGGCTTGCAAGCCAAAGTACATTATCCCGAACATGAAGCATGGTGGTGGCAGCATCATGTTGTGGGGGTGCTTTGCTGCAGGAGGGACTGGTGCACTTCACAAAATAGATGGCATCATGAGGAAGGAAAATTATGTGTATATATTGAAGCAACATCGCAAGACATTAGCCAGGAAGTTAAAGCTTGGTTGCATGGGTCTTCCAAATGAACAATGACCCCAAGCATACCTCCAAAGTTGTGGCAAAATGGCTTAAGGACAACAAAGTCAAGGTATTGGAGTGACCATCACTAAGCCCTGATCTCAATCTGATAGACAATTTGTGGGCAGAACTGAAAAAGCATGTGTGAGCAAGGAGGCCTACAAACCTGAATCAGCTACACCAGTTCTGTCTGGAGGAATGGGCCAAAATTCCTGCAACATTTTGCGAGAAGCTTGTGGAAGACTACCCAAAACATTTGACCCAAGTCAAACAATTTAAAGGCAATGCTACCAAATACTGACAAAGTGTATGTAAACTTCTTACCCACTGGGAATGTGATGAAAGAAATAAAAGCTGAAATAAATCATTATCCTGACATTTCACTTTCTTAAAATAGTGATCCTAACTGACCTAAGACAGACAAAGTTTTGTACGATTAAATGTCAGAAAAACTGAGTTTAAATGTATTTGGCTAAGGTGTATGTAAACTTCTGACTTCAACTGTGTGTTTGTGTATGTATATGTATGTATATGTGTGTGTGTGTGTGTGTATGTATGTGTGTATATATATATATATACACACACACACACACACACACACTACCGTTCAAAAGTGTGGGGTCACTTGCCTGAAATGTTTCTCATGATCTTAAAAATCTTTTGATCTGAAGGCGTATGTTTAAATGTTTGAAATTAGTTTTGTAGTCAAAAATATAATTGTGCCACCATATTAATTTATTTAATAACAAAACAAAGATTTTATTAAAAAAATTTTTTTGAAATGGATGACTTGGACCGAATAATTAAGAAAAGCAGCCATTAAGTGCCCAACATATAGATGGGAACTCCTTCAATACTGTTTAAAAAGCATCCCAGGGTGATACCTCATGAAGCTGGTTGAGAAAATGTCAAGAGTACATGTCTGCAAAATCTAGGCAAAGTGTGGCCACTTTGAAGATGCTAAAATATAACATAGTTTTGATTTTGGATTTTTTTTTTAGTCACAACATAATTCCCATATTTCTATTTCTATTATTTCATAGTTGTGATGACTTTACTATTATTCTAAAATGTGAAGAAAAAAAATACAAAAAATAAAGAATGAGTAAGTGACCCTAAACTTTTGAATGGTAGTGTATATACATACATACACACACACTTTTATACTTTATATACATATATAAATATATACCTATTTTAGGCTTTTTTTGTATGTGTGACACTCCAGATGCGGGATAAAACATGTCAACACCGCAAAATTGTTTCTGAAAAGATTCCACAGAGCTGCTTCATTCATGTAATATTCTGTGTATACTTGGACTCTGGACAAAATGTTTGTGCAGACTAGACAGTCTGAAGGTGGTGAGATTAAACCCTGTGTTAAGCTTTGCCTCTTCAACGTGTTTGTGTGTATTTGTGCACAAGCATGTGTCTGTGTGTGTGTATTTTTAGCAGTGTTACAGTGCTGTCTGCTCTGTAGGATCCTTAGGTCAACCCTTGTGTTAAATCATTCTAGAGCTAAGTTTGTTGTAATCTTTTAATGGCAACTTCAGGCATATTTAAACAGGGCTGGGTAAGACATGCTGTGTGAAATCACTTGTTACTCTGCAGCACGCCAGTCAGTATCAATAACTTAATTATGATTATAATAATAGAATACGATTCTATTGAAATTCATCTTGCGTTTGTCTGGCCTGTGTTTTTTCAGCTTTTGCAGTCTTTAAACATCATTGTTTGGAAATCAGGTTTATGTATTTAAATTCCATTTTGACCAGTTGCCGTGTGGTTTTTCCTGTTCCTTCAAAGTTGTTGTTGTGCACAGTTTCTGTGTTGCTTCACCTTTGGCATGTCTGGAGGATTACTGACATCTTTCGTCATTACCAGTCAGATGATGGGTAACTGATCTGAGTCCAGCTGGGACAGGTACAGTGATGTGACTTCTTGTAAAATGTGGCTTGTTAATGGCATGAGCAGTGGCAGCGGTGCTATGACTTTTACCACACTGTCCCCTATCTGATTTTCGTGGTATTACAGGTAACATAAAGCCAGCATAATGAAAATAGTTAAGCAGGTTATTAATTTGGTAAGTTTTTTTTATTTGGAGTGCTATTGTTTTCTTCACAATAAAAATGATTTCAATTTTGAACCCACTCAAATTTTGATGGAATAATGGGAAATGTACCTACCAATTCCAAACATTCTTAATTGGTTACGGAAACTGACAGAGGAATAGACTGATGGGAAAAACTTTTGCCCTTACAGGACAATGATGCTACCTGTGAAAGTGCTTTAAAAATAAGCTGACAGAATTCTCTTTTTTGAGCCATATTGTTCATGAGTGCGCTAGCTACAGTTTTATCACAGCATTATTCCTTCCGTCTGTCTCCCTATGCCCTGCCTTTTTTGCGGTCAGCATATTTCCTTTGAACTTGTGTTGGATTTGGAGGAGGAACACATGAACTAAACAGAAATGGTGATGACATATTTTAGTATGAGAACACCAAATTTTATTTTGGTGAAGAGTCAGCCAGCTTGTTGAATTTCATTTTTGTAATTTTCAAGTGATTGAGACAGATGGCTGTGTGTTTGTGTGTGTGTGTGTGTGTGTGTGTGTGTGTGTGTGTGTGTGTGCGAGCAACTGCATGCCTGCCTGCGTGCGTGTCAGAGAAGTGGGAGAGAAATAGAGTGTAAGATATAAGATTAGTCTTAGTTGCTATAATTGATTACAGTAAATGTACGGTTTGCATGTCCTGCAGTGATACCTATCACAATATGGTATTTGTTCCTATGTGTTTTCTCTGCAGTTTTTTAATTTGCATAGTTTATTCATAGTCTTAAACACTAATTAAGTCACAGCACAGTCCATTTCCTTCTCTCTGTATTTCTCTGTCAGATTACCTCCCTCCTTTCTCTCTGTATGTATACTATATCTGTTTCGTTCCCTCTGGGAAATGCCTTTTCTTACAGCTCACCTCTGAGATTCATGTGTCATAAGCTGTTTGTTTAGTAGTTGTGCGCAGTGTTCTTGGCAAACATTCATCATTGTGTTTCTTCTGCCTTACCAGCAGCATTTGATCTGGATTGATCTGGGTTTTCCATGCTGTTTGTTTCTTATCAGTATGAGTATTGCAGTTTTTCCTGTGCCGGTGCTGAATTTACATCACCACGGCAACAGAACAAATATTATATTACATTGCAATATGCAATAATTTTATATATATATATATTCGTATTATTTTATGTAGGATGGATGGAGATTATGTCACTATATTTAAGTGTATGCTGCTTTATGGCTCATTAAGTTTTTCATGATCTCCAGCAGTCAGACTCTTGCCTGGGGGGCCCCTGTTTTTTATTTGAGAACTAGAAGTGAGAGTAGAACACACGCAGCCTTAAAGGAATAGTTCACCCAAAATGAAAATTCTCTCATTTACTCAACCTCATGCCATCCCAGATACAGCAGAACAATTTTTTAGAAGAATATTTTAGCACTGTTTGTCCATACAATGCAAGAGAGTGGTGGTCAGAATTTGTAGCTCCATAAATCACATTAAGGAACAATAAAAGTAATCCATATGACTCGTGTTTAAATCTATATCTTCAGAAGCAATATAATAGGTGTGGGTGAGAAACAGATCAATATTTAAGTCCTTCTCACCCACACCTTTTATATTGTTTCTGAAGATATGGATTTAAACACTGGAGTCATATGGATTACTTCTAAGTTTCCTTTGTTATTTTTGGAGCTACAAATGTCTGATCACCATTCACTTGCATTGTAAGGACTGAAATATTCTTCTAAAAATCCTAATTTTTGTTCTGCTGAAGAAAGAAAGTCATACACATTTGGGATGGCATAAGGCATGAGTAAATGATGAGAGAATTTTCATTTTTGGGTGAACTATCCCTTTAATAACAGGATTCTCTTATGTGTACATTTTTACATTACACCTCCTGTAGGGTTTGTTTTTTTCACATACTGTATGTAACCAGGATGTCAACCCCAGGGTCCATGTGGTTAACACTGCTACTGCAGATTTACAGTTGTTACTCATAGCACACTTACCTTTTTGTATTTTTTTAATCTCCTTTTTGTCACGCCATATCCCTTCTTTTTGTAAAGTCCCTTTCTTTCCTTTTCTTTCCCCCTTTTCACTTTTTAAAGATACAATACCACTACAGTCAGAGAATGAGATGATGAGCACTGAATGGTTATCTGTGATTGCACAGATGGAGGATTCTGGTAACAGATGATTGGATGTCCCTCATTTGGGCACAGAACTTTATGACACCTTCCAATAAGTCATGAGACTAATGTGTTCACCTGTCACTGCAAAACCACAAAGATTCTGGCGATTACACATGCTATTGCACACATCTTTGAACAAACCCAGAAGCAAACCAGTACAAGCAGCATAGACACCATCTGTGCCCAGTTTAAGGTCAGCTTTAAATACTACCATTTACAGTCATTTTCTCCTACTCTCCACATTTCCCCATTTCTCGCTCTCATAGACAAACAATTAAAGTAAGACCCCCAGATGCTTTGACTGTACAGTTAGTCATGCTGAATCACTGTGCTGTGATCACATACATACATTGTTCCCAGTGTTTCATGGGCAAACACGGCTGTTGGTGCAAGAACGGCTCTGTAATACCATGTACAGTTAGCTCTCATGTCATTCGCACATTCAGTGAATGTAAATCAGCCCAAATGAGATCATAGGAATGGCTGCCACACAACCATTAACACTATTTGCCTCTTTGCTCTCTGGACAAATGCACCATTCACAAAGGATGCTCTCCGTAGAAGATATCCTGTAAATATGGAAGAGAGTCGAAGTGCTTACTCATAGCAACAGAGATACACATGCATAAACAGAAGCACATGTTGACATACATGCAGCATGAAGATATACTCATGCAGAAGTTCAGACTCATACAGGAAGGATGAACTGCAATGTGGTCTGACATAGAGAAGGGAAACCTTGTTACTTTTAGTTTTTATTTGTTCATGCCAAGTTCGGATTATAATGGCTCTTAGAGCGATAGCTAAAAGTATGTTGCTTGTTTCACAGGAAAGGAATTCAGTGTAAGAGTGTCAGAGAGAGAGAGGAGGGACTGAAGAAAGAGGAAGGCTAAGTTAGATGGTTAGTCTCAGCAGCTGCTTTATCAAAGCAGGTAAACTTTGAAAGAAAGCAAAACGTTGCGTAGAGTTTGATTTATTTTTCATAATTATTTTCTGATCTTAAAGCTTTAGAACTATAGAAAGAAAGTAGGGAATTCAAAGAAAGGATGCTTAAAAGGATGCATGCAGTGGATGCGTAGTTAGACTGACAAACACATTAATAAGAAAGAGAATTGCACATTTAATTCTGTTTTCGGAATTTAAGCAGATTTTTTAAACGTCATTCTTTTGGAAAACACAAACTTTTGATCAAGCAATGGACCCTTTTGATCCAGCTGTGCTCACGCCACTGCTTTTTATGGCAGCTCACCTATTGATGGCAACTGGAGTATGGCTGTATCGTAGACGCCGGGACAGACATGCCCGAAATGCTGTTTACCTTGATGGTAATGTTAATGGTCTTTCAACTTTCCCTCTCTCTCTCTGTGTCTCTCGCTAGCTGTCTGTCCCTTTCTTTCTCTGGAAGGGAATCTCCCAGCGTCTTGTTTCCTCTTTGGGCTCCGCCTCTTTCTGTAACCCTGTTGCTTTTGCATTAAGTACATTGGATGCACTGTTTCTTGTGTGGAGATTTTTGTCCATACAGATGTACTGAAAATTATAGGGTAGAGCTGAACAATTAACCAAAAATAAAATCGAGATCGTGACATGACCCAGTGCGATTTTCAAACCGCAAGGGCTGCGATTTTATTAAATAAATAGATAGTCTCAACACACTGCCCGCTGTGCTGCGCCTATGTGCACGGCTGTTTGTCTGTAGTGGGTAGTGCTTTGATAAATACATGTAAATTGGATCATTGTATTACATATGTGGTTTCAGAGTGGTTCTGTGCTCTATACTCACAAATTCTATCTATCTGGTGCCCTGAGTGACATATGTGCTCTGAGTTCAGTTTGGTGTGCTAACATGCACTGAGCGCATTATTTGAAGCAGCCCAGATTTATGTTAGTTGCACATTTGCATAATTTCACACACCTCTGTGTTTGGCCGCTTCTATTTACTATACACATTTAAAATAACCTAATGAGAGCTGGTTTTTGTTGACAGCAAGGCAGATTAGAGCATTTTACTGCATTAAAAGGCTGTTGTCAGCTCAGCTACAAACAACAGAAACCTCCGTCCCTTCAGTTTTCATAATAAAAGATTCCACCAAAATAAAGGCTTTAGGGTTTAAAGGGATAGTTCACTCAAAAATGAAAATTCTCTCATCAGTTACTCACCCTCATGCCATTCTAGATGTTTATGACTTTTTTTCTTCTGCTGAACACAAATTATGATTTAAGAAAAATGTTTCAGCTCTGTAGGTCCATACAATGCAAGTGAATGGGTGCCAAAATTTTGACGCTCCAAAAAGCACATAAAGGCATCATAAAAGTAATCCATATTACTCCAGTGTTTAAATCCATATCTTTATAAGTGATATGATAGGTGTTGGTGAGAAACAGATAAATATTTCAGTCCTTTTTTTGCTATAAATTCTTCTCCCTGCCCAGTAGGGGGCAGTATGCATGAAAAATGTGAATCACCAAAAACACAAGAAGAAGAATTTGAAAGTGATCTGTTTCTCACCCTCACCTATCATACCACTTCTGAAGACATTGGTTTAACCACTGGAGTTTTATGGATTACATTTATGCTGATTTTTCTTTTTTTTTTTTTTTTTTTTGGAGCTTCAAAAGTTTGACACCCATTCACTTGCATTGTATAGACCAAAAGAGCTGAAAAATTCTTCTAAAAGTTTTAATTTGAGTTCGGCAGAAGAAAGAACTATTCCTTTAACCGAACTGCATAGTAAGTCAAGAAATTATCAAAGAAATAAATAACTATTGAATAATAATAATAAAATTAAATTATTATAGTAATAAAGATAATTATTATTATACCAATAATATATTTCTAAAACTATTTCTTAACTAACTTTACATTATTATTATTGCAATAATATAATATTCAAGTTGACTGGGTTAAAAAAAAAACTAATGATGAAAAGTGAACTGACCCTTTCACAAATTTTCACAAAATCTTTGTTTGTTTGTTTTGTTTTTTTTTTTTTTTTTTTTTTTAACAAAGGAGACAGATGCCATGTGATTGTAATGTTTTTTCTCCCCTCTGTTTCACTGTCTTATTTATTTATTTAGTTTGGTTCTTTTTAGAGGACTCAAGTGTGAACACACTTTCTAGAAAAATGTTTCCGGCCAGCAGTAAAGCATGGACAAAACATGATTACATTTTTGTTAAATGGAATTTTTTTTTTTTTTTTTTTTTATGTTTATCATACCGCAGGTCAAATTGCAATCGCAATTTTATTCAAAATAATCGCAATTAGATTTTTTTTTGTCCAAATCGTTCAGCCCTATTATAGGGTAGTTTTGAATTTGTGCTGGGTTTTGACACTTGTCAGTGTATTGCAATGCAGTATGTTATTTTACAGTCTCACAAGGTACTGTTTATAATCGGCCTCACACCGAGTGTTAAACTAACATGTAAACATTACTTGCAGCTCTTCTGTTATTTATGCTCTTAGCTCACTGTCATTTGCCTGATTTAGTACAGTTGATGACAGACAGGGAGGCTCAAGTAAATTGAGTGATGGAGATTGGTGTGTCCATTCCGGTGGGGCTGAGTAGGGTTACATGGTATACTGTAGTGGTCGACCCAGGGGCGGACTACGATTAAAAAGTGGCCCTGGACTTTCTGACCCAGAGCAGCCCACCAAACCCGGCCTGCAACACACCATAACACACCGGCTCTTTTAGGTGCTGTGACAAGTCAGCATTTCTTAAAAGTTTTAAAGATCTTAATCACCTTTCAACTTTTTTCTAGAAGTGCAAATAAACTATTGTCTTAATATGAGGTTGTGGCAACAAAAAATATAATAATAATATATTATCTATGTATATATAGCTATACAAGATCATAAAATGTTGTTTCAAATAATTAGATGAAGAAAGTATCACACAGCAGGACACTGTTGACAGTGCTTAAAAAAAAAAAAAGAAAACAAAATTGGCCAGAATATGTACATATATAAATATAAACAAATATAAATATATGTAAAACAAAATAAACATACCTCTTAAAGTGTAGAACTTTGCAGATATTTTGCAGATTAATTGCTCATATTTTCACTCTATGTGAGTTTGTTGCGTCTTTATGTCTGCAGTGTTTTAATTCCTTCTCCAGATTATTCTTGAGAAAAAGTGAAAAGCCCTATGCTTTGACAAGTGTTGTTTCTGCTATCCTTTAAACAAAGTAAGCCTCGAAGACTCAAATAGCCACAAAGTAATATTTTTCAAGACTTATTTTCCGCATTTTTATCATTATTCAGCAAGCCGCACTTCAGCTCATAGCTTTACTGTTTGCAGATTTTATGTATGCTGTTGTTATTGTATTTGTTGTAACTTGCAATTATTTGTCATTTTGTGATTATTCAGTGCTCATCTTATACTTAATATGTTGTCTTTGGTTCACCATTATTGTGATTTGTATATCAAATAATGCGGTCCTGGCGAGGTACGAAATTGATGCGCACAAATGGAAATGCGCTATGATGTATGTGCTAAGTCATTTCAAAGTAAAAGTAATTTCAGTTTTTCAAAATAAAAGCCATTGTTTTGGCGTTACCTTACAGATTTTGTAGAATATTCACTCTGTAATGGGGTCCGCACGGGCATGTTGGAACCCAGGGTGGCTGCCTATATCACCTGTAGGACGAATTACCAAATTACTCAGCGGCCCACTGGGAAAACGCCCGGTGCTTCCAATGGCCAGTCCGCCCCTGGTTCGACCAATATATCACTGAGGCCGATAAATCGGCCGATATTCTGACTTTTTTAATTATCACATCGGCCAATAAATTTTCCTGGTTGGCCAATTTGTCTCTTGAGGGCATTGAAAATCGCCAGCTTCATGTGAAGCGACTGAGACATGTAAACAACCGGTCAGAATTCATTTTGTTGTTATGTGCCATCCTGTTACTACAATAATAGACCGGTGTGCAACAAACTCATTTAAACAGTCCGCATATCAGAGCCACGGCAGACGCATTTGTGCACATAATATTAAAGTGCTTGCCTGTTTCATTCTCCCTCTCTCTCCTCAAAAGTTCCCTGTAACTTTTAACTGTAAAACGAATATCATATTCCGTCTGCAAATATGCGCTTATCTCGTTTAAACAGATGTAATAAACAAACCTCACAAAACTTCAGCAGATCTGAAGGAGTGCTTCATTTATTTACCTCTAAAGCATGTATTCTATCAGCCTCTCCTCAACAGTTCCATGTAACTTTTAACTTTCTTTTCTAATGAAAAAAGGCAAAAATCAATATATAAAATTTATCAAATAAAACTTATTTTACATACCATTTGCAAATATGCAGATATCTAGTTTAAACAGATGTAATTCATGAACCTCATGAAAATCCAGTGTTTTCTTCCCGTCGAGCGCTCCTCTTATATCTTCCTCTGAAGCGCGTATTGCATCAGCCAGAATCAAAACTTCAGGATTAGGATCAAAAGTTCCTCTGATTCACAGATCATTATGATCAATCCGTGACAATCGAAGCAGGCGATCCAGGCCATTTAAACTGTCAGGAGATTGCTACTCTCGCTGGATCCGCACGATTGCATGAATGCAACTTCAAAGTAAAAGCGCTTAATGTGTGCTATAAGTAAATGTCTTATTCACTATGCACTGTATGTACAGTATTGTTTGATTCTGTATTTTTTGAGAAAATGCGATTGCTAATGTGGACATGTCATCCATGGTTGCTGGGCTACTGTGTGTAATGTTATTTCCTTCTTCCTAATATATTCACAATTTCTTCATGTGCAAATAAATTACTAAAATTTGATGACTAAGCAGAAATCAAAAGAAACTGCTATCTACCATTTAAAATACAATATTATTATTTTTTTCTTTTTTACAAAGTTATTTTTGTATGAAATTGAGTAAATAGTGCTATAAGAGTTTATAATTTATTTATTTTTTTTAGCAATTTTATGTTTGTCATTTACTATATTAAATTGTGTGATATATCAGCATTGTATCGGCCTATCGGCCACCCTGCTCTCTGGATATTGTCATCGGTCACTGGTGCCACTTTAGTGTCATGGTACCCAAGCCTCAAAAAACTGACAGCAGCACAGTATTCTTTAACTGTAATGTTACCTGAAAATAACTATTTGGGCTGAGTGATTGACAAGAATCACAATTGTCAGTTACGTATTTCCCTTGATATTGTAAGTTCGATTCATTTTGAATAACATAATTTGTGTTAATTTTATTTTGTGTAGTGCATCTGCATACCACAATCTTTATAGGCTGTGTTCCTGAATAAGGCCAACTTTATTAACTGTTTTATATATCTGTAAATCAAGGCAGTGCCTAAATTGTTATCTTCACATTGGCCCTGTCAGCATTAAAAAAAAATCACATTTTGAATAAACTATACACAGAATGTAGGCAACGGACATACTGTATATGCAATAGGTTACAATATTCAACTGCTGCAAAAAAAAATTATATTTATTAAAAACAAAATTGATGCAACAAGAGTAGACCTAAACGAAATTCTGTAATTGGCACTTTTTTCAGGCAGCTGTATTTGTAATCCTGATTATTTGTATTAGATTAATTGTGCAGTCCTAATGACAATTATGTCATCATTTACTAAATTTCTTGTCGTTCCAAGCCCATATGACTTACTTTCTTCTGTGGAACACAAGAAGAGAAATTTTGAAGAATGCTGGTATTGAATACTTGGTATTGGCATTGTAATTCAATTGATATTATACCATAATATGTAATTTAAGGTATTATGACAAACCTAGGGCAGAGTTTGGTAGAAGTGGCCAAATCTGACTGTCTGTCACCACTTAACTCTCATGTGACTTGATCTGTGGAAATGTCTGTAAGTGGATATGGCAGCCTGGGATGCTGTTATTTTGGATTATTTGCACCTATGCATACTGTATGTGTATGAGAGTAAGCAAGTTATTGGTCATGCAAGATCTGTTCCCAAGTGTGTCTTGAGTATTCTGTTCCGAGAGAATGAAAAAAGGGAAAGAAACACAATACTGCTACACAGAGTTTATTATTAGCTACAGCAGGAAGTGTAGCAGTACATGGGTGTGGGTAAAGCATTAGGGTTGGGCCCATTTTATTATTATTCTATTTGTATGTGTCTGTCTGTGTATGTTTTGTGCTGACAACCACCTTTTGTCCTTGGTGTTGCACCCTACTCTATGTTAATACAAGTGTGGTAAACCTCAAATCTTTGTGCATTATTTGGTACACAAATCCAAAACAAACTCAATATGGAGTTCTGCACACTCTTATGCATCAATCTCAGTATCCTGTTTGGCCATTGCTTGTCTGAGTCTCACCACAACACCTCTAATAGACTTTGTTTTAATGGGTCTTAGTACTTCGGCTCCTCCCTCAGAGGCTTACTGCTACAGTCCCAGCACCCCTTTATCTCTGGGAATTAGTCCTTAATGATATTTTAGACTTTCACTTTTACTGCTGTATTGTGATATGTATGTTGTAGATGCAGCTTGTGTTTGTGGTTAGTGGTAATGGTTCAGGATTTATGTAAACTCTGATGGTCTGTAATTAGTTTCGCCCAAGAACTTTTTATCCATTGCTACTATGTGCCATCCTTTTATTTTGAGGCAAATATTCTCACTAAGCAAATCCAATCCAATAACAAATTTATCTCCAAACCATTAAGCCTCTCCAAACCAACACGTATCTCTCCAAACCTTCAGAAATTGTGATCTTGCAAAACTTCCAGTTTCCTGTTAAAGCCTAACCTATAATTTCCAAGTGGACAACCATCACCAATCAAACAGACAGTCAACACAAATATTGATGAAATGTAGTAGTAATAATAATAATAATAATAATAATAATACAATTTAACCTAACCAAGTCAAGCAAAAAGGAACAAACAAATACATCCCAGATGAGCCCCCATTTTCAGGACTTTCCCTTGTGTATTTATTTCTTGGGACACATAAGCCTACCAAGTCATCCCAGAACACATTGCAAAAATTTGATAAATGTGTTTGGGATCTTGACCCATATTCTGTGATAATCAGCATACTGAAGACTGTACTCCATATGTTACTGTGCTAACTAGGTTTGGATTCACTCATCAGAGGCCCATGGTCACAAAGAAGGAGCCCAAATTTAATAAGACCTAATCGGATGAGGCAGCCTGGCATGGGGCAGCGAGAAGAGTGGACATGAGCTGTGCTAGCCTCTGAGTGCCACCATGAAGAGCGCAAGCGAGAGATCAAGTGTAACGCAAGGCTAAAAATTAAGATGAATGAAAGAGAGGGGAATCTGTGCTTAGAAAACTGCAAAACAGAAAGAGAAGATGCAGAGGAAGGATTTCTGTTCATCTGGACCTGATGAGTGATTAGATGTGATGACCACAGAGACGGGGAGGGAAAGAGAGAGAGGAGGGATAAGCACTCTGTGTGGCATTAGAAGCATAAGCTCTGTCTGGTATTTATAATTCAGAGGGACGCAGGAGGAGACAACAGAACAACAACGTAAAAAAATCAGATAAGAGACGGGGAATACAGAAGAAAGGAGTGAATGCAACTACTGGAGGAAAAGATAAAGATGACAGGACTTGCCTGCCTTCTGTCTCTTTAACAAATGAGGAGGAAGGAACTAAGAAAAGTCCCAGCTGTCTTGTAACTTTGATCGTGTTTATGAGTGAATGTTCCTGATAGACCAGGTGTGTGCGTGCAACTGTCTAAGGATAATCAGGGTCTTTCCTACTTTGCACTCGGAATCATTGCAGGGATTTAATGATCTATTTAACCAGGAAATTGTGAGATCAAATGTCATGTCAGTGTGTCGGATCACTTCTGACTGCTGATTGGCTGTGGCTCTGTGTTTGGTTGCAGCTTAATGAGATCATGTTAGCATCTCGGTAGTTACTTCACTGCCTATGTTTAGCTGACTCACACATTTGCGATTGCAGCAAAGGACCCTGTTTCTGCAATTTGTGATGACGCAAAGAGCAAAAAAGACTTTATTCACTCCTGTTCTGTTTCTTCTGTTGTTCTTTTCCAGTCTATTTATTCATTCCCAAATTTCCCCAGATTACCCCTTTTGCAGGGATACACACACTTTCACTTTTACTTTCACTTTCATTCTGGTTTTCCCCTCAGTTCTGTTATGCATTCTGAGAGCTCTGTTGAGGGAGTGATGATGGTGTAACGGCTTGACAAGAAGCACACCCGAATGCTCTCTCATATCTCTGTGAGTTTACTGCAAAACTCAGTCATCGTATTGAAGACATCGATAGGATCAAGTCACTCTGCATCACAAGACTATTTATGATATGGACCTTTAATTCACTTGCATGATGTTTTCAAAGACCTAGTTCCTTTGGGTTTTGTGCAATTTCAAGGTAAGGACGCTGCTTTGGGTATGGTGCTTGCATGACATCATTGTTGGAATTGGAACACCAGATCACAATCACCAAACTGCAGATGAAATCATCTTGGAGGCACGCTTCCTGATCTCATCATATTGTTGCAAGGACTTCCTAACAACAGTTCAGTGGAGCATGATCTAATCAGAGAAGCAACCCCTAATTTCATATTTTCTGGTTAACTTCTGAACAAAATTAAAGAGACTTGAGAGATATGAGAGATTAAATGTGAGAGGTAAAAGAAGAGCACTCTTTACTGCATTTATGATAGATCTTACCTCAAAAAGAGGGCGAGAGTGATTGAAAGTGGGGGGGGGGGGGAGTGGCGTCAGTCCTTATTAGTTGTGAGGGAGGAGCTCTGATAGAGTTTGACATGCACGTGTGAGCCAAGCTGTTCCTTTGAGCTGAGCTTTGATATGGCTGCAACGGCGAGACTTGCAAGTGAAGCGGTAGAACGTGGGAAGCTACATATAGACGGAAGGAGGAAGTAAATAGATCTTTGCCTTTTCCTCAAGAGTGTGGACTTGCTTTTCAACTCTGTGACTGAGAGATTTCCCAGGATTGCCCATCAGAGTGTGTTTGGATTAAAGGTGCAAAAAGCCACACTTAGGAACATGTCAGGAAAATGAAGGGAAAGGTAGATCATTCTGGAAATCAAAAGGAATAAAACTCCAAAAACAAATCAAAATGTGGCCTGATTATTACACTGAAAGGACCCTCAATGCTCGTCTGCACATGCTCATGTGCTGTGCAGGTCAGTTTCTGTTTGTGTATCTGTGTGTATTTCGTCACCTAGTCACATGGACACTGTGATTTGTGTGTTATTATGTTTGCTCCTTGCTGATGTGTGCCCACTGTTGTATTGATGGTGTATGTATTGTGGTATTTACCCACATGTCTTGAGTGTGAACATGAGGGGATGTGTTTCTGTACCCTGTTTGCACAGCGTAGGGTGTGTAAAGCAACACACAATGACACACTGTAGTGAGGAATGAGAGCATGTGCCACTCTGTGACAATCACAGACACATGGGTAACGATGTCACAAGCAAAATAAGTCTCACTGAGACTAAACAAGTCACATATACTTACTTTTTAAAATACTTTTGCAATGTGTGTGTGTGTGTGTGTGTGTTTGTATTAGATCCAGTGACTGTCAAAGTGTGTGTGTGTTACATAGAGAAACTTAAAGGTGTGTTTCCTGTACTTGCCCTGACAAAATACTTGGTGCTCATCATTAAGCTATTACACCTAAAACTCTCAGAAATTCTGTTCTGTTGACGTTAGATTGAAATAGATACAAATTCCCACAGTATAAGAGAAACATGTTTGAATGAAGAAGTCATTTTGGGACAGAAAAAAATTGGTTACACTTTACAATAATGTTCTATAACATTAGTTAATGTATTAGTTAATGTTAACCAAAACAACCGTAAGTGTTGACAAAAATGTGATTTGCAAGGTAATTCTACAACTCTTGTGTGTGTATATTGTGTGTTTGTGAAAAGGATCTGTTTTTTAGTTCGCGTACATTAGTGGCTGGCCATTATGGGTTTTTATTGACTAATGCTGATATTTGGAGGAAGAGTGGTTGATTGGTTGACATAATGCAGATATGTAAATAATACACTTTTATGTTGGCAAACGAGACTTTATTCAAACGAGACAAATTTACTCAAACTCTATTAAAATGATTGAAAACAGAAAATGTTTATTGTCCATTTGAAAAAGCTGCTTGTGGATTTTGGATTTGACACAAAGAGGGACTAACACTTCTGTTAATCGGCCAAGCCAGTCAATCCTGCCAATCTAAAATTAGCCAAAAAACTGTCCAATTAATCAGACTAGCCTGATATGTTTATCACTAGTGTGTATGGTTTGTGAGTATGATGTTTGATTGTAATGTGTAATGTAGCTATAGCCGGGTGTGTTTAGTGATTAAATTAGTGGATTGTTAATTGGAGGTTATGTCTATGTATGCATGTGTGTTTTTAATCTGAGAGTATGATATGTGTGCAGAGGAAGTTGTCGTCAATATCACATGGTTGCTTAGTATTGCTTTGTGTCCGTAGCAACCACATCAACTGTAGCACTCACAGGCCAAAATATAGTTTGAGGGAGAGAGAGTGTTATGAACTCAAAGAATACAAGTGGTATGTGATCAATTTCTATTCTTTTCTTGAATGCAGCATAGCTCTGGCATGTCCAGACTTGGAGACAAAAATTGCCTTAAGACCTGAAGTTCATGTCTTAATTAAGACCAAATGAAGTATCACATTTAACTTCCTCCACATAATTCCCTGTTTGCTGTGTGTTTAAGCCAAACCAACATCCACAGCATCAGGAGTCAAATCAAAGCTGTGTTATCTCAGCTTTGATCCCACTGTATGTATTGAATTGGAGAATATTAAAGGCATGATATTTACACAGCCCTGTGTACACACATGCAGGTTTGGAAATTAACACCCGCCAACCCAACAAATGCGGGTCGAAATCAGCCATGGCCGGTAACTCTGTCACTCTTTCAAGCCACTTTGGCAGGTGACGTTTTTTCAGGGTTTTTCCTGCATTGAAATTGTGAATGTCAGGCAACTCGGAGCCGCTGCTGATGGAAATGTAATGGTATTCATGCCTCTCATAATCATGCATCTGTGTGGGGTGAATGAAGCGTGCTTTCGTGTGAACTGCCACAGCGCACACCAGCGCGCTCCAAAGATAAGATAGGCAGAGCTCTAGAACAGTGCAGAGCAAAACTTGCGCTGTGCTTCACTCAATATTGTGGCGGCCGGTGGAAAACACAAAACCATTTGAATTGAGAACATTCTAGTATAAAGCATTATATGGAGGAAGTCAAACCTCTCAAACTGCTAGACAGCGTCTACATTACAAACAGGACTGACGAGGTAAAGGGGAGACAAATCCATATTTTTTTTAAATACACATCATCATACTTATATTTTTTTTAATGCAGTAACACTAACTGGTAACTTGTATAGATTCATATTAAATATATTCGACTTTATTTTTATTAGGCTTCAACTGTGAAAGTTGTAGTTAAAGGTTTCTAAATGTGTTTAGGCTATTAGCTTTTCTTTTTTTATATATATAACCAACACTACAGTTTATTCTTTTTATAAAAGACTATCAACATTAACCTAACCACAGTAATGTGAAGCCACCCATGTTCTTACCTAATGGCCTTGTCATTACAAATGTCACTGTTAAACAATGGTAGAACAATGGTAAACTTTCATAGGCAAGTACAATTTGAAGAGGTTAAAACTTCGATGAACTATGGAAAAATGGTTGGCAAATTTTCCTCCTGTTCTATCCTACTCCTGTTCAAACTGGCGTTTGCCTTTGGATATTTTATAGGTTACTTAAACCATTAGGCCTGTGTGCTGTTGAACTCATATCATTCTCGTTTAAATAAAATGGCCAAACAAATTCATGTAGTTACAGTCTCCAGTTACCTTTATCACTTTTTGCAAGGTGGGGGATTTTGGCTAGGGAAAATGTTGAGTGGCTAGTGACCTTGGAAGCTACTAGCCACAGTGGCCGGTGACCCAAAAAGTTCATTTCAAACCCTGCACACAAGTATGAGGTAACATCACTAAGTCTAATATCAACCTGAGTATTCATTTATGTGTGACTCTTGTCAACCTCCTACACATTATGAAGAATGTAGGTCAGGTGAGAACTGTAATGAACCTATTAAACTGGTCTTTTTTTAAACTTCCAGCCTAGTTTCCAATTTTACCAAACCTCTCCTAATATAGGTAATGATGTACCAAAGTAACCTTCTTTGCCTATCACTTAATGTATTTTATGGATTTAATGTGCCTTTCTGTTAAATCATGTGACAGCAGGTACAATGCTTAGAAAGAATCAGTATTTCTTCAGTTTCCCTTTCTACATTTGGGAAATGCATGCTCTTTAAAGCAGGACTGGAGTGAAAGCTTGCAAAAAAGTAGACACCAGTATCATGATGCTGTGGTCTTCCTGCTGTGTTACATAATTAACCCAATCTCTTCCTCTCCTCTGCTTTCCTCTTCCTCTATCTGTCTATCCTGTTTCATCCTCTATCTTGCCCTCTCTCTCTCTATTTTCACAGATGAACGGGACAGGGTGCAGAAGAAAACTTTCACCAAATGGGTCAACAAACATCTCATAAAGGTACAGTCCAGCATGCTGGGTTATTTTTGTCATTTCTGCTGCAATGCACAAAGATAAGGCCTGAAGGATGCTGAGCTCCATTTCTACTGAACTCACACTTTCACACTTAAACACTTGACACAAGGATTGAAATCTTCAGTAATGACATGCGACCGTTATTTGTCTAATTATTCCGTAATGATTAAAGCATTTCACATCTTTCTGAATGACTCCAAAACTGAAAAGACGTTTAGCATGTTGCTATGCTCCAGAACTATATTTGTGTCTTTGTTAATCCTCTGTATCTCCTGCCCCACTGACCACCAGATCATGGGAGCAAAGAATGCTGGGTATTCAAAGGAAAGGACAGATGACCAACCACAGAAGGGTGAGAGTTATGAGGTTAGAGATAGTGACCTCATAACTCTAGCATCATTAAAGTAATGTAGGTCAGACCATAGGGACGTTGTAACGTTAGATGCTGGAAGTAGTGATTTTTATATATATATATATATATATATATATATATATATATATATATATATATATATATATATATATACTGGCCTGCTATTTCAGATATTTCTGTGTTTTTCTTCCTTTCGTTATTTTATTTATTTATAGAGAAGGGGGCGAGTTTTGTTGTTGTTATAGTGACATTCGTTCTGATAAGTTGATCACCTGTTACCATGGTTACATCGGTGGTATTCAAACCATCAGATTCATCCGCGCAGAAGAGCAGAGCCAAAGCCTGACTGACGTAATTACCAAAACAGTGTGCCTCCGCAAGTAACTTGCAGTTCTATTCTTCAACTGCTAGAGGGCCAAAAGTTACATAGTGTAGCTTGACCCACATAAATTCCATAATAACAGTATGTATTTTCCTTCCATCAGAGCAATTCAAGCTTAAATTAACACCTTCAGGTTTTTCCATGTCTGCAGTCAGCAGGGGGCAGTCGGTGCAACTCCAGCTGTTCATGCAACAGAACACACTTACAAAAAGCAGCCACAGATTGAGAGCTGGTGACACAGGACACATTCTTGCATTCAGAGACAGCTAGACAGAGCACATCAGATTACAGTGGTCTCGAGACATGTTTTTCAAAGATTCAAACTACGTTTAACTTAACACAGCATCCTAAAAATACAGCGTTTTGGCTCAAGAATCTGCAAATCAGTGAGATGTGACACAACCAAAGTGAGACACTCCAAAAGCATCCATCAGATGCATGTGTACAGTACTGTGCAAAAGTCTTAGGGACATAAGATGTTTCACAAAAGCATTTGTCTTTAGATGGTTATTCATATCTTCAGCTTTAGTGTGTCAATAGGAAATATAAATGTTAGACTCCCAAACATTACTTTTGCAAATAGAAAAGATTAGAACAGAAGAACAGGGAGCCCTGCAACAGATGCAATGGCCCCCACAAAGCCCCCCACTGAACAACGTGTCAGTCTGAGATTACAAAAAGAGACAGAAGCAATTGAGACAGCCGAAATAGATAGAAGAACTGTGGTGAATTCTTCAAGAACTTGGAACATCCTATCTGCCAACAAGCAAGAAAAACTGTGTCTAGGTGTATCTAAGAGAATTGGTGCTGTTTTAAAGGCAAAGGTGGTCACACCGAATATTGTTTTAGCTTTTTTATGTTTACTGGACTTTGTATGACATTAAGTAATAAATAAAAACTATTTTTGAAGACATCCTCACTATGCAACATTTTTCACAAGTGCCTAAAACTTTTACACAGTACTGTACATGCAAGGTGTTCTGTGAGAACAGGACAGATTGACAAACACAAAATGACACAATACTGCAATGTATTTAAATGTGAAAATCTGAATTTTTAAATATGTATGCGTGTAGTAATATTTTTTGTTTAACATAAAAAAAAAAACTAAAATGTACGCAAATAAGGCAGCATCCATTTTTTAAACCATGCGATAGGAGAAAGGTGTCCCAAGTTTTTCTGGGCAGGCTACTCAGCCTTGCAAGCTCTGATCAGGGTGGGGATGGGGTTAGAGCATGTGCTGCCTGCCAGGAAAAAACCCAGGCACTTTTGTACGAGTAAAATTTCACCAATGTTTTTCCCCACTTTCTTTGGCTAACATTGACATATATAAATTACTACTCGCTTGACTCATCTGCACATCCTTGCACAAAAACTGATTGTGTGAAGCAGTGCATGCTTATTCGTTGCGCGCAAAAATGCCCCGGGCATAATAAACACGGGAGCGCATTTACTGTACGGAGAATGAAGTTTCTTCATCCACAAGCGGGCGAATGATACGGGTGAGCTGCTGTATCTCATTGTGTCACTCAAACGCTCACTGACTTTCATCTGAACCCATTTCAAAAGCGCCTGAGAAAGACCCAACGTGTGTGCGATACAGACTGAGAAGGACCTGGCCATTCAGCAATCTGCAGAGAGACCCACTGTATTCAAGATACAGACTGAGAAGGACCTGGCTGTTCAACAAGCTGCACTTGTAGAGACTTAATGGCAAACCAGAGAAAATAATAGTTTTGTGATTGTAAACTTCAGCAAATTAAACTTCAGCATTCAATATGTTTTATATCTGTATGTATAGTGTCTAATAATGCATTGCAATGTACACTTATGTTTCTCTTGCCAATACAATTTGATACGATTTGAATCTGCCCATTAGATCATCTTATTTTTTAAAAAAAGTCCACTGGAAAACAGCAGATGATTTTTCCCAAACTGTAATTACAACATATCCACTGATTTTATGGCATGTATACAGATACTTGTATAAAAGATTCATACCTGTAAAAATGTATCTAATTAACTCTATCCTCAAAAAAAACATGTTAACGTACATATTTAACCGTCCTAGTGTGTTTGGGTCATTTTTGACCCGGGAGAGGTAGATAATGATTTTTAAATACCACATAGTTTTTATTACAGGAACAAACTTTGTGACTTTGTCAAGACAAAATACACATAATACATTTGTTTCAGATTTTTCAATAAAATTTTTTAAGAGAGATCACCATAAAAAAATAAGTTACATCTTTTGCGTTTGCGAGCCAATTTTGACCCAGGCATCAATTGTGGCTTTACACATGATATTATGTCGATTTTTTTGGACATCTACTTTAAATAAAATGTTTCTTATAAACACTTCATTTACATTTAGTGTCTTTCCCATGCTCTCACACACACTTTTTTGTCTCCCACTGGGACTGCATCTTGTTTACAACATGTGTACACACATACACATACAGTACTGTCACACACAGACACACACACACATTCCTGTACAAAACAGACATGACAGATGTAACAAACATAACAAATAAACTAAATCAAAGGTACTACAGCCTAAAATGGGTGTAGTGAGAGCAAAAGTTAATGCACACATTAGTCTAAATACGGCTTGATATGGCATATTAATTAATAACTTTTATATTTGTAATTTAACATACCAAAAATATAAATCTTTTTACATGTATAAACAGTTAAGAACTTATTAATGACTTAGAATATAGTTTAAGATGAAAACCATCGAATTATGAATGATTTAGAAGCTTGAATTCCACCGGGTCAAAATGCAAAAGGCGTATGCAGATTATGAACACAATAGGAGTTATATCATTAAAATAAATGATGACTGAACTATTTATTGTAAGTTCTTTGAGACAAGGTATAAAGTAAATATATTTATGATTTTGTTTGTTATATCATGTACCATAATATAATCATGATTAATCTCAGAAAAATGTGTGATTAATTAGTTAAAATATTTTAATCGATTCACAGCCCCTTTGTAAGGAATAATGTGCAGTCAGCCGGTTGTTATCGCACAATAATCAGGACACATTGTGGTCTTGTATCACCCTGAAGGGGTTTATTTTGCGATAACAACAGACTGACTGTACGTTATCTCACTTATTACACGGCTACTAACCAAATAAATAAATACATGGACATAAAATATTGATTTGCGTTGAAATTATGTAATTTGAGAACAAAGAAATCACCAAACAGCTGAAATCAACCTCCGGTTTGCATCAGAGTTCTGTTGGTGTTTATTTTGTGTAAATGACCATTTATCTCCTCAATAATCAGCCTATTACAAGACTACTTGCCAAATATATAAATAAATGAAACATTGATCTGAGTTTAAATGAATTTATGAGCTTACTTGTAGAGATCGCACAGTGAGCCAAGAAGCAGGAGAGACTGCTCGCAGAACCCGGATGAGCGGTCTGATTCGTTTAAATCCCTGGATGTGTGGTAGTTAGAGAGAAATATCTGACTGCTTGACTCATTGACCAATCAGAATTGAGTATTCCAGAGAACTGTGTAATATCAGCCACAACATAAAAACTACCTGCCAAATATATCTCAGAATAGCATTCTTCTCACCACAATTGTACAGAGTGGTTATCTGAGTTAATGTAGATTTTGTCAACGAACCAGTCTGGCCATTCTCTGTTGACCTCTCTCATCAACAAGGCATTTCCATCCACAGAACTGCCCCTCACAGGTTGTTTTTTTGATTTTGGCACCATTCGGAGTAAATTCTAGAGACTGTTGTACGTGAAAATCCCAGGAGATCAGCAGTTACAGAAATACTCAAACCAGCCCGTCTGGCACCAACAATCATGCCACACTCCAAATCACTGAGATCACATATTTTCCCCATTTTGATGGTTGATGTGAACATTAACTGAAGCTCCTGACCCTTATCTGCATGATTTTATGCATATACCTATCAGCCACAGCATTGCAATCACCTGTCTAATATTGTGTAGGTCCACCTCGTGCCACCAAAACAGCGCCAACCCGCATCTCAGAATACCATTTTATATATATATATATATATATATATATATATATATATAATTCTTAAGAATTATTATGTCTTGTTCATACTGTATTCAGTTATCTTTATTTGGAGGCCTTTCTCAGCAAATATTGATATATGTGATTAATTAATCGAATGTAATTCGATTATGTAATTAGTTTGATAAAAAACATTAATCGATTGACAACCTGTGATTTCAATCTATCATTGGTTGGACAAACAAATAGTTCTGCCTGCATATACCAGAAAGTATTTTAACACTGAAATATTACACACTTTACCTTTAACAGTAAAGCTTGCCATGACACACCTTTTCTCTTGGTTTTGACAGGTAACCTCAGATTATTTCCGGGAATCCATGATTATTTAAGACATACTCTCTTGTCTTTGTAGTAGCATAACTCACATAGTTTGTCATGAGTCTAACTGGCAGACACTAAGTAGGTGATGATACTTGTTAGCGTTTGTGTTTACACATCACTCTCCATCTGTTACACTGACTGAAAACGGTGTATGTGTGTAGTTGTGTTTGTATAGTGTGTGAGTTTATTTCCTCTTTACACACTTCTAACATAAACAGTAACCTCATTGCAAAAATGTAGAACAGTTTGAGTAGGTTTGTATGACATACCTGCCCTCAGCAAGATGCAAGCTAAAGCACAGGAAAACAAGTGGGGCACATTTGAGTGTGACACCTTTTATTATTTAATACCTGAACACATGGGGATTACCCTAGTGCCCAAGTTTAACTTGTTATTCTTTGTGTCTATGGAAATAGGGGGTGTCCCATGATAATATGCTTAAGTGCAATGTTTAAATGAAAGGAGAGAGACAGAAGTGGAGAAAAATTACCAAAATGTGCTCTGTAAGTGTGGAAACATGCATGTAATAGAATTTATATACAAAATATAAATTACATTGTTATATTCTGTTGTTTGATGTAATAACGTGTTAACTGTTAACATGCGCCCCTTTTTTTGAGCACAAGCCTAAAAGAACATACTCAAATTTAAATGGCTGTAGTTCATCCCCACGTTGTATTACAGGCATAATTGTGTTCTATTTTGAAAGGAGACACTTGGAAGTTTGTTGTTAAATAGTAAAAATGTATTTTATTTATATAGTCCTGAATTTTTTTATTTATAAATCTCAGATTTATTGTAACGTGATAAGCTATTTTTTTGTATTATTATTATTTTTTATATATATATATATATATATATATATATATATATATATATATATATATATATATGAAATAATACTGTATATGACACTGACCTTGTTGATGCATAGAAACATAATGGATATTATGCCGTTAGCATTAGCCGTTAGCATTTGCGCCTAAATACAGAAAAGTAAACATTATAAAATATACATTATCTTGTGCATATATTTTACTTCCAATCATAATTGAGTTGTTATAGCAGTGTGTTTTAATGACCTCATGTGGATTCCAATCATATAATGAGGCAGAAAGCAGATTATTGGCAGGTGAAGATGATGGCAGGTGTACAGCTCTTCTGCAATTACAGCTACAGAACTGTCAATAATCATATACAAATACCAGAGAATGCATGGAAATAATAGACAAACCATATATTTTTGTAATCGTCTATTTATTTACAATAAGTCTCAGCAGTCAACTGATTCGTTTTATGCTTGATACATAAATTATCCCACTATGGTCTGGGATGGGGAAGTCCCTCTCATGTGGGCACTGAGGTATGCATGATGTCATAACGTTCTCTTTAGCTTCTTATTTGGACAGAGAAATGAATTTGTGCGCCTTCTAGCTTCGTGGAGGTTTGAAAATCACCATATTAAATTATTACAGCACGTCAGTGGACCATATCCCGTAATTTAGTGGAAAATGGACATAAATAATAATTCTTTATGAAGTAAATATGAGAATATATCAACATTTCCGTAAATGTGCACACTGTTGGACTAAATGTCCTATTGGATGTTGTTCTCTGAAGCCTGCTACAACTCAAAGGGAGTTTACATCACTGAATAGGTACGTGCATCTTTATAACGGTTTCATTTTCATAACTCTCGCTTTGATATTTTGATATGTTGACATAAATTATGAAATTACACAAGCAGTAACATTTCTATTGTGAAACATTGGCTAAATATCAAAGCTGAAGTATTAGACCTTTCTTACGATGTATAGTTTGTCACGATTAAATAAGAATTGAATTTTAATAACATACAGTTAATGCAAACAATACCGATCGTAAGATCGCCGGCGATCCCTGCCAGTGAAGGAGATAAAAATGGTTGATATGTAATATGGATGAGACAATGTCACTATGTCGGGCTGGTCGGGATACTAAAACAGACAGCAATGTTTTGATGATGTCAACACTTTTCAAGAAAATCAACCTATGAATGGCTTGCGTATTAAACTGGGATAAGAGAAAGTATTTGAACATCGAAGAAATTAAACACTTCAGCTTTAAATATGACATTTTGGGGCATTCCAGAATTCCCTGAGTTCTAGAGAGGGAAAGATTTGGAAACGGGTGGATGGATGGAGAGAACAGGACACGTGGTTGTGTGAGGATGTTCTTTTATACTCAGCAGATGGTTCCTCTTTGTGGCCCTGTGGGGTTGCCAACAGGAGGCATGTGTGTTTGTCCTGCTGTATACAGCTTAGGACCTCTGAATCCACAAACATACACACTCATGCACATACTGAGGAACAGGACTTCAAGATCCCCTGCTATTTCTTCTGCTTTGCTGCTTGCCACAGTGTCTTTTTACATGTCCATATCTCAACGAGTGTGCTACCCTCTACTGGTTAGATCTGGTGCTTAAAGGAATAGGTCACCCAAAAATGAAAATTCTGTCATTATTTATTCACCCCAGTTTGGTCCCAAACCTGTCATGGCTTTTGCAATGAAAGTGAATAGAGACTCTGGGCTGTCAAGTTCCAAAAAGTACACCATAAAACCACATTAAAAGTAGGAATTACATGTTATCTTCTAAATTCCAAGTCCTCTTGTAGCCATGCAATATCTTTGTGTGACGGAGAGATGAACGTTTAAGTTTAACTTTGCAAATATGATGCAGGTTTGATGCCATGACGTTTGGTCATGAATCACACAGTAACCAATGAGATTAGATCTTATTGATATCCAACCAAGGCTGTAGCTGCCATATTTGATTTGCCCACTGCAAACGGTAGTAGATCAGTGATTTGAAAGTCAAACAATTTTGGAGCAACAGTAGGGTAAGTAAATATTGACAGAATTTGTTATTTTTGGGTGAACTTTTCCTTTACTTTTCCAGCCTGTTTTGTTAATGGGTTGTGGTTGGTCACATCAACCAAGCAATTATTGCTTTTTCTTTTACTTTAAAAACAATTTGATGTATAGAGTCAGTCTGTAATAAGGATAGAAGTTGGAAACTATAGCGCAAACTCTGTTGTAACTGTAACACTCTTGCTCAATTCACACGCTGATGCTTTGGCCCTCAAACTTCTTTCTGACTAACTCTTTCTCTCTCTCTATTTCTCTCTCCTCAGGTGAGGAAGCACATCACAGACCTGTATGAAGATCTAAGGGATGGACATAATCTCATCTCCCTGCTTGAGGTGCTATCTGGTGTCACATTGGTAAGGATCCCACCACCATTACTGTAACACACACACCGCCCTCACTTAGCTGCACTTACACTACCACACACAAGTCCCACTAAACTGTGAGCTTTGTGTTATACACCAGACAGTTTGTTTCCACTGTTTTACAGTTCTCACCTGGGTAATTCATGTGGCAGAGATCTGCTTTATCATTCATATTGAAACTCAGAGCCACTAATCTATGACAACAGAGTCATATAGTCACATATACAGTGGCAGTTGAACCACATGTCACCTCGGTGATCATGCCACATGAATTGACCTGGAGGTTAGGCTGATGTCATGAAGTGTCCTGGTGTGTTGCTGACATCGCTGAATGCAAATACAGTAGCTGAGTATGACATGCGCTGCAGTGTTATGCTATCTGCATTAGTACATTATTTCTACACTCAGTCATGCCTGCTGTGATGGCTGGAGACCACGATGCACTGGGACACACTGACTGATGGGTGGATACACTGAGAGAGAATGCTGACACACCACCTGTCCTCTGCCATGTTTCTCTCTCTCACACCATCTTACTCTCTCGCCCTGTCATGTTGTTATGATTTGCTTTCTAAAAGGATAGTTTGCCCAAAAATTACAATTTCATCGTTAATTACTCACCCTCATGTTCTTCCAACCCCATTTGGCTTTCTTTCTTCTGTGGAACACAAAAGAAGCTCTTAGGCTAAATTTTAGTCTCAGTCACCATTCACTTGCATTGCATCTTTTTCCATACAATGAAAGTGACTTGTGAAGTCATATGGATTTGAAAGAACATGAGAGTAAGATGTTCATTATTTTTTCATTTTGTTTTTGCTTTACTCTCCCCCTCCACCTTGTTAAAAAAAAAATTTTAACAGTTGTTTTCTCGTATTTGCCTTCAATACTGTTTCTGTCTCCGTCCTTTCTCCACGTCCCTCTCTGTGATGTCATCAGCACAAGGGCATGTCGACTCTGAGGAGAGCGTGTGTGTCACGTGCCCCCCCACTCATCCTGCTGGGTGGGGAGGATGAGGAGGATGGAGCTCAGGGAGTATGTGTGACCCCCCCGCCCCCCACTCAAACACACACACACACAAACACAACCACACACACACACGGCCAGCTCGGTACTCTGCTTGGTGTGGGCTCAGGTCAATGGGAATGCCTAATATGACAATGCATTATTCATACGTATAGTCTGATTGATTCAATTTACACGTCACACTTATAGACGCACTTTATATTCACACACCTTCCAATGTCAGAAATTCCCCCCCCCCCACATACATTGAATATGATTAAACTGCCACGTTTGACCTATGTGGAGTGTCTTTGCTGTGGCATTCATCAACAGACCTTCCCCCTCTGGCCACCTCATGAATAACCTAACTGTTTGTTCCATGCTGTACACACTACTGCGTTTTTGGGTGCTACTGCGCATGCATTTGCATGGAAGGGTGTGTGTGTTTGCTATGTGGCCTCAGTAGAGAGACGTTAAAAGCAAATGTGTGTGGTGCAACAATTATTTTAGCTTTACTTGTAGAATGGTTAGCAAATGGTGATGGTTTCATAGTATGGCAACTGTTCCTGTAACACTTGAAAGGAGTTTTTAACTACTAATGATCCTGAGAATTTTGCGTCTTTTTTCAGTGTGCTGCTTTCAATGCTTTCAGCCTAATCAAACAGCACTGTTTTCTCACAGATGTCCAATTTGCCTACATTATTAATGCAGTGCGGTCTCATGCATTCTCTCTCTCTCTCTCTCTCTCTCTCTCTCTCTCTCTCTGTCTTCTTCAGCCCAGGGAAAAGGGTCGCATGCGATTTCACCGACTCCAGAATGTGCAGATCGCCTTGGAATTCCTCAAGCAGAGACAGGTATGAACATCTGTGTAAACACGTATACAAACAAATATATGTTTCCCTAGCAATCTAAATGAGGACATACAATAGACTATCCAATTCAGGACAATCCCAAAAAAACTATTTTTTTCAGATTTTACTCACTTCTGGGGACAGTTTTGTCCCTGAACTATAGGATTTAGTCATTGAAAGGATTCAGTCATTGAAAATCCCATGTTCATAGACCAATGTGCTAAATAATGGGGAGGACGTGTCACCTAAATGTCTAGGGTGGATACACAGCTCTGAAATGGAAATTCAAAGATGGTGAAAGAGTGAGAAAGAGACTGAGATCTAAAACAAATAAAAACATTGGTAGGGACATCTGTGCCCTCAGTCTCGTTGTGTTTCAGAGAGCAGCATGGTACAGTCTGAGATGACATGACTAGCTGTGATAGATATTTCCTGCCCTATACAATCCTGTCCAGTCCTATCTCTGCTGTCATGCCAGTCCATGCTCCCTAAACCAGACAAACTGCCCATCAGCACCCTTCTCCCAAAACAGAGCACATAGCTTCTGACAGCTGTTAGCATAAGAGGACAACAAAAACCAAAGTCTTTCCATTCCATCTGTCCTTAGATTTTGTTAGCAGTGAGTCAGTAGTTTTTTTGGGATTAGTGTTACAATTATAAAGCTTTTTTTAATTTTATTTTTTTAGGGTAACCACTGCAAATTCAGTGATAACATATATGTTTTCAAGCTTAAGATTGCCCTGCCCCAGACTCATGCCAGTGGTTAAGCCAATTTTGCTGTGCTGGGCTGGTCGGGATACTCAAACAAACAGACCAATGTTTTGATAGTGTCACAATGCTTGCACTTTTCGGGAAAATCATCCAACAAATGGCTTACTTATAGTTTTCTCTTTAAAATTCAGCTTGGGATAGGAGAATGTATTTTAATATTAAAAAAAATTACATTCTTCACATTTTAGTCATTCAAATGAATCCACTAATGTCTGTTTTGTTTTGATTTAGGTCAAATTAGTGAATATACGTAATGATGACATCACAGATGGAAACCCAAAGCTGACACTGGGTCTGATCTGGACCATCATCCTTCACTTTCAGGTAAGTTCACCTTGGGCTGAGTCACAGAGATGATAACTGCCTGCAGTGGGCCTCTTGAATATATACAGTAGTGGTCAGCATAGCATGCCAGAGTTAGAGGTGACTGGAATGAAGGAATAAAGATGGATTGAGTACAGTTCTAAGCTCAGACACTCTCAATATGCTCAGGGAACAGTTTATGTGGTGTTTCAAAAGAAAATGCCTGCCAGTCTGTGTGTACTGTAGGATGAGTCCTAGTGGAGCTCTGCCAACTTGCATGCTGAGAGTGAAACGAGAATGGGCACTGTAGACTGAATTTGTAAAATTATCTTATTTTATGGACTTGTGGTTCAAGCTAGAGGAGGCTGTGTGTGTCTATGTTTATTAGCTTCCAAGAGTTAAGACATTGCAGTAAGTGAGGTCTGTTTATCTCAAATAAGCCCCCTTTTAAAGAACTCTGGTGACTGGAATGGTTTCTGCACTGCATCACTGCAGTCCAGTTTACTGTTTCTGAAAACATCCATTTTAGAAAAGCTATTTAAGTAGGTCTCATCATCAGTTTATTAGAAGTATTGAATTTATTAATATGATTTATGTGAAACAATATTCCATGATAAATGTTCCAAACAGTAGTATACTACATTATACGCTATAGTGTACGCTACATTGTCGCATATCTAATACAGTAGCAAGATGTGTCCGGTTATCACCTCAGAAAAATAAATATGGTTATTTTGCATTTTTAATCTAATTTTGTGTAAAAAAAAATCTTGTTACTTTTGGCAGTCTGATCAGATGACTTAAGAAAGAGATTATAATTCCTGGTTGCTATCGCTTCTGTTCATTTTTCAGACTGGAAATGGAAGGTCAAGTTAAGCCGATTACACTCTGGGGTACAGTTGTAAACTCATTGTGGTCTGGTTTTGTACTTAACATTTTGAGAAATGTATTCCGTCATTTGGGTATTCCATGCATACAGAAAGTTGCATACTATGCACAATACACAGTAAAATAGCATGATTAATAAAGTAGTTTGCCATTCCAAACATACCCTAAGTCATTATCAGATATAAAGAATTTAACCTTCATAATGTATCATTTAAATGGGTTAACATAATATCATAACATATTGTGTTTATTAAATAATTATTGAAATATGTAGAGTTGTCATGTTCTCCTACTCTCCACTCTGATTAGAACACTTCCCAAAACTGTCCAGCAGAGGGCACAGTGATTATCAACAGAGCGTTGATATAGCAAGGTGACATAGGGAGCTGGTTGCCACGGAGATTGTATTTAGTGTGACCCCAGAGCAATCAGCATGATTCAGCAGAAAAGAGTGGAGTAGCCAGATGAAGATAGGAAATAAGACAAAACAGCAAATCAAGTGGACAGACAAAGAAAAGCAAGCTTAAGAAATGGAGGAAAGTTTTGAAACAAACTGTCAGTTATCTTGATGCATTTGTGTGCTTCTATTATGTAGTGACTCTTTTATAAAAACATAAAGGGTATTTGATAAATTTACCATATGCCACTATATTCACTGTAGCTTTGAAGACAGAGAAAACTGTTGAAAGGAGGAGTAAAAAGGCTGCATAGGAGTGGTTGTAGACCACTACAGAAAGATGTAATGTGGTTAGGGGATGAATGAGTGCACCCTTGTTATTTAACTATCATTCAAGTTGGTCCACCTCCACAACTTTACGGTAACATAGTAACACTATCTAGAATGACATGCAGCCAAAATTACCATAGTACAGTGTTATGACTAATTTACGGAAACAGTGTCTGATATAATCTCTCAGCATAGGTCTGAAATTAGGAGGAATTGGTGGTGTCTTGAATTGTTTTTGAATGAGAAAAGAGCTCACAGAGCCCTAACCCTTGTGCGACCTTAGGGATATTTTTGTCTTTTTCATTTTTGTTTTTTCGATCATTTTGACCGTTAATGCCAACTGCATACATTTTGCCAAAGGTGTGTATTTTTGGGGGAATTTTGATATTTCAACCTCAGTTCCTATAATACATCTTTAATACACTATGCACACAAAATAGTTACACTCAGGACCTTAAGGACAAAAATGTCCCCATTGAAACCCATTAAAACTTTAATATTTTATCCCAGTGCCATTAAAGTATAAAATCATGAATTCTATGATATTATGCTTTCATTCCAGAGCCCTGGCTTCAAAATTTAAATTTTTAATATTTTCAACCAGACGACACCATTTTCTCATGTTTAGCCTATGGAGCAAATACATGCTTTTTTCCTATTTTCTGTTTTCTGTATTAGAGCACTGCAGGCCAATTGAATAAATGATGCAGCTAAAATTGTGTGGGTGTGTTGGTATGGATGTCAGAGTGTGTTTTGTATATGTGCATTGAGAAGTGTGTGTGTGTGTGTGTGTGTGTGTGTGTGTGTGTGTGTGTGTAAAAAAACAACAGTGACATTATGTAAACAAACTGGTATTTAAAGGGTTAAAATCCTGAACAATGAATGAATATTTGGTAGTTATGTTCAGGACTGATGTTGATTTAAAAATCTAAGTCAGTGAAAGTGGAAAATAATATAAATATATAATATTTTTATGGCAGTTTTTTGACGCTGACATTTTTGTCCTCTAAGGTCCTGAGTGTTTGTTTTTTTTTTATTTTGTTTTTTTTATCTGACACTGCACAAAAAATAATAATGCATCAAAATCAATGTTGTTGATATTCATTGACATATCCCAGGCTGTGATAATTAAAAAAAAAAAAAAAAAAAAAAAAAAAAATTCCCCTTAGCATTTTGTATATGGAAAATAATTATTTTTTTTTTGGTGGTTATGATCAGGACTGATGTTGGTTAAAAAAATTAACTCATTGAATTTGGAAAATAATATTAACATATAATATTATTATGGCAGTTTTTTGACGTGGACATTTTTGTCCTTTAAGGATCTCTTGAGTAACTTTTTTTTATTGACGTATAAGGGTTAAAAGGACGTGTTAATTTAATGCATAGTTACATTCATTTCACACAGCCAAGAGAAGCTAACTGTCCAACCTCCCCTGCTTACAATCTGGGACACTTCCCTCTGTTTTGAAACCACAGCTGTATTTTAGGCTAACGGCAGCCTTTTAGAAATGTGTTTAGTATATCCTCATATTGACCTAATATATTTTTGACTAAAATCTGGATCCTGAGGGAAAATATTAATCAGGCTTCTGTGTCTAAGCCAAGTCTACATTTGTGCCTGATCTGATTTGATTGGCCGTTGAAATATTACTTAGATGAAATATGTGGTTGTGGGCTGAGCTGTGCACAGTGCAGTCAGGCCAGTAGGATTGTTTAGTTTTTGGCTACTGACTGTGCTGAAATCATATTTACCCAGTCTGCAGACAAATGCTGATTGCTCTGTTCAGTTCTCTGTCTGTCAGTAAACAGAAATCTATCTCCTGCCTCAGTTACAATACAGGAGAGAGTCTGGATACATGACAAGTAGGCTGATTTCATAAATGTGGGCTCAGATGGTTGATTTGTATTCAGTTAAATTGATTTATTGCTTCCTAATTGATCAGCTGCCCATGCAATCACATTAATGTTTAGTTGCTTCTGGATAAATTTACTAAATTCCATCACAATGCTATTTGTTGCGTAGGATTTTCAGTACTAGAGGGATTTTGATATCTTCATGCCCCCATCCTCTTTGAGTTTACAAGGTCTTTCATCTATATCCCTCTCATTTTCACAGAAACCACTCATACCAGTCTGTAGCAAATCCATTAATTCTGTGTTTTTCTTCATTGATCTTTGGTCCAGATGTCAGATGGATAGATATGTTTAATGCAGGAGTAGGACAGGCCAGCAACAACGGCTATAAAATAACATGCATGCCTTTCCAAGGAATGGACAACAATGAAATTTCAAATTATTTTCTTGTAGTCCTGGCTGCCAACCAGTTAAAGGCCATTGGATTGGTTTGCGTGCGTGTGCATGTGTGTGTGTGTGTGTGTGTGTGTGCATTTTGAGCTCTGAGCTCACCAGGCATCAGAGCAACAAGAGAGGGAGTGGGAGGGAGGGATGAGCACGTGGATAGGAGGAGAGAGAGCAGGAGGGAGAGAGGGAGGAGGAAGCTAAAGCAGCAGTAGAGTATTCTGTGAGGCTGCAGCAGACGGGAGATAAAGCTCTTTTTTTCCGTCAGTTCCTGCCAGTGAGAGCAGAGGAGCTACCCAGCAACTGAGAGCACACAGGCAGCCTGCTTTTACTGGAGCCCCCGGTTTCCTCTCTCACCTGCAGGCCTCTTTAGCAACTGCTCATATACAGAGATACATACACTTTCAAGCTCTGGATCATGAGATTGACAAACCCTGTAGACACTTGTGAGTCAAACGTTTAATTCGCACCCATGTTGTGCAAAGGAGAGCACCATATGAGTCGGATCAATTCCGCCATGCTTGACTGATGGAGCTACACTTTCTTCAGCACCAAGGCGACCACTCTTCTTTAAGGCCAGTAATGCAGCTCCAGGTGGGGGAAGGACTCCTCTGGATTTTCCTCTTCTTTTTCTCATTCAGACATGGTTCAGCCTCCCAGCCCTGTCCTGCCCTATTGGAGTTCTAATTAGATTCCACAACCAGAGAAGCAGGCAGCATCAGGGAGCGGCACCTTTTCATCTATCGCTCTTTTATTCACTGCATTCCTGGGACAGATACCATTTATTGGCAGAATGAGGAAGACAGGATGGTCTGAAACCGTGATCACCAGATATATGTGATTGGACTCTGTGCTTAACCACATCCATAACCAGCTGTGACTGCAGGGGGAAAGTGGTTATTGAATTTTGCTGGCTGAAGGTGAGGTCTTCACTCACAATAGTCCCTATCCTCTGAATTGACTCTAATGTGCTGGCGTCAGTGAATGGGATGCCAGTTCCCGTGGCAGCAAAGGCGAGACACTTAGTACCTAGCCCCTCCCCTTCTTTCTTGTCAGTATCTGAAGACTTATTTTAACGGAGCCACAGGTGTGATCCCAAAGACCAAACATCACCTGACTGGGGCTATTTATGCTGTTGTGATGATGGAAACAAAAGACATTGAGCTCTGTTTGGCTGTGACTAAATTGTAGATGAGCGACCAGAGTGTTGCCTGACTCTGCACTTTCATCCATTAGCAGCTAATCTGAGGCCCGTTACGCAGCTTTATTGTAAACAACTTCCTGCATGACTCGTACCACTACTACTTGGGTACATTACTGCCCTATCTGATGTTAGCACTACATAGTTCATTTATAAATAATATATACTAAAAAAATCTGGAGAGGCAACAATTAAAAAAATTGTTTTCTCCAGTTTGTGGTTGTGTTCAAGCTGTAAATTGCCTGCTCTCCTTTGTGAAACTGGCAGTGATGTGTCTGGACTCAGAGATATTGAGTGAATGTGCATGTACTTTCAAAGGACAGTCTGTGTCTGCACTGTGGTTCTATTCTGGCTTTCACCCTGAGGATTATCAGAAGTAGGATGGTGAGTCTTGAGTATCATGACAAATGACACATTGCCTGTGAAATTGGCTAGAATGGACAATCTTCTCTTTACTTTGTCTTCTCTTCCTTGTAAATGATTGCTGCACCATCTTTGCATCATGAAAGAGTGAAAAAAAAAAGCCTTGCCATACGATTTGAATATTTCATAAAGGAGAGTAAGCTATATTCAGCATCATGAGCTTAAGGCTTGATAGGACTCTAAGTGACGTTTACAGCAACATTACCTAAAATATGTGAAAAAGAAAAGACCAAGCAACAGGAGTAATGACCTCTTTCCACACCTCTAGAGCCAAAATATGCTGTCCTGGAAGACCCTAAACCAAATCCAACTCCCCACTCCACTGCATTCTGTCTCTTTTGCATTCCTTCATATTTTGCCATGGTTTATACCTTTTTTTCTAGATTTGAACTCCAGATGAGTCACTAATTTCAGACAACCTCAGGCTGACTGTTCTGCTGAACTACTATACACCCATCGTGGGCACATATACAGTATCTTCATTCTTACCTTGTTTTTCCCTTCTCTTTATTTCTCACTTTACTTCTGTGAGATATGGGGAGCTCCCTTGGTTGCATGAAACAACCCAGAGACACTGGACCAGGTGGTGTTGCACCACTGTCACCCAAAAGAAAACTTCGCTTTAGGCGAAGACGCAAGGCCAAACATAAGTTAAAAGATGTTGAGGGGGAGGACAAGAAAATCTGGGTCTTTGAAGAGAAAGAGGGTGAAAGCGTTAAACTTAAGGATGAGTCCACAGCAAGAGCAACTAATGAAGTTTCAACAAAACTGGGATCTGCCCAAAGAGTTACTGAAACGCCCACCAATGTAGTCCTGGTCCCTGGAGTGGCCCCTATTTATGGAAGCACAGGGACACTGCGGGGCAGCAAGGTGGCTATTCTATCCCCAGATCCTAGCCCAGCATGGATGGGGGTGCTTCACCCATTTGAGGTAAAAGAACTGAGTGAAGAGCTCCAAGCTGAATTAGAGCAAGGCAACACAACACCTGGGGGAGGTAGAGTGTGCAAGGTGAGGCAGCGAGTACAGGGAGTATTAGAGAGACCCTGCCTTTTACGTTCAAAACGTGATGTCCTGGAAGTAAAGGGAGAAGAGGAGGATGTGCATGGATCAAGTGAACTAATGTTAGATGAGCCCTTGAAAATGGAGAAGAAGGGAGTGGTTCACATACGCGAGGTTGGAGGACAAATTTGTGTCGTCCGCACTGTCTATCCCAGGGACTATGGGTCGTATGGGCATGACATAGAACTTGAAGTCCATTCAGAACCTCCAGCTACATCTCCTGTTACTGGAGGTGTTTTTAAAGTGCAAGAGTCTGCAAGTCAAGGATGGCCACCCAGAAAAAAAGACACTCCTAAACAAGCAGATGCTGCAACTCTGGCGAAAAAAGGGAAAACATTCCTATTGGACACATCTGCTCAAATGGCCGAGGCTTTTGACCCCCCTCCGCAGGACCCTCAGTCTTCAGGTTATGCTAGTGATGTCCCTCTTACCTCGCCCGAGATGGGAGGTGCTGCTCAAATTGACTGGGGGAGCTCCTCTGACGTGCTTGATTCTTCTGTGCTTGAGAGTCCCATCTCCCCACAAGAGAAACCAGCTCCACCTCCCACCCAGGTCAGACTCTTTCTCTCTGTATATCTAAAGCTCTTTCATGTGGCTTTAGTAGCATAAAAGGGGGAGAGATAAAAGTAAACAGGGTTTGGGTGTGGATAAGGGTTTTACAATTTCATTGTAGTTGCTTTTATATTTGTTCAGAGCCCACAACACATTGTGTGGCTTTTTTGCAGCCAATCAGCTGAGCGTAGAACACAGCACCTCAATGTCCTGCCTGGACATTTCACAGGAGCCTAATCTCTATGGCCCAGACCATCTCTCGCTCTCTTCCTCCCTCTCCTCCTACTTTCCTTTCCTCCATTCCTCACTATTTGTCTTCCTTAATACCACCCACTCTCTTTCCTGTCAAACCCAGTGCTCTATACTAGAGTGGGCCAAAGATGAAATCACTGGTGATGCACTGGTGACAAATTGAGTTGTTAATCTCCTTTCTCTCTCTCTCTCTCTCTCTCCCTCTCTCCCAGTGAGAGATTGATGAATGTATGTGTGTTGCCTGCCCCTCCCTGCTTGGTGCTCCACCTGCACACATATGTGTGATATTTGGTTGAGGTTCTGGGAAGAGGGGGCTTTCATGGCCTTGTTACAGATACTCCAGCACTGTGCTAGCAGCACTTTCTATATTAAATGCTTAATCCTGTGTGTTCTCAATCCAGGACTGTGCTTTCTGTGCTTGTGATGTCCACCTGGTCGGGCTGATTGTTTTGCTGCCAGTGTACCAAAAATGCTTTTTCAATGTGGAAACAGATACCAGCATGCACACACTCAGAAATACACATCAGAACATTGAGTGATTGCGTGTGATGCATTGCAGGCTGATCTCTCTCAGTAGAGCAGAACTGTGTTCTGTAGAGTTGAATACAATATGTGCTGGCTGCACTCATGTTGTCATGACTGTTACCCCACATATGAATAAAGATGGATTTGATATGCGCATTAATCAGGCCACCAGCAAACTTCCTCAGGGAAAATGTCTGGTTGATTTTGTTTTGGTGTTTTATTTGGTTTCATTTAGTTTATTAGGTATTACTTTTCTTATTTTCTTACCCCATAATATCCTTAAATGCCCTTTTACATGCTCATTGTAGAATTATTCTCTCTTCTACCCCACACACAACACTACTTTAGCATTTCTTCTACTAATTGTTATAACCACACCAAAGCATGCACATTGGTGTGTTTGTTCATCTGCCAGTAAAATGCTCAATGTTAACTATGATGTAATGAAAATATTTGAGGGTTGCAGAGTGCAGCTCATCAAAGGCAAGCCTGTCCTGACTCTATTATAAGATTACATTCTTCAGTGATTCAAACTATAATGAAAATACCACTGTGTCACTGCATGACATGTCCACTGTATTTATGACACACACAGCATCTCAGCAAACCCAGGCTTACTGGACTTTCCAGGTTGACTCAGTGGTTTTGAGACTGGTTTGACTCAGTGGCCTTGCCTGGACAACATGTTTGATGATGATATAAGACTATGTTTGGGTGCTTTTTTTTTTATGGCTGCAGGCCAGGTGTGGTGCATTGCAGGCTGAACTCTCTTAGTAGAGCATTACAAACCTATCTTACCTCACCTTGTAATCATCTTTAGAGTAAGAGGCTCAGGCGAAGATAGTTGTGGTTCTGTTTCTGTGTGTCACCAAATTTGTCCATGCTAATCTTGGGCCGTGTTGGCTTTGTGCAGATCTGTGATTTACTCTAAGTCTGTCTGTCGTCTCAATGCTGTCTGAGTTAATGCCAGGTTTGAAAGTGTTGTCTGCTAGCTCCAGAAAAAGAAGGCAGGGTTGTGAAGAGCAGCGTATGAGAGGAATGGCAAAGGAATACAAATTAGAGCGTGGCACAGTCAGATACTGTGGATACTGCATCTCTTTGTCAAGAGGAAGAGAAAGGGAAAGTAGAGAAAAAAGAAAAGTGAAAGGATGAGCATTATCTGACAGGGGATCACAGGTTTTTAAGGGCAGAGGTAGGCAGAAAGCATGAAATAAATAAAGACGTATAGGAACAACAGAGAGACAGATGGACAGTGGAGTGCTGAGAGAAATGAAAGGAAGAAGAAACATGGAGTTATAGTTAGGAGAAATGGAGGGGGTATTAAAGGGAAAAGCATCTAATGGATAGGCTTTAACAGGGCTAATGGGACTAAAAAGCTATTCCATTTACATGGCCCCTAAAAGTATTTACATTTATAAGAAAGACATTTGCATCTCTGTATACTTTGAGAATTAGCTTATTCTTAAAGTCCTTGAAAGATCTGGCACAAAAATCTCCTGGAAATCATGAAACCCCTTGAAATCAAAATGAAAGATTTGTGGCTTTTGGTCCATGTTTATTAGCTTTTAAGTCAACAGTGGTATATGCTAGTCTATTACTCACAATAAGTTGACAAAATAAACTTTTAAGACAAACACTTTTAAAAGTTTTTCAGGAAAATGGACCATAAATATTGATGACTCATGTTGCTTGCAGGGGCATATATACATTTTGGTCTCTCTAGAATGAAAATGCCCCTCCCCTAAAATCACATGCAAGCGACTATCAATTGCAACTCACTGGCCAGTGATGCAAGTCTTATGTATGTCTCATACCACTTTTCAGTTTCTGTAGGAAATATGTTAAAGCATGGAGTTTCATAGGGTCTTTAAATGTTTAGATACAATGTCTACAATGATACAATTTGCATTTTGTACCTTTTGAACTTTTTAAATTCCATTTTATTTCATTAGATACAATGTTTTACTCTTTACCAGATCTCAGAGATCTATGTGAGCGGTGAGTCAGGTGACCTCACAGCGAAAGAAAAACTGTTAATATGGAGTCAACAGGCCACAGAAGGCTACCCCGGTCTCCGCTGTGTTAATTTCTCCTCAAGCTGGAGCGATGGACGCTTGTTCAACGCCATTCTGCACACATACAGGTATTATACACCCACAAGTAGACACATATAAGTATAACGAGTGCTCACTTTAAAAGGACACATGCACAAATACTGGCATCAGTACTCACAGCTTATGCTATTTTGATTTTAGGCCAGACCTGATTGATATGGAAGTGGTTGCACAACAAAGTAACCTTGAGAACCTGGAACAGGCCTTTGAGATTGCTGAATCATTAGGTGTAACACGACTTCTAGATGCTGAAGGTAACGTTAGTTTCTTAACTGTCTTTTGTTCTTATTCATTCAGCATATCTGGTTTATTATTTGTTAACCCTCAAAATCCATTTTCAATCATTTGTTCTTTTCAATCCCTTTATTCTCTCTACATTAGATGTGGATGTGCCGTCACCAGATGAGAAGTCTATCATCACATACGTGTCCTCCATCTACGATGCTTTCCCCAAGATCCCAGAGGGTGGAGAAGGCTTTACAGCTCATGTATGGTCACTTCACATTTTAACTGCACATTCTTTCTGACCTTCTTCTATGTAATCTCCCTCTACTTTCTCACATGTGGTTTCTATTGTTCAGGAGATTGACCAGCGATGGGCAGAGTACCAGTCTGGCTTCTCTTCTTTGCTGCAGTGGACCAGGCAACACACGGCCCTCATGACCAATAGGAGCTTCCCCCACAATCCTGTGGAACTCAAGGTGAGAAACATGCAAGGAGGGGGAGAAAGAGATGAGTCACAAAACCTCATAAGTTACTGATTTGGATCTCCGTGCCCCTCACAAATAGTACTCCGCACAGGAGACTCGACTAGCAATTGATTTCAAATAATACATTTTTAATTACACTGAGCTTTTTTATGGATACTTTGCCTCGTCCACCATCTTGGATTTTATTTTATTTTTTTACTGAGCTCATCACAATGCATTATTGGATTGCCTTTTCTGTCGAGATATATGCAATGCTGCCTTAGAATTTTGCTAAAACTAGAAGAGAGCAAATTAAGATTTGAGATTAAGATTTTTGGAACAAACTTTGCATCAGAAGTGCCTTCAAATGCTGCCTTCATAGGCCACTCAGTTTTGAAACATAGCAGTTATGACAGAGCACGTATGAATATCAAGGATTTACTCTAATAAAAAAGGAAATGCTAATCACCATTTAATGTGATCCTACTTGGCTGTTTACCAAAGATCCTGTTTTCTCCAGGCACTTTATAATGAATATGTCCACTTCAAAGAAACAGAGATCCCTGCCAAGGAGAGAGAGAAGAGCCACATCGAGCACCTTTACAAGCTTCTGGAGGTGAGAGAGAAACTATTACGAATGCAGAACGACAGAGAGAGATGAAGGCTGACCTTGATTCTGCAGCTAAATGCAGGCTATACTGTTCACAAGAGGCACAGTGGAGCTGCGTATTAACAGATTCAGGCTAATGTAGAGCATGATGCTACCATGTGGGAGGGGTGGAAGAATGAAAGGATCAAGGGAACACACACGCACACTGAAAAGGTTTCTTTTTGTGTTTAAAAAGATTTATGTTTATGGATGTTGTTTAGGCATGGATAGAGTTTGGGCGTATTAAGCTTCCCCAAGGGCTACACCCTAATGAGCTGGAGGAGGAATGGGGAAAACTGATCCTGGAGATGTTGGAGAGAGAGAAAGCACTGAGGCCGGCTGTGGAGAGGTTAGTGTGTCAACGCTCAAAAAGAGAAGATGCCTGCATTTTAGGAATTTTTTTATTTTCAGTGTTACAGTGCTGTGTTGCTGTATGTAAACTTGTCAATATGGATGTTTGGTTAGGTTGGAGTTACTCCTACAGATGGCCAATAAAATCCAGAACATGGCACTAGACTGTGAGGAGAAACTCACTTTGGCGAAGAACACTCTGCAGGCTGTAAGTACTGTAGATTCTCTTCCCTCTCCGAGAACAACCACATAAGTTCTGTTTCAAGACCTAGGGAGCTGCCTTAATGGTCTTCTAAGGCAGCATCCTTAATGAAATGGAACCTCAAGTGATTTGGGTCATATGCAGGTTTAAAGAGCTCATGAGAACCACACTGGAGACTCAGTTCGCAATTAATTTCAGAGATTGATGTTAACATGTTGCTTAGCTACACAATACTCTAGTAAGCATAGAAATAGCACACACAGATATGGTGTAAATGGTCTGTTTAACATAATAATAATAATAATAATATTTGACTATTTTTAACCTAACGTATTTTTACATTCAATGTTTCTCACATCTCATTCACCATCTTGGAGCATAATTTTTTTTTTTTTTACTATTCTTGTTTCAGTGCATTCTGTGATTGCCATCACCACAAAGAATGCATTAATGCTGCCCTAAATTTAGCCAAAAGAAGGTATTCCTTTTGGAACAACCTTCACATTGGTAGCATGCTATAATGCATTAAAATGCTTTCTATGTAGGCAGCTGACTAGATTTTTGAAAAGAGCTATTGACTAATGTCTCAATAGCTATCAGACTAGATATGATGAGCAGAGAGTCCTCTAAGATTGTCCGGCTTACAGTGTTTTGTTGCCATCACTTATATCTTATAAAGGCTTACCATACAGAGATGTTTCACTAATTGTAGTTTATTCAATCTTCCTGTTTTACTTCAGGACATGTCTCAGCTAGAGAATGGGCAGCCAGTGAGATATGAAAATGATATAGGAATGTATCTTCAGGACTGTGAGAATCTGGTCAGACAGCTTTACCTTGACCTGCAGGTCCTCCGAGATGAGAAGTACTACCAAGTGGAGCAGCTGGCTTTCAGGTAATAGTAAGGAAAGAAAAAAGAGATGGTAAAGGTGGGCCAGAGAAAGGGATAAGAGGCAGATAATGTGTATGTGTAATGTGTACTGTTACTATTTCTGCAGTTTCCATATATTACAGAACTAGTAATATATACAGTGGAGTAGTATGCTTGCTATTCCAAACATAGCTTATGACTTCCTTTTCTTACAGCAGTATGTAATGGTTGAGAGATGAAAGAAAAGGGCATTGCTGTTTGCATTCTGCCTGTTTATAAGTATTGATTTATTCAGTTTGTGTACAATAGTCTGAATGGTTAATTTCTGTCTTGTAGGGTATCATGTCTGCAGGAGGAGCTGGTCTCCCTGCGCCTGCAGTGCACCAGTGTGTACCGGAAGGGCCATTTCTCAACAGGGGGTGTGCTGGGAGAGCACATCGGTCAGAAGGGTTCTGCAGGCAGTCTGGTCACTCTAAGTGCACAGACATTACTGGGGGCAGTGGGCACTGTGGCATCCCTGGTCAGACGGCCTATGTCTCGCGCAGACCTGGTTGCCATGTCATCCTCAGAGGATGAAGGCAGCCTACGCTTCATTTATGAGCTGCTGGGATGGGTGGAGGAGATGCAGGACCTACTGGAGCAGGCCGAGTGGGGTTCAGACCTGACGTCTGTAGAACAGCACCTGCAGGACCATCACATTATTCACACAGCAGTGGAGGATCTTCTGAATAGCCTCAAAGAGGCTCGAAACTATGAGGTACAGGACACAAAAGTTTCAAAGAATTGCAAACTATTTTAACAAACATTTACATACCCTCAAAATTAACAAAACAATAATTTATTTCACTATATTTAAAGTGCCTTTAAGTAAGTTCTCTCGGTGGCCATATTGAGAACAGTATTTTTTGTAAATGTAGATAATAGGCTTAAAAGTACTGCTCCTATCTAGTCAAATGGAGAAAGACCAAAATCTCCAAAACTTTTTGTCAAGATTACCTTTCAGTAATGTATTTCAAATCCACAATACAATCTGACAACAATGGTATCACAAATTATGCTTCTTTATTTAAAATCACACTACAAAACTGTATTTTTAATGTGCATGTGCCTAAACAAACAGTAAACAAAGAGGTGATGCCTCTATTGCATGATTTTTGACACAACAGTATGGGCTTGGTGTGAATACGCTCTATGTGCTAATGCTGCACACCTTGTTATAAGCCACTCTTAGATATTCCTCATTTTCTCATCTTCTCCCCCAGTCAAGGGTCTCGCCTAATCTACATGGCAGTTACTCTGAAACTCTGTCCAAGCTGGAGAACCAGTATTGCAAACTGCTGGTGAGTTTTTCTGTTTTAGTGTTATAGTAAGCTGGCATATGTGAGTGCATTTGAGTACATTAGCTTCTGTATTATGGATATTACTGTCCACTAATCTCATTAGGGTGTGGCAGAGTGTGGCTGCTCACAAAAGAAAGAATACTTGAGTGTGACATGTGTAAGAGTGCTGCAGAACACCTGCTTCTAACACATACACACCACACAGCCCTCACTGCCTTCATTTAACCAAATCAATTCTCCATAAAAGGACCTGTGAGCCAATTCGCCAAGGGTTCTTACCATGGGGAAAGCATCAGACAGAGCATTTGACTGCGTCATATTGCCGATGTTATAAATGTTTTTTTATGTGGTTTCGCAGGAACATTCGTCATGGCGACTGCGTTGCCTGGAGAGCCTTCAAGCTTTTGTGTCCCACTGCACAGAGGAGTTGATCTGGCTCAATGAGAGGGAGGAGGAGGAGCTGGCCTTCGACTGGAGCGACAGCAACACCAATATGGCAGCCAAAAGAAAGCAATATGCTGTAAGACAGTTACACTAAAAGAGAGATCTAAAAGTCAACACTACCTCTGACCACTATACTGTATGTGTCGTAATGTAGTCCTCTATAACTCCATGTGAAGTATTTTGCCTTTTCATACATTTTTTCTGTACATTTCTTTCAGTTATAATATAATATTATAATTTTTTAAAGAATATTTTTAAATGTAGGATCAATACTGTATTTTTGTTGCCTTCAGATTCTCAATTTGCTGTCTGTTTCAACAAAACAACTCAATGTAGTTGTGGTTGTCAGGGTGTTGTTATGGAGTAATATCCTTCATCTTCCCTATCCTTTCTTAGGAAATGAGGTCAGAGCTGGAGGAAAAAAAAGAAGTGATGTGCTCCCTCCAGGAGACAGCTGATCACCTGTGTCAAGAGAACCATCCAGCTAAACAGACTGTTGAGGTGTGCTGTTTATCACTATGAACCAAGGACAAAATCACCATAGACATTAAAGGGGATGCATCCCTCCAATATTTAGATTATTGGATGATCAATATGGGTTTTTCAAGGGCAGATTCTTGAACATTTGGTTGCATCATTGATATGAACAAATTCCCCCTGAATAATCTCAATATGCTTGTCTCAGACACAGTAAAAAAACAAAAAAAGGTTTAAAACCAGATTCTCTGCTCAGAACTATTTATTTTTTTAACAGACAGGGATTAAATCATAGAATCACCCTGACCTATTGACCTCTCCATTCACAGGCCTACAGTGCTGCCTTGCAGACGCAGTGGCAGTGGGTCAAAGAGCTTTGCATATGTGTGGAGCAACACCTCAAAGACAACACAGCCTACTTCCAGGTGCTGAGTCTTTTTAGTGGAATCGTTTCGTGGAAATGCATTTTCTCTTCCTATTTATAAGTGTTTTAAATTGCATGTTTTTATTTGATAGTTTATGAGTGATGCACGGGACTGTGAGAGCTATCTACGCCAGCTTCAAGACACCATTAAAAGACAATACACCTGTGATAAAAACAGCAGACTTGGCAGATTGGAGGACCTGCTGCAGGACTCCATGGTGGGTCTGGCTGTTTAATCACTTTCGGTCAAAAATATAAGTACACCATCCGGTTCTTAATCATGATTTAAATCTGTGTTTTTCATCCCATTTACTTATTGGCCATTGTGATTGGCTATTATGAATATTGTGCTGTAATGTGGGCCATTACAAGTTTTACATTCAGTTTAGGAATTTGAATGCTTGAGCGCCACGGGTGCACTGGAGTAGGTGAGTGTCCTCACATACAACAAATGACACCATGAAAGGGGTTGCACAGAGCGGACAGAGCGATGGGTATTTCCTTTGGTCATATGGAAGAGCGACAGAGCTGGCACAAGTGTTGTTTACAGTTCAGTGAGAGCATGAAAGCAGTAAAACATGTAATCCAAGGGTAGATAGATAATCATTTCAATGTGAATTTAACAGAAGCGTCTATATTATTCTTTAATTAAATAAATAAATCAATATTAATGCAAATAAATTTGTAAAAACATAATATTGGTGGATCAGTAGGAATCTGGAGGATTGGCCAGGATTGAGTGTTATTTAAACAACCTATAGGTGTTCAGTAGGTTTTTGTGATCAATCTTTAATAGTTCATGAACTCTTTGTTTGTGATACTATGGCCATGTACACACTGCAAAGTTTTGGGAGGGACAGCTGCATTTAAACACAGAAGTGAATCTCTTAAATTATCATTCATAGTTCAATTTGGTTCTATATACTACCTTTATTTAATGAAAATTAGTTGTTTGTTGAATGCGGTTCTCACTCTTGTAAATAACCAAACTCTGAGTGCACATGATTAAACAGTTAAAGGGGAGTGACAACTGTGGACTATTTCTTTTACATTGGCTACAGCTGTCACTAGGGGATGATATTAATTTAGCATTTGACTGATATCTCAAGCTTCCTTACAAAACAAAAAACAGCACAGTAAATGAGACAGTTTATATCCCTCAATAAGCTTTTGACATGTTTGCCATCATTTTCCACTCATGTTGCTTTAAAAAACTTCTGTGGTTTTGATGAGCTTTAACCCCATGCTGTTATGCTGTCAAATTTAATACCACATGTAAAATTAATATAGAGAGTGTAGTGTTATTAACACTTCCCAAAGCCAGAACTAATGAATCCCTTGTGACCTTTTCATGGAAGTGGCATACTCACCTGTACCACAAACAGTACTAATACACAGCTTATTTATTTGAGTAAAATGAAAGATAAGCAAATAATAACCCAGGGAAGAATAGCAGTGATTGCCTCTTGTTTGCTTAAAAACACATGAGGTATGAGTAATACTTTGAAATGAGTAAAAGTAGTAGTTAATAATTTTAAGTGGGAGAAAATTAATGTTTAGTATTGTGAAAACACATTTCAGTTACAGCAATTTTCATTTGACATTTAGCATGAACGATGATAAATAATATAGAAAATGCAATTATGGGGGCTTTTAGATTTGCAAAGGCTCAAATGTCAATTATAAATTGAATAGTTCTGACTCTGAAGTCAGTTGTTTTGTCGGACATTGGTATCTCTTTCTGCAGCGTCGCACTGAGTAGCCTCACTCACAGTGAAATCTCATTGGTCCAACATCTTGCTCCGCATTTCTGGAAAATAAAGGTGCTGTAAGCGACGTTTTTATGGAATGGAATGCAGAACATTTTCCTATTGCCTGAAAGATATCACTGAAATAAGTGTCATGGAATATCTCACTGGTCTCCATGACAGCACTAGACTGTGTAAACAGCAAACAAAAATGTTTGGTAGACATTTATCAAATTCTATCAAATTCTTTGATAAGCCAATCAGAAGACTTTGATGCGCTTTCTACCTATCATTTTCGTGGTGTAGTTGTCAAAGTGGATCGTTCAGATTTAATGCCATATTCAAATTCATAACAGTAGTAAGTTGAGTGCACTATTTTGACCCTGTAACTGTTGTTAACTGTCAGTTTGCTTTCTTTTCTAGGAGGAGAAAGAACAATTGATTGAATATCGCAGCACAGTGGCCAATCTTGTAGGCCGGGCCAAGTCTGTTGTTCAGCTCCGCCCTCGCAGTGCAGATAGTAACCTGGGCACCACCACGCCCATTCGTGCCATCTGTGACTACCGGCAAATAGAGGTATGACACACTCCAGACATCTCACCACCAAAACCCACTCACTTTGCCTTACCTTACCACATCACAGCCCTGCATTGATCTTTATGCTCTTAAGAACTGATCTAAGATCACATTCAGAAAATAATTTTATTCACATTTGAAAAATAAATGTGATCCTAATTTAGTTTTTCAGAGCTATAAGTTTGTTGCCTCTTTCAATCCAGTCCTACCACATCTAAAAACCCTTTCTTAGCTTTCACTGTTTCACTCAGGGGCTTCTCAACTCATTTTCAAAACCTAGTGAGCTTCCTTTTTGTCTATATTGCCTACATAAGCAGCTGCCTTCTAAGGTAGCATTCTAATGGAACCTCAAATGTGTTCATTGCTAACCGCACAATACTCTAATAAGCTTAAAAATATAAAGTGCACAAATGTTACGTAATATAGTTTTTTAAATAAGATGGACATTTTAAATATATTTCTCTCAACTCCTCACTGAGCACGTCACATGCAATGCTGCCTTAGAATTTGATTAACAGAAGGTACAAGGCCGCAAAAGATTTTACAAGGCAGCTCGACTTTTGGAACAGTTTTTGTGTTGGGAGTGTACCTGTCATGCTTTAAAATGTTGTCCATGTTTTAGAACAGAGCTTTGAGTGTCAGATACTCTCAGAAACTCAGAGTAGTTGAAAACCGTACCCCGATGGATTTTTCATCAGAGTGTGATGACAACCCAGTTTGAGCCATAATAATAAGGAACAGTATAAGGCTTTCAGGAGATGATGAAAATAGCTTTGCATGGTTGCCACAAGGACATCTCTTGCTTAACTTACAGCTTTTAAATAGACACAGCAGCTCACTTTTGAGTCATAATTTATGAAAAGATTAGATGCAGTCATTTTCTGCTGACCTAACTTTACATGGAAACTGTAAAAAAATGCTGTAAAAAGTGGTGTGATGTCACAGGAGCTTTGGAAAGCTTTTGAATGAATCATGATCACCCTGCAGCACTGCCAAGAGATCATCTGCACTTATTTAGTAATAAACTCTGCCCTGGAGCTGTAAAGGCAAGTACAAGGGCAAAAGGTGGCTTTGACCAAGATATGTCCAGGAGATTGCTTGCGTGTTTGCCCATTTAGCTGTGAGCAGAGAATCCTTGCAAAGGACAGGTGCATCATGAGTGATGAACAGATTTGCTATAGCATATCACAATAATCTGCAATTTCGATATATCTCTTCATGCACACATACTTCCCCCTCTTCAATAACTGCTTTATTAAATTCAAATGAAATAAGAAACTGGCATTTAGTGGATATCCATGTTTATGCAGAACACTTTTAAACACTCAGTCATACCTCCAACTGTGGCCCTGTTTCTTTTCCTGATCATATTATTTCAGTCAGACAGCGTCTAATATATGCCCAAAAATAATCTCTTTCTTCCTCCCTATTCCCTCTCCCATCCCCCTTTTCTCTGCCCTCCCCCAATCCTCCTCTTTTTCCTTTATCTTTCCTTTAACATCCTTTTTTTTTCTCTCTGTTGCCCTCCTTCTCCTTTCCACTTTATGTGTGTCGGCTGGGCTGGGCAAGGCCAACACTCAGGTACTATTGCCGATCACTCTTCTCCTCTGACCTTTGCTCTCTGGCCTGGCCCTGCACACAAGGGACCCCATTTTACCTCAGGCGTCCCATACATGGTTAATGTGAAATAGCGTGTATATATAATCTGGATCCAAAATGAACTTTTTGCCACATCTGCCAGTGCATGTGAATTGAGAGCATTTGCCTGCTGTAATATTTATTAACCACTGTGAAACTGTATTTTGCATAATTTGTACTATTTAGCTTTTTAGCAATTATTTAGCTGTTCTTTTTCCTTACATATTTGTAGCAAACAGTGAACAGCCAGAACAGTTTTTGTGCCTCATGTTTTTATCTTGTAGATATGAAGATAGGAATATTCCATATTTGTTTTGCCAGTCACCACATGGTTCTAAAGAAAAGAAATTCAGGCATCCTACATACAGTAAATCTCTAATGGTAAAGCCTGCACTGTGGTAAAAGATAAATTGTTAGATATTCTCTTTCTAACATTCGTTCGGGTTTAAGGAAGCAACAATTGACCATGTCTGTCAGAATGACAGAACAATCGCTGCAGCGATCAGGGAGTCCCGTCTAGGGATGCCACGGTGTGAGTTATTGATGACTAGGTTACCGTAAAATGCTGTTAACCGATTTTACGATTATTTGCAATTTGTTTTTATAATGCAATAGCACTGAGGCAAAAAAAAAAGTCATATATCATAATAGAACGTTTTAGTGGACAAATTTGTTATGGATAAATGGACTTTAAGCCCAGCCCTACAATAGGAAAACTGATAAATACACAATATAATAAGCGACGCTCCAGCATTGGGCACAATACTGCTTATGCGCATCCGCTCAATGATGTGCTTCAATGTAAACAGAGTGCTTTGAGTGTCTTCAAAAGTCTGTAGCTGTAAGATTATTGTGGGTGCGCAACATGTAGTTCAAGGCATCCAACAGTTTTTTTTTTTTCTTCTGCAACAGTTTATCAAAGCAATCGGTTGTCTGTCAGCCACCCCACCATAAAGAATCAGCAACAGATTTCATAAAAATACTCTCCACAACACCTGCACTAAACTGCAAAACTGCACTATGCATAATAACGGAAATATTGCTTTCAGAGGGTGATTTAAAACCTTATTATGACTAAAATTAAAATTTATTGTTGAATGCGGTGAATTTGTATGCAAGCAATGCTTTAATGAAGAGAATTTAAGACGCAACTTCTTTCAAGTTTACCACGCTGATAGTAACTACTTTCAAAAGCACAGCGCACGCTAACAGCACACTTAACATTACAAAAAGTTGCATCTCTCAATTCAACACTTTAAAAGCACAACAGATAAAAATATTAAACTTACTAGTTTGTTGTTGGATGACTATTAGAACATCCTGTCCCATTTGTAGGATGTGAACCCATATGTGACTTCTGACTGCATTTCTGGTGGATATGACTCTGGTAGATCAAATTCCTGTTATAATTTGTAGTTTGTGTAGTAGCCTCATTGCCACGTGAATTTAAAGTTTATGTTCAGTCCGCGACACCTGACTAAGCATCACGTGGACACCTTTCATAACCATAACAACTGGCAGCTGCTCTAACCATCCAGGCACAAGAGTTTTTCACATTTAGGCTTACAGAATATCACGAACTCATTTATATATAATATTTTTGCCACATGTAAATAAAACAATTCTCAGTTTTTAACCGTAGATTCTAAATTCTTTAGGAAAATTAACCTTGATATTTTTAATTGCGGTTAATAGTGAAACCGTATAATCGTGGCATCCCTAGTCCCGCCTCCCTAATATATAGGCTGCTGCAGCTCACTGCTGCGCTATTCTCACTCTTTCCTGTGAAGTTTGTTGAAGCTGCACTCATCAGACACATTATTGGAGTTTATTGCTCAACAGTTTACTGACGAAGTCGAAAGGTAACTGCTTTGTGGTTGTAAACTTGCACAATTTGGTGGAGTTTACAGAACGAAGAGGGTGAAGGACGTGGTGTTATGGCTGCTGCTAAAACACTGGAGAGCACAGGGGGAAAGGACGCTTTATCAAACCCAGAGACCTGCCAAATATGTGCCTCTTTCTCCACCAAAACCAAAGAAAGAAGGCTTTGGGTTGCGGTGGCGGGTAACAAATTCCCATTCCTCTCCTCTCAGTCCAAGGAGGAGATGGCAAAGGAGCCAAAAGAGCCCTGCAGCTGGGGTGGCATGATGGATAGGATGTCCCCCAACCCCCCTCTTTGGTGGCGACGCCCTCGTGAGGGCCGCTGGGGAGGATGAGGATGACGAAAAGGTGTTCTCCCGTCTCCTCGAACATAAGGAGGAGGAGGAGGATGCTATCCTCCCAAATTCTTCTCGAACCTCCAGACAGCAGTGTGGGGAACCACCCTCCCCCACCCCAGTCAATTTAGAGCTTATAAAAATTTGCTGTAGAGCTGCTGCAAAACTTTCGATAGACTGGCCGTCCCAGCAGGTGGGCCAAGGGGCTGAGAGGGATTTACAGTATATGATGGCAAGAGGCTGTCATCATGCCTTGCGCCGGTCAGACAGTTCATTCCTGGCGGTTACGGCCTGTGTTGCTGAGATGAAAGGACACTGGGACAAACCATTCTCCCACTATGTGCTTGTTAAGGGATTTGCATGGCTGGATGAACAGGATATGGGGGATCTGGGGATGGCCTCTGTACATCATGTGGGGCAATTCAGAGCTGCGGCAGGAGTATGAACTGGGCAGTGGTGAGCAAGAGGGCATTATGGCGTAGTCTTTCTGGCTTCTCTGATAACGATAAAGCGTACTTCTTGGATGCTGCCATTGATCCTAAAGCATTGTTTGGCGCTACGGTCATGGCCATGTGCCAACAGAGTGATCTGAGGAAGAGGCGTTCGAGGTGTGTCTACCTAGAAAGCCAGTGGCCTGTCCACACCTGCCTGCCCATGTGAACTTCACATCAGTTGAAAGGTGGCTAGTCGGATTACCACAGTCCATGCCCCTGCTGCCTCAGCAACCTGGTAACATGGCATCACAGCCCAAGCCAGCAAAGGGAAAGCAGTCTTTCCCTTTGCCGGGGGACAGAGCAGCACTTAGGTTTTTCTACTTATCCCCCCTCAAAACTGAACACTTCTCTTCCTCTCCCGGGTAAACAAAGGATGTTGTTTCATCAAAATGGTCTCAGTAGGCCAAGGGCATAGGGCGAGGAAACATTCAAAAACAATAATAAAGAAAAAATAAAGAAATTCCCTTAATGAAGCAGCAACTCCCCTCTTCTCCACTAGATGGAGCCTTTGCACCACTAGTGAGCGAGGATGGCCAGGGCCTGCTCGCTGTGCGGGTGGAGAGGTCGCACACATCCGCAGTGTCTCTGTGGGTCCTGTCTACAGTGGAGATGGGTTACAGACTTCAGTTCGCTGTGAAACCACCAAGTTTTAATGGTGTGGTTATGTCAGCAGCACAGGAAGAATCAGCTCAAATATTAGAGGAGGAAATATTCTCTCTTTTGAGCAAAACTAGAGGAAAGCCAGCAGGGGATTTATTCCCATTATTTTGGAATCCCCAAGAGAAGGGGAGGTCTCCACCCCATTCTAGATTTGCGGGCCCTAAACAAACATCTCAAAGTACAGGTTGCAAATTCTCTTGCTCAGAACACTCTCGCTCGTCCCGGAGACTGGTTTACTTAAGTAGATCTCCAAGACGCATACTTCCATATAGACATATTTCCTGCTCACAAGAAATTGTCGCCTATCAGGGCACAGCCTATTAGTATTTAAAGACCCCCTTCGCATTGTCTCTCGCACTACAAGTGTCCAACAAATGTGTTGGCATCAGATTGTTGGCTTATCTGAATGATCTGCTTCTTAACGTGCCGTCACATCAACAGGTGAAAGAGGATACAGAGACATCTATTTTACATCAGTTTTAAATTAGTTTGACATCTTATGAACTTGGGTTTTAGAATAAGTAAAGAGCTGTCTGGTTACCACCCAAGAAGCAAACTAGCTGGGGTCTCAGATTGAGCTGTATCAAGAATTCTTGTCAGAGGAAGCCATCGAGTTATTTCGCAATTGTATCTCCCTTTTTCAGAGAGGGAGATCCGTTGCTCTCGGGTTGTGTCTGAGGCTACTGGGTTTGATGGCATCAGCAGTAGCAGTTATTCCCCTGGGGCTGTTGTGAATGAGGGAATTTCAGTACTGGACAAAGACACAGTGTTCCTGCCTCGGATGCCGGCTCAGTCGCTGAATAATAATTTCCGAGGAGTTTGTATGGGCTCTACATCACTGTTTTATCTAAGGAAAGGGACCCCCTTAGGTCCAGTTACTCTAAGAAAAGTGGTGACGACACTCACAGGCTGGGGCGAACCACTTACATAAAAAAAAAATACAGAATGATTTTCTTTTCTGTCAGTTCCATTAACGGTTCTCAAACATACTGTACATTCTTCTGCTGGTGCAGACAAAACACCATACTAACATACTGTGACAGTGTTTTGAGAAGCGATATTCGTGTGCAGCAAGAAACATACAACATGACCAGAAGAGTCAAATTGACGAACAAATTACTCTTATGAGCCAGTTTTAACAGAGGTCCAGACGACTGCTGAAGCAGCTCATAGACGACGCTGTCACGTGGCACCTGTTACTTTGGAAGTGCTGTTCAGAATGGGCTAACCACAATCGATCGTTACTGGTTGAGGATTCACAAAAATATTTTATAGATACTGCTGTGGCAGATTTCACAAGTATGAATCCTCGCAACTATCAGTTTTAATTACAAATTACTTTCCAGAGGGAAAATATTCTCCAACGACATGTAAGATGTTCTGAATTTGAATGCAGATTGATGGTCGATTCAGTTTTGTAAGCTGTCTAGCGCCCCATGTGTAAAGAGAGCTTTGTGTCTCACAAAACAGGGCTGTGTTTCCCAAAAGCATCATAAGTTTAAGTCGATCGTAGAAACCATTGGCGCCAATGGTCTCTACGATCAGCTTAAGCTTGCAATGTTTGTTTCTGACAACATTTGGGTCATTATCAAAATATGTTGACAAACATGTGCCTTGACTTTTTAGTCATGAAAAAGCTTTCAAACAGCCAAAAAAATAAAATAAAAGTAAAAAAAAAACTTTTAAAAGGTATCATTCTACTGCTGTTTACGGACCCAGTTATTCACTTTTGTTGGAAAGCGAAGTGCATTTTAAGGGAGCACACTACAACTGCACATCAGTTTTGTCATGAATTAACCAAAATTGTTTCTGTGAGGATGTGTAGTTAAAGATGCACATTGAAATATGTTGTACTTGTATTAAGTGGTGTTTTATATTAATAAATAAATTGAATGAATAAAATATTTTTATTTTAAATGTACAAATAAATAATTTGTTTTAATGGCATCTCGAGCATAGTCCATGAAAACAAAACAAAAAATGTGCTTGAAAAGTCCTTGAAAGTCCTTGAATTTTACTTTGAAGCATCTTTACGAACCCTGTCTAAGCCTCATCAGGCCGACATTACAGCGGCTGAAGGAATACGGGCATTCACTGATACTAATTGCACCATATTGGCCGCGGAAGCTGTGGTTACCGAATATAATCCAACTCCTGTATGACCAGCCCTGTCCTCTCCTGTTGTGCAGATACCTCCTTTTCTCATGCGCATGGGGAAATATTCCACCCCTCCCCTTACAGGATGGCTCTCTGGGCTTGGCCCATGAGAGGTTGAATCTAAATGTCTTTAGTTACCTCCTAAAGTGATCAAGACGATTCAGAGCACAAGGGCGGCCTCAACACGCTCTTTGTATGATCACAAATGGGGAATGATAGTGTGCACATAGACAAGTCATTTCTTTCCTATGTTCAGTGAATGACGTTCTATGTTGGCATGTCATGTGGGGCTGGACTTGGGAAAGATAGGTCAGCACCCACTGATTTGTCAGTTTACGAACTGTGCGGGACGGTTACACTCGGTTTCTAAACCGCTGGTCCCATCTTGGGTTTTATCAGTGGTTTTAGATGGCCTTTCACAGCCTCCTTTTGAGCCATTAGAATGCTTCTTTCTCTTAAGATGGCTTTACTGTTGGTGCTCACAACAGCAAAGCGATTGAGTGAGTTGCATGCTTTGCCAGTACACTCCAAGTATGCAGTTCACCTCTGGTGGGTCAAAAACACTTAAACTTAATCTGGCATTTGTTCTTAATGTGTGTGATTCAACAGGGACTTGTAGTCCATTGATTTGCTACCTTTTCATCTGCCGCATTTTTACACACCAGAGGAAGCGTGGCTGCACTGTTTGTGCATACTTATGTGCAGAAGATGAGAGCACAAAGGAAGAGTAATTAGATCTTCATTTTTGTGGGCTGACACTCATAGTGATAAACCTATTTCTTGTCAGCGTCTCTCCCACTGGGTTTTTGATGCGATTTGTAGCGAGTGGCAAAAGCGCAAATTTGCAAAACCTGCTAGGACTACGAGCCCCCTCCACTAAGGGTATGGCCACATCCTGGGCTTTATTTTGAGGCATTTCAGTTCAAGACATATGCAGCTGGGCGTCTCTCCACACATTTGTGAAATATTGCAGCCTGGATGTGACTGAGTCGTCAGTGGCCCATTCCGTTTTTATTGTAGGGGCAGTGCGCGATGCGCTGCAAGCATTTATATACAGGGGACTGAATAAGGGAATAAGATCTTATTAAAATAAGGGGAATAGGTTTTATATGTGTAACGGTAGCTAAAACTATGATTATGTTGGCTGCCTTTTTATTATTCGGCTGTTGCATCTGTCTTGTACAGCATATCTGCAATACGGGAGTTGTCTATATTCCTTAGTGATATACCGAACGAATGTTAGAAAGAGAATGTTAGGTTACGTTCATAACCCTGGTTCTCTGATAACAGAAGTGAGGTATCTCACCTCGCCTCCCTCCTTGCAGACTTGGCACTGTGAAGAGATATGCTGAGAGTAGCGCAGCAGCGGTATATATACTAGGGATGCGGGACTCCCTGATCACTACAGTAAATAGTCTGTCGTTCTGACAGACGTGGTCAATTGGTGCTTCCTCAATCAATCACGCCTGAGGTGTTCCCTTAGTGAGATACCTCAATTCTGTTATCAGAGAACTGGGGTTACGAATGTTTATTTGAATCGTGCATGTCACTTATTCAGAGTCAGACTATTGTTCTTACAATACGATTTAAATCATGTATGGCGAGTAACTCGCCATAGCTGATTTTTACTATCATTTGGCCCTTGGCGATTATTAGTTTTGGACAAGTCAAGACAATATATGATACCAAATTGTTTTCTCACAGAGATCAAATAGTCATGTTATATACAGTATACAGTATAGAAGCAGGTAGGCAGATATTTGGTCAACTCCATGGTGGGAACATGTTGCATGTTTATTTGCTAAACCACATTAGTGGTTTTCACATTTATCAGTCATGAGCAGGTGGTGCCCCTCTAGTAGCTTTGAATTTCCAACTGCTGCGTAACATAATATGGACCAAATTGTTCTTTGTGTGCAAGGGATAAGGTGAGAGTTGAGGTGGGGCACAAAAAAGTGCTCTCACACCTTCTCTTTGATTTTTAATTTGCTTATATCACTCTGAATGCTTTCATTTTTATGTTGCCTTAAGGGTTATTGATACCCTTTAACTTTCATGTTAGCAGGGCAAAGCCAGGCAGAAAAAAAAAGTGTAATTCAATATTTAAAACGAACAAGAGAAGTCCTTTTGAAATTATGCTTTTTTTTCTCAGATCAGTTGCAAAGTTGTGATATTGCAGTAAGGCATTATTTAACATTATTCATATTTCACATAATTCAGCCCATATGGAGGCCATCAGCATTAACACTTGATTCATCATCTTTTGGTTGACATTATGAATCCCTTTACTTTTTAATCAACATTGACCATAAATGTAGCTTTTTTGCTCAACTTTTCAAAACCTCTCACACCTCTCATGTATTTCCTCTCTCTACCTCCTTCCATCCCTTTTTTCTGCCCATCCCTCTCTATCCCCTCCCCCTTCTCTCTCTCCCTGTCTCTCTCTCTCTCTCTTTCTCTCTCTCGCTCTCTCTTTCTGTTCTTCAGATCACAATCAGTAAAGGAGAGGAGTGTGTGTTGGAGGATAACTCTCAGAGGACCAAGTGGAAGGTCATTAGTCCTACTGGAAATGAGGCCATGGTACCATCTGTGTGCTTTACCGTCCCTCCTCCAAATCAAGAGGCCATCGACACTGCCAGCAGGTACAGTTCACAGATTCTTACAGGTTCCTGTTAAACATGTTAATGAAGCACTCACATACATGCAGGAATCTTCTTACATCTTCTGTAATGTGATGGATTTCTGGGTGAATTTTCAGTGGGACATAATGATGGGCGGGACTTTTTTCCAGTATTTGACTGGATTGTGAGGGGGTGAAATATGTGAGGCTAGCGCCTTTTCCCTATGTTTTAAACTTGACTTGTGCTACGAACATGAATAATAGCTTAAATCATGCAGGTTATTCAGAAGAGTTGTGCTCAGTGGCATAACTACATGCAGTGCAAGGTGTGCAGGCGCACTGGGGCCTGGGGAAATGGAGGGAAAATGTTCAAGGGTTCAGTTTCTAATTAATCCGACTTCTGATTGGATGATGAAGTGGGTGAAAATCCCAAAGACTTAAAAGTACAGTATATGTAAGGAGGGACCCAAGCCATATTTTGGGATCTTTTGACTTGGGCCAGAAAATAATTACCAAGCAACCACCCAGCAATGCACTAACAACCAGTTGTGGACAAAGTACACTAATCCTGTAGCTGAGTAAAAGTACAGATATCCTGATGAAATATTACTCCATTAAAAGTAAAATTACTAATTTTAAATTTCCACTTGAGTAAAAGTACAAAAGTACTTGCTTTCAAATGCACTTTAGTATCAAAGGTAAAAAGTACTGGTCTATTAAAGGGATAGTTCACCCAAAAATGAATATTTTGTCATCCTTACCCTCATGCAGATGAATGGTGACTAGAACTTTGAAGCTCAAGAAACAGCCAGCATAAAAGTAATCCATAAGAATCCACAGATTTAATCCATGTCTTGAGAAGTGATATGATAGGTATTGGTGAGAAACAGATCAATATTTAAGTCCTTTTTTACCATAGGTATATTAAAAAAAGCAAAAATCTGGGAATGGGGGCCAATTTTTGAACGTTAAAATACTCACTTTTTCAAAAGTTTAGCCCCGAGACATAAAGGATATGTGTGTAAACATGATCACTTACTAACCATTTCTGTGTAAAGTTATAACCAGTTTTACAACTTCGCTACCATGATGATGTAATGTCAACAAACCATAAAATGACTGTTAAAATTACAATTTAAACAACTTTACAGCTCAAATAATACACAAGTTTTAACTGAAGAATGAATATAAAATTTTAACGTTGACTTTAAACCCTCCAAAATTTGGCCACATTCACTTTCATTGTAAGTGCCTCACTGTAACCAAAGATTTTGCTTTTTTTCTTTCTTTTTTTTTTTTTTTTTAAAGAAAAGCAGGGACGAGAACATTTCTTTAAAAAAATGTAGTGGAGTTAAAAGTAAGATATTATGCTTTTGAATGTACTAAATTAAAAGTAATTGTTTCCTAAAATATTGATAATGTACTTAAGAACAGTAAAGTAAAAATACTTCGATACTGTCCACCACTGCTAAAAACCACTCAGAGCACTATAGCAATTGCATAACATCTAGCAATGTGGTGTCGAATTTGTAAAGGGAAACACCACTACCATAGTCGATTATTTCAGAAGCTCTTCAAAGTTATTATATTTTGATAAAAGTTTGCAAAATTTTTACCTCAGCCATTGATATTAATAATGCTTTTAAAGAATTCTATCTTGATATTTATAGTTCCACATTTTCATCCACCGATGAAGATATTAGAAACTTTGTGATGGAACCATTAGAACTCCCTAAACTGACAACTGAGCAAACAGATTTCTTGATTCTGAGATAACCTTGGAGGAGCTTGGCGAGGTAATTAAGGCCTTGCCTACAGGCAGGGCTCCAGGGCCAGATGGCTTTGCTGCTGAATTTTTTAGATCTTATGCTACAGAACTGGCTCCACTTTTGTTAGAAGTTTATACGGAATCATTAAAGAATGGAAAACTTCTGCCAACCATGACACAAGCCCGGATCAGTCTGATTCTTAAAAAGGACAAAGATCCAAGCTAGTGTAAGTGTTACCGTCCAATTTCCCTGATCCAGTTAGACATAAAAAAAACTGTCAAAAATTTTGGCTAACTGATTAAATAAAGTTAGGACATCTCTTATACATGTAGATCAGGTGGGGTTTATTCAGGGCCGTAGCTCTTCTGATAACATTAGGTGTTTCATCAATATCATGTGATCAGTGGCGAATGATCAGACTCCTGTCGCTGCCATCTCGTTTGTCGCAGAAAAGGCGTTTGATATGGTAGAATGGGATTATCTTTTTAAGATTTTGGAAATATACGGTTTCGGGAATACTTTTATTGGATGGATTAAGTTACTTAATAGACACCCGGTAGCGGTGGTTCAAACAAATGGATTAATTTCAGATTATTTTACTCTGGATAGGGGCACCCGGCAGGGTTGCCCTCTTTCCCCATTATTGTTCTGTCTTGCCCTGGAACCATTAGCAGCCGCGATAAGAAAGGAGGATAATTTTCCAGGGGTGGTGGCAGGAGGCGTGGCGCATAAGATTTTGCTTTACGCAAATTATATTTTATTATTCGTCTTCGACCCTACTAGATCTGTGTCTTAACTCCACAGAATTATTAATTCCTTTTCTAAGTTCTCAGGATACAAAGTCAGTTGGTCTAAATCCGAAGCTTTGGCTCTGACAGCGTACTGCCCAGTAACGACTTTCCAGCCGGGCGCCTTCCAGTGGCCCAAACAGGGCATTAAGTATTTGGGCATTTTATTCCCAGCAAATTTGTGTGATTTAGTTAGTTAATTTTGACCCCTTAATAAAAACGTTTTCGAGTGATGTGAGCAGGTGGGCTTCATTACATATATCTATGATTGGGAAGGTTAATGTTATTCAAATTAATTGTATTCCAGAATTCAAATACCTACTACAGTCTCTCCCCATTGAAGTTCCCCTATTTTATTTTAAACAATTTGATAGTATAGCTAAATCTTTTATCTGGAATGGTAAATGTCCTCGGATGCATTTTAACAAATTACACACAGGCCAATTGACAAAGGTGGTTTAGGGCTCCCCAAGATTTAGTTTTACTATTATGCTTTTGGTCCAAGACATTTGGCACATTGGTTGCTTCCACCTGAGAGAGCTCCTCCCTGGCTCTTTATTGAACAGAGGTCCTTGCCCCTATTTTGCCATTGCAAAGTCTTTATACCATGCTGCCCAGAGAAGTAAAGACACATCCCGTTCTCTCACACATGCATTTAGCAAAAGTTTATCGTGTGTTCAATTCGGACATTTATCTGAACTTTGCCGCAAGTATTTGGTTAAACCCTAAATTGTGCATTAACAAGTCCCCCTTCTGCTGGACAGAATGGATTGGGAAGGGTGTTACTACGCTGGGTGACCTGTATGAAAATGGAGCATTGAGATCCTTTGAAAATATTATACAGCGGTTTGGGATTCCCAGATCTCAATTCTTCAGGTACTTACAGCTGCACCATCTACTCTGAACCACCTTTGAGTGTAGTACGCAGCCCCCTAAAGCGGCAGACGCTCTTGAGATGGTACTTGCTGCTTTTAGAAAAGGTCATGAAGCATCAGCGTACTATTCCTGGCTAATTCAGAGTCTAGGGGACGGGGTTTTAACATCTCTTAAGAAGTTATGGGAGAGAGACTTGAATTTAGTACTAGAAGATGGAGAATGGGGTTAGGATTTTTAAAAATGTCAAATCTATATCTAGGGATGTAAGGGTGTGTCTTATTCAGTTTAAGATTCTGCATTGTTTTTATTGGACTCCCACTAGATTGTATAGGCTTGCCCTTAAAGACACACCTACTTGCTGGCGATGCCAGTTGGAGGATGGGGACATAGCCCATGTTTTTTGGTCCTGTGTTGAGATTCAGGAGTTTTGGTCAGGGGTTCAGAGTTCAGAGTGAGGTCTTGGGCACTCAGATTTTATTCTGCCCCATACTTTGTATTTTGGGTGATGGAGCGGGTATAAATATAATAAATAAACATATAAAAACTAGGTCCTTACCTGCGTGATGATCGGCAGGCAGGTGATACTCAGGGGATGGAAGTCACCGGGTGCACCCTCATTTCATGAGTGGTGCACCGAGTTGGGCAGAGTGGCGGCTTTTGAGGAGTTATCTCATAGACGGCTGGATAGTTTGGGTGATTATGGCAGGAAGTGGGGCACTTATTTGGCCTTCCAGGAGGGTTGACGGGGAGGAGCAGTGGAGAGGGACAATTGGGTTGGAGTTTCTGTAATTAATATGTGGAATCTTTTTTCTTTTTTTGGTTGGTTAATTTCTTTGTCTTTTTATGACATAGAGTATTTTCTTTGAACTGCTTGTTTATATGTGTGTCTGTTGTTATTTAATGTCTGACCACTGGGATGTATGTTTTTTGCAAAAAAAGGGTTGCAAAATTTGTTTTCCTTTAGAATAACGCACACGGATAAACTGCGCACAATAAGACCATAATTGTATAAATAAATAACTTTTAAAATGTGAGATAATCTTAAAAAAATTTCTGTGTAGAATGGAGCAGATGTACCAGAACGTCATGTCTCTGTGGCACCAGCTGCATGTTAACATGAAGAGTGTTGTCTCCTGGCACTACCTGCAGAAAGACATCCAAAATATTTCCTCCTGGAGCCTAGACACAGTTCGTACCACTACTCCATCCAATTTCCCATTTATTCTCTTATCGGAATTTATTTTTTTATACTCTCATTTTTTATTTACTCTCTTTTCTCTGTAGATGCAATTACAGTCCCCAGTAGAGAGGCAGCAGGCTTTAGACAACCTGGACGCCCACCTGTCCGACTTCCTGACGGATGGTCGTGAGAGCTCACTTTTCACGCCTGCTGAACGACGTGAGCTAGAGAGGGATGCTGAGAACTGCCATGAACATTGCCAAACAATGCTGGTCTCTTTAGAGACAGGTAAGATGGTGTTTATGGATGTATTGATTACTTATAAAACCATATGGAATGATGCTCAACATTGACTTTTGTGTTTTAGCGGAAAAGGATGAGTCAGTGTCTCGCGCCTACCTGTCAGAGCTGCAGGGCATCAAGTCACACCTGGAGGATGCAGAGAGCAGACTGATGCGTGGCATTCAGACTCCACACCCCAGCACAATATCAGGAGATCTTGTAGACAATGCGGTTCATATAGCAGAGCAAGAGGTGAGGAATGACCTGTTCAACTGCTCCCTCTACTGGTCAACAACCTCAATTACTGTTAATTACTGTCTAATCAGCACCACGGTTATTATCTGATGAACTGCTTAGTAAACAGTAGTGTTCATTAACTGCATCATTGCATTACAATTGAAAAGATTGCAAATTCTACAAAAATACTCTTCAAGACCTGATGAAAAGACTTGACAAGCACTGTTTTCTTTCCTATGTTGATGTATTTCTTACTGAAATAGGGTGTTTTGACAGGACAAATTGCAGAGCTAGCTGTTGCAGGTCGTAGGCTGGTAGTATTTAGGGAGGGCCTTTTTATTTCCTGAGAGCATTAGATTGAACAGAATTTTGTATGTGCTCCTAAGTACAAGTTTAGTCATCAATATTTTTGGTTAATTTTCCAGAATTATAAAGATTGTAAAGTTTAAATGCATGTATCTGCTGAGTTAATTTTGTCATCTTGTAGAGGTACACATGAACAAAAAGTCAAATTTCAATTTCATGTGGTTTTAAAGAAATTAATCTGATCTGAGGACTATTGGTGTTGCAGAAGCTCCAGCAAGATCTGAAAGGTCTGCAGTCAGATTTAGGCGGTGTTTCTCGGCGCTGTGTGAGCTTTTTTGAGGAGAAGCCGGCCTCTTCCAGTGTGCCTGTTCTGCGCTCTGAACTGAACTTTGCTTTAGAACACATAGAGAAACTCAACTCCCTCTCTTCTGTTTATCTGCAAAAGTTAGTACATAAAATAATTTCAGTAAACATATACTTACACTAGACATCTGCCATTGTTCATCTCGGTTTAGACTTAAGTGCATTCATCATTTATTTCCTCTGCTTTTGCCAGATTAAAGACGGTAGATGTGTTAATGAGGAGCCTGCAGGCTGCAGAAAGTCACGTGAGAAGGTATGAGAGTCGACTGAGTGAAGAGGATATTGTTCCTGCCGATACTTCTGCAATCCAGGCCTTGGGAGAACAGATAAAGGTGAGACACATGCACACAGAAATGTTTGTTTCTAGTAGTCAACCGATACAGTATATTGGACAGTCTGATTATCCTGCTAATATTTGGCATTGTGGAAGTATGGGTATCGGCTGATAACCATGTCAGATTGGCTGGTTACAAGTGGTAGTAGTTCCCCTTTGTACCGGCTGTTTTGTTTTGAATTATCTGTTTATAATTATTTTTTATGTGAGTAAATACGGAGTACAATTGTGTGCGATAAAACTGCATATTACTATTTTGTCATATTCATGTGACGTATTATCATATAATGCATTACGTCAGCCATCAGCCACCCTGCTCTCTGGATAGTAGCATAAATAACTCATTTTGGGCAACAAATAGTTAACATTTACATTTATGCATTTTTACATTTATGCATTTGGCAGATGCTTTTATCCAAAGCGACTTACATTACATTACACACTATTATTATTTTATCAGTGTAATTTTATAACACTATTAGCATCTGACTGCATTGCACGATCTTTGTCAGAAATGGCATTCAGAGCTGGAAGAGCCGGACCACATCTTCCAGAGTATGAGTTTAGAGGTCCAGCGTGCTAGAGAGGCGGGAAACCAACTCGGCCTGCTGCATCCTGACCGCAGCCCCGAACTCGACCGCTACCAGGAGAAAGCACACCAGCTCACAGAGAGGTGGAATGGAGTGCGCAGGCAAATGGAGACACGGTGAGTTGTGGGTAACTACTAATATGCTTCGTAATAAGTTCAAATTGTAACAAGAAACTTAATGGCTCACAGGCAAATCGATCTGGAGATGCTGGGTTCAGTACTGCAGCAGTACAGAGAAGGCCATTCTTCTCTCATCCGCTGGATAGAGGAGACCACCGAAAGGCAGGAGAACACACAACCAGAGCAGACTGACAGCAGAGCTTTGTCAGAGCAGCTTGCACAGCAAACGGTAAGAGAGAAGACTGATGTAACTGGATACTTCCAAGTGCTATAAACAGGTTTTCCACGATCATGGAAAACATGGAAATATCAGGGAATGTTTTTGGCAATAAATTGGGTCAACTGGTTCACAGATCAGTCATTTGGGAATCAGTCTGAATTTGAATGAATTTTTAGTCTTTATCAAGTAATCACAAACAACTGGAAAGGTCGAGGAAATGAATTGGTCAAAAAGTGTGGGAACCTTGTTTAAAATTAATCAGTGTTTGAATTCAATATTTCAACATTCCCAAGTGTTTGCACTCAGTATTCAATCTATTCATCTGCAGGCCTTGGTGGCTGAGATCGAACAGAACCAGACCAAACTGGATGAGTGCCAGACGTACTCTAAACAGTACTGCGCTGCTGTCAAAGTAAGCATTCTGTCAAAGTGTACAGTCTACTGCTTACTGTCACTCTGTCAGGCAGCATGGAAACAATTTCAGTATGTTTAAACAATAGCATTATACTTTTGCTTGCAATGTCTTCCTGTCTGTGCCTTAGGACTATGAACTCCAACTTATGACATTTAGAGCTTTTGTCGAAACAACCCAGAAATCCCCTGTAAAAAGGAGAAGAATGCACTCTTCATCAGATGTAATCACTCAAGAGGTAAACAAAGGAAACCTGGGGGTTAGGATGCAGTATACAGCTGTTGTATGGATTAAATTAATTTGTGACATTGATTGTCCTGTTGGCTCATTAAATCAAAGGGCTTAATCAAATATTTCTACTTTCTCTTAGTTCATGGATTTACGCACACGTTACACAGCTCTGGTTACCCTGACAACACAGCATGTCAAGTACATTAGTGATGCACTACGGCGACTTGAAGAGGAAGAGGTGTGTTATCCTTCATTTCTATGCCTCCTACCATAATTTCTGCCTCGATTTTTACCATAGCTTGCTCAAGTATACACATAAAAGGCAATATCAGTTTTTATCATACTTTGTGTATTAAATAGAAATGTTCCCTTTTTATGGTACAGAAAGAGGTAGAGGAGGAGAGGCAGGCGAGAGTGGGGCAGGTCTCAGAGCTGCTCGGCTGGGTCAAGGGCCTGCAGGAGCGAGCTGGAAGGTCTGCAGAGCCATCACTTGCTGCACAGCAGGTACATTTAGAGTACCTATTTTTATATATTATGCAGGCAGTAGTATGTCATTCCAAATCGAGGACATTTATGTGTTATAGATCATCTTAATGTTTGATTTGTGGCATTAAAAACATCGGTCTCACTTTTAGGCCATTACTGAGCAGTTAGCAGCCAAAAAAGAAGAGGTTGCTGAAGCTATCAGGAGCACACAAGTTTTCCTGATGTCTAAGCAGGCCACCAAGTGAGTGTTTTTAAACTACTGTACTGTGGCAGGGGTTCTCTAACTTCTCAGACCAATCACAACTGATCAAGTCAGTCCACCCAAGTACCACCTAATAACCACCTTTTAAAAGCCTCTGAAAGTCTCAGTGTACAAACTTCCATGTGGTCAGTCAGAAATGAGAAATAAAACTTAGGTTGTGATTTACTAAAGGATCGTGAATTAAAAACATGTGCAAACTTGATAACATGCGCACAAAAAGGTCCGAGCTGATCTTCTAATGGAGTCTTCTAAGGATTGCGTCTTTCAGATACGCAAAATAGCACGCCTTGACAATTTTTGCGCGTTTCTTCAAAATAAATATACAATTTAGAGGCTTGCCTCCAAATGCGCATAATAATGGGCGGTGACGATGCAACTGAATCAGATTGCACCCTTAAAGTTATTTATCAAGCCTGGAAGTCATTTCAGAAATGGCAACTGTAATAGTCACTGTGGCAAAAAAAAAAAAAAAGAGACTTTGAGAATGGAGAATGCATAGAACACCTATTGATGTCACACATTAATGTGAAATTAAATTATTTCTCATGAAAGAACATTTTATTCAGTTATTTTAGAACTCTGTATCATAACTGATAACATACTAATGGTCATACAACTCTCATAACTTTTGTATAAAAAAAGCCTACCAACAATGTATGCCCAAATTATGTGGTAATTTAATGTTTTAAACACTGTTTTTAAATGGCAAAATATTGCGTGATCGTTCCATCCCGTGCTCATTGAAAGTCGGCTGGCCGATGCGCACCAGTACACCGAACAAGTGTTTCTGGCTCCTGCAAAAGGAGCAGCGAGTGCTTGTTCTCTCTTATGCAGCCTCCGTGTAGATATTTGCGGCTTGAAATTCAGATTTTGTTTTAGTATACATCAGTGGTGCGATGGCTTAAAGCCCCATGCACATCGCAAATGATGTCAGCAGTTCCTACTGCTGTCGCTTTAATGTTATTGTGGACTGCACGTATGGCCATAGTAGCTTTGAAAAATTCTAATTACAGATTATAGACATTTTAATTTGTCAAGGAATCAGTTCTACTGCTTCTTAAATTGAATATTTTGCATAGGAGAGTGTATTTATATAACCTGGAGCAGTGCTCAATGCATTAAATCATCAACGAGATGAAAGATGTATCAATGTATGAATCAAACTCTCTCGGAATGCCGACATGGTTTTCCATGCATCATTTTTATTAGGCTATATCCATGTAAGTGGTTACAGCAAAATGATATAGAACAGTGAAATCGCTCACAGAAACATTTAACTTCTCCGTCTTGCCTGCACTTGCCTGCACTGGACTCCAGTATCTCACACTCACAGCAGATGGGTGACGTGAGCGCCACTGTCTTCATTCTCATTGGTAGTCGCGCTCGAATGTCGCTTGTCATTTGCATAAAGTGAAACTTTTGTCAGCTTCACGACGACCTATGTCGCCAATGGTCACTGTCGCTCTTGTCACCGGAAGTCACTCTTCTCTCAATGAAAATGAATGGATTGTGACATTTTGTTGCTCAATGTCGTTTGCAGTGTGAACGGGGCTTAGTGTGTACATAATAATGTATTTTCTTTTTTGTGAATTATGAGTTAAAGAGCAGAGTGTCATATATGAGTATTCTCATCAAGTACTCTTACACTTGCTAAATAGCTGGGACTTTTTGATGATGTTGTATAATCCTATAAATAAATATATTTATGAATAAATGCCATATTATATTGAGTAAAAATGAAATAGTATTATTTAGTGTGAGCCGTACTGTAAGTGAGCGTGCAATTGCTGCAATTGCCACATGAAAAATACTCTTTTTAGAGGGTGTGTCCAACATATTTGCACAGTTTGTCTTAGTAAATCACCCACAATACGCCCATGACGTGCACACGCAATTTGACGGATTGCACAAGCAAACTAGCACCCGTTATTTGGGGTCTTTGTAAATCTGGGTCTAAGTGTACTAAAACTTTTCATAAAATATTTTATGAGATAAAATTTATATTGTTAAATCTAGTTTCTAGTGTTAAACCTTTTCTAGATTTTTGTGGTATACCATGGGGGTGCTCTGTGTTCCACAGTTTGAAAGCAATTGCACTAAGAGGTCTACATGGTATTTGAGGACCAATTAATATTAAATTCTGTATGTATGCAAAAAAGTTATTAATGCAGCCCATGTATTCTTAGGCTGTCTTCTGAAGAGCGTGCCCAGGTGGTCTCCCAGCTGGATGAGCTGACAGCCACCTACAGTCAACTCTGTGTCAGCTCCACCGCTCAATTGCAACAACTGGAAGAGCAGCTGGCCAAAGAGGAGGAACGTAAGGTACAGTTAGAGGGGCATGGGGAAGTCACTAGTGAAAGCTGTGTTAAACTTTGCCAAAGCAAGCTTCAACTGCAAAGAGCTTGTCTTGAAATAATGCTTCTGAAATGTATTGCTTTAAATACTGGTCTGCGCTATGGTCAAGTATGGTCAGTGTTAGCGGGAGAAACGCTACAGCTGTGTGTGTGTGTGTGTGTGTGTGTGTGTGTGTGTGTGTGTGTGTGTGTGTGTGTGTGTGTGTGTGAGCAGGTTCAAAAAACAGGTTGTGTTTTTGTGTTGCTTATCATGTGTGGTTTAACATCCATCATCACCTCTGTACACCTCACCAATATTTTATTTAACAGTTATAACCGATTAATAGCATGGTGTGAAATCTGAATCATCTCCATTTTCCACAACATGCCTGAGATCATGTTACCCACACCAACCTTATTTGTCATATTAATCAAGCACATCTGCTTCAATTCAATTCATCTGCTCATCAGAGTAGAATAGTATGACAGCAACTTTTCGGCATTAAAAACTGCTTATAGCAACTTTAGTGGTAATATATGCTACATTCATATTGTAGTTTAGCTTTTTGTAGTTTGGGTTTCTCTATGAAAATTTTCCCTTTTTTTACACTGTAGACCTGCACGTTTCATTTGTATACACCATTAGATAAACATGTACACAAAAATATAAATGTCTTTGCATCCACACTGTTTTGTTGACATACGCAGCCATTGTGTAGAACTGTGAACTCATACATCAGTCATTATGTAGTGGTTACTGTGTGAACAATGGTGTGTTTGTGTTTGAGTGCCCAAAGGTACAGAAATAAACAAGATCGATTCATGAGTGAGAAATAGTAAAGAGATTTCATTTGTATTGATTCCTTGGTAAAGGATGGATTGGTGTAGACTGAGCACAAGAAGCCAGCTATGCAAACCCCCCACCTCACTGTTTGATCATGATGTGTCCAGGTCACAGCTGTGTGTTTGTGTGTCTGTCTTTATGTATGTATGTATGTTTGTTATTGTCTGTTTTCAGTCCATGTCTTTAATACTGTAATTCTTTGTGGAACTTAATCAGCATTTTGCTTCAAAATCACTAACAGCTGTCAGAAGAGAATTTAAGACATCATCTGGGAATTTGGAGTTAGACAGAAAAAAGTAGTGGTCTGAATGCAGTACTATCCTCGGTTGATTAGAAATAGAAAAACTATATTAACCAATCAAGATCTTCATGCACTCTTTGGTATGTCTCAAAACAAATTTAAAAACAAAACTGAATATGAAAATAATGGAGGTGTGGAAGTAGTTTGTTAGAGAAGGATCACTAGTCAGTCCCGGCCAGCATTTCAGGCAGCAGGAGTGTGGCATGCAGATTGCTAACATCCGTCTTCTCACCCTTTCGCACCTCAAACTGCCAAATCCTCGGCCTATCAGAGTGTGTGTGTCTAAGGACCACTCCATATGGTAAGTAGTGCTTGCTTCCTCTCTTACCGTTGCTTTCTTTGTTCTTAAGATTTTCTGTCTCTTTTTGCACTTTTTTGGCATGTTAGTGTATTTTAGCCAATCATTTTGTGCATTGTTTTATATTTCTGCACACTGCAGTACTGCGCTGCCAAATAGTTTCTTTGCATGTTTAAATTTAACCGTTTTTATAAAACATTTGCGATACTTCCCATTTTTGTTAATTAGTTTACCCTCATAAACAGTGAAATGAAGTAATGTTAACATCAAGATGATGATAAATTCTTAACTTACATGGACATTAGTTATTTCTGCTATGGTGGTGGGCATTTTCCTCCTCCCTCTTAGTAATACTGCAAATTAAATTACATGTAAAATCAAATAAGAACCATTCATAAAATTATGATCTTTATGCAAAGTATTTCTTCACACAGGGCCAAGAAATCATTGTTGGAGTAATTGACCTTGGCTCCATGGAAACCTTTTCAGTTTTCCAGGCAGCACAGCGAGGCCTCATAGACCAGGACACCTGTCATGTACTGCTGGAGGCACAGCTCATCATGGGTGGTCTATTCCAGCCAGACTCCCCTGGCATCCTCTCATTAGAGAAGGGTCTTGCTATTGGTTTGATTGATAAACATACCTACCAATCTCTGGTAGAGTTGGAGACTGCCCTTTGTCTTGTCGACAAGGCAAACTTTGCTGAGGGTAAGGTATTACAAGTAGCTGCTGCTATGGAAGAAGGTGTCTTAAAGGAGCTGGTGGGGCTTCGTATACTTGAGCTGCAAATAAGCACTGGTGGCCTCAAGGTTGGTTCCAGTGGAGAAACTGTCATTCTGGATATTGCAAGACAGAGGGGATTGCTATCCGCCACTCTTTGCCATAAGTTGCAAACCAGTCTTAATCGACGAGAGCTTATTGATCCTAATACAGCAGAAAAACTAACTCTTGTAGACTTTCAGCAGCGATGTGTTATCAATCAGGAGACAGGTCTGCGCTTGTTTCCAGTTAAACAGATGCCAGGAGGTACTGTCTGCTTATACTCTGGCAGAAAGGTAGGAATATTCCATGCTGTTCAAGAAGGGCTCATCGACCGACATGTCACAGTTCGACTTCTGGAGGCTCAGTTGTTCGCAGGCGGTATTAGTGACCCTCGCTCAGGACACAGATTGACTGTCAATGAGGCTGTGCGGTATGGCCTGATGGATCAGGACCTAGCCTGCACCCTCATGACACGACAGCTACAAGCTGGGGGAATAATAGATCCAGTCAGTGGAGAGCGTCTGATGTTGGACGAGGCCATACAAAGAGACCTTCTCTCTTCTCGCACAGCCTTGTGTGTGCTGGAATCTCTGCAGTCTTTTAAGGCAATACTGTGGCCAGAATCAGGGAAGCTGCTCCCTGTAAGTGAGGCACTACAGCAAGGCATTTTCAATAGAGAGCTTGCCTTGAAAGTCCTGAGTAAACGTCATTCTGTTGGTGCAGTATACCTGGCTGACATTGGGCAGGTAGTCCCTCTGGATCAAGCTAAGGAGATACTTGAACAACAGGCAGTAGACATCCTGAGACAGACCCAGGTCCCAGATGTCCTTCCCCATTTGACTCAGTCAGGTTCCTCACATATGAATTGCTTGAGTTGCGGATCTGCCTCCTCTTCATCATCCCCTGCCTCACATGCAGATATCCATTATGACTCTTCCATCACAGAGGAAGGCAGGTCAAAAGAGCAGTTTGAAAACCAGCTTCTCACTCACTTGATGATGCATAGCTACATTGATGCTCACACAGGAGAACGTCTAGTCCTGCTAGAACCAGAGTTGGTAGAACTAATATCTGAAAAGTTTCAAACGGCAAACCTTGCCACACCAACCCAACAAGAAAATGGTGACAATATAAGAGTTAGAGCAGACAGCTTAACTTTTAGCAAGTTTGAAGAGGATTTTGAAGACAACATTCTGTTATCAGAAGAGAATGAAGAACTTAAGATAAAAAAAGATGAAATTCTCATGAAGAATAATGATATGGGTGAGACTATAGAAATAGCAGAGAAAGATCTTGTTCCCATGGTGCACACAGACAGAGCCTTAACAGAGCCTTCATATAAAGAGGTTTGGCAAGTAAAGGTTCTGTCATCTGGAGAGTATAAACAACCTAAGGTCATACAAGATGAAATTGCCAGGAAGAATATTGATATGGTAGAGACTACAGAAAAAGCAGAGGCAGATATCACACCCTTGAAAGGTACAGATCAAACCTTTATAGAGCCTTCACATAAAGTGGTTTGTCAAGAGACAAAATTGTCTGCAGGAGAGTATGAAGAACCAAGGATTAAGAAAGATGAAATTGTCAAGAGGAAAACTGAAATGGAAAAGACCATAGAAAGAGAAGTGGAAGATCTTGCATCCTTGAAAGACACAGACAGAGCCTTTGTAGAGCCTTCACCTATAGAGGTTTGTCAAGAGAAAGTTCTGTCCTCAGAAGAGTATGAAGAACCCAACATTAAGAAAGATAAAATTGCCAGCAAAAATATTTCTGTTGGTGAGACTATTGAAAGAGCGGAGGAAGATCTTACAACCTTGACAGACACGGTGCACATCTTTAAAGAGCCTTTACTTAAAGTGGTTTGGCATGAGGAAGGTGTGTCAACAAAAGTGTTTGAAGAACCCAAGATTTTGAAAAATAAAATTGCCAGCAGGAATACTGATATGGGAAAGACCATAGAAAGAGAAAAGGAAGATCTTGAACTCTTGATGGGCACAGACATAGCCGTTATAGAGCCTCCACCGAAAGAGAACTGGCAAGAGAAATTTCTGGCATCAGGAGAGTATGAAGAACCTGAGATTAAAAAATATGGAATGGCCTTCAGGAAAACTGTTGAGGGAGAGGCAGATAGAGAAGAAAAGGATCTTGCACCCTTACCAGATACAAAAAGAGCCTTTATAGAGCCTACTCATAAAGATACTTGGCAAGGAAACAATCTGCCAGCAAGAGAGTATGAACAACCCAAGAGTATTAAATATGAAATTTCCTGCAAAAACACTCATACAAAAGAGGCTATAAAAAGAGCAGAGGATGAAATTGTTCCTAGGACAAGCACAGACAGAGCCTTTATAGAGCCTCTGCATAAAGACATTTGGCAAAAGAAAATTCTGTCAGCAGGAGGGTATGAACAACCCAAGAGTATTGAAAATGAAATTTCCTGCAAGAGCAATGACACAAAAGAGACTGTAGAAAAAGCAGAGGAACATCTTGTACCCTGGACAGGCACAGACAGAGCCTTTATAGAGCCTTCACATGAAGTAATTTGCCAAGAGAAAATTCTGCTGTCAGGAGAGTATAAACAACTCAAGATTAAAACAGATGAAATTGCCAGCAAGAACATTTATATGGGGGAGACTAAAGAACAATCATGGGAAGATATTTCACCCTTGATAGGCACAGAACAAACCTTTATAGAGCCTTCATCTAAAGTGGGTTGGCATGAGAACGTTCTATCATCAGGAGAGAATGAAGAACCCAATATTAAAAATGACAAAATTTCCAGTAAGAATGCTGCTGTGGGGGAATCTATAGAAAGAGCAAAGGAAGATCTTGCACCCTTGACAGGCACAGACCAAACCTTTATGCCTTCACTTACAAGCTTGGCCTTACCAACGACTATGTCGGGGAATGTTATGCTTTTTCAGAATCAGGTTATAGGTTCAACAGTAAATGAACCTAAAACTAAGCAAAGTCTAAAGAGAGAACAAGCAGATAGTAGTAAAAACACTGATATGGGGGAACCTTCAGAAAAAGCAGAGGAAGATCTTGCACCCTCGACTGGCACAGACGAAACGTTTATTAAGCCTTCACATACAAGCTCAGCCCTACTAATGACAAAATTAGTGAATGTTGCATTTTCTAAAAATCAGATTAAAGATTCAACCTTAAATGACCCTACAACTAAGTGTGGTGTAAAGATGGAACAAGCAGAGAGTAGTGGATTATTTATGGATATGGATGAAAGCAGTGCACATTCTTCATTCCAAGACACCTCAAAATTAAGACAGTGTGATCACCTTAATGTCAAGTCAGACCAATCTCAGTTGCTTAAGACTGCAAAACAGTCAGAAGAATTAAAGGAAATGGTTGAACAAGAGGTAAAGAAAAACATCTTTGATCAACATGATAAAGTTATAAATACTGAGAAATTAAACCCATCAGAAATTAAGACTTTGTCAGTGGAACCAAGTGACGATGTGAAGCTGGAGTGTATGGCTTTGGAGCTAAAACATGGTGGTTTCTTAACTGTATATGGGCAGAAAGTTATTTTGGATGAAGCTTTGGCTCAGGGTTTGCTTTCAGGGCATACTGCTATTAAGCTTATGGCAAAAGCTGGTCTTTTTGGTGGTTTCCTGGATGGTAATGCTTGTAAGTCACTAAGTGTTGAGAATGTGATGCAAGAAGGCCTGTTGGATGAGGACTTGATTACCTGTGTGCTTCGTTCAGAAAAGACTTTAGCCGGTGTGATAGATGTTGAGCATGGTCGAATCTGTTCAATAAGGCATGCTACTGAGGCAGGCCTTTTGGACTCAGATACGGCAGCCCGGCTCCTTGAAGCCCAGGTTGTGTCAGGGGGTATAGTTGACCTTCGAACGGACAAGAAGGTATCAGTTACCCTTGCAGCCAACCTTGGGTTGATTGAGGAGTGCAGAAAAGAGGAGCTTCTTGCACTGGAAAAGGTATGCCATGGGAAAGGTTCAGATTCAAATGCAGTGTACACCAAGTTGGCATTACAGTTACAAATGGCTGGAGTGATTGACCCAAAAACCAAAAAAGCTGTGCTATTAGAAGAAGCCATTAAGAAAGGCATAATTGGACAGGAGGTGGCTCAGCAGGTTTTATGTCAGCAGGTTGCAGAAGGTGGCATTGTGCATCATGGCTCTGGTGTTCGCCTCAGTGTTGCTGATGCACTAGAACGAGGTCTTGTGGATCATACAATTGCTCCAAAGTTAGAAGAACTTGAAAAGGCTTTCAAGGGCCAAAAACCGTTTAGTTTAGATCCAGATAATACACTTCTCCATGCATCTACAGGCTCTTTCTATGATGATTCATCGAAAACCAGGCTTACTTTGACTGAGGCTGTTTTCAAATGCCTCCTAGATGACGAAACAAGCCAACGAGCCATGGCTTCACCCAATGTGAGAAGCACTGTGTTGGACCCTCATAATGCTCATATTGTGCCTTACTCTGAGGTGATTAATCAGGCTAAGATTGACATTAAGACAGGACAGAGGTTCCTTGAAGTAAGGCCTTTCAGGGGTGTCCTAAATAAAAAAACTGATGATATAATGAGCTTACCACAGGCAGTTAAAGTAGGCCAAGTGGATCCCATTCCTGCATTGAGAGTATTGCAAAGTCAAGCAGATACAGGGGGTATTATTGACATTTATAGTGGAAAGCGTTTGTCTCTTCCAGAGGCTGTTAAGAAAGGCTTTGTTAATGAAGAGATGGCTAAATGTATTGCTGCAAATCAGGTCTTGAAAGGGGGATTGATTGATCCAGCCAGTGGACACAGAGTCCCAAACATTACTGAGGCAATTGAAGATGGACTCATTTCTAGAGAAATGGCTGCAGAGCTTTATGACAACATAGCGCATGTAGATGAAGATGAAATGGAAAGTTCCAAAGTATCGGTCTCCTCAACAAATGGAATGTCTTTTCCTCTTGTTCCTGAGCTGGTATCAGATCAGGTCAGCCCTAATAAAATGACTCCTGAAATAAATCTAATGAGTAATTCACCACCACATTCTTCAGAGTCTCAAATAAAAAATGCTGATCTCCTGAAAAAAGAGGATCTTGAAAATACCTTAAGTGTTGGGATATTTGAGCAGTGTCCTGATTCAAAAAGCAAGGAACGAGTGTTTGATGTAGACTCATCACATGAAATGATTCAGAACAGCACTGATGCAACATTAGAGGTACTGACTGAATTTGCCTTGAAAGCAGAAAAAAGGCTTCAGCAGGCCATTGAAGAGATAAAGCCCCTTAACAAAGAAATCAAATCACTTCACCCAAGTCAAAGCCCTGACCAAATGCAACAGATTTCTGAGATCAAATGTAAAGTGGTGAGAAATAATAACTCAAATTCCCATGATCATACTGCAGAGACAGAGGTCCAGAGGCAGACAGTGAATGAATCTACAGTCTCTAAGACCATTTTCTCAAACCCAGCTGATGGTTTGTACAAGGAACAAGCCCCATCTACAGAGAAAATAGAAGGGCATAGTTTCAAGGGAGAAGCACATCAGTCAGAGAGCAAAATTGACAACATGGACAGCCAGAAGGCTAAATTGGATGAATCTGCTTCCACACCCACACAGACTGTAAAAGTACCAGGAAAGAAGAAAGGTAGAGGAAAAAATAGTAAGCAAGCTAAAATGGAAAATAAAAATTATGAAAATCTGCAGGCTTCAGTAATCTCTGGTGGATGTCGGACAGCTATAGTTTCACCTATAGTTAATACTGAGATTAGTGAAAAAGATGCCCTTGCCACTGGTCAGGAGCCTATTGTGAAAGATGACAAAGTAGAAAAGGTGAATAAAGTAGAGCTATCAGAGATACCCCAAACAAGCTATGCACCTGTCTCAGGAAGCAATGAGAATGTTCAAGACAAAGCTTTGGAATTTGGGATGGCTAAAACTGCTAATGAAACTGAGACCCCCAAACATGAATCTAATCATCTGCAGTTTAATGTAAACACAGAGCAGAAAGAGAAGACTCAAACACAGCACATCATCATGACTGAAATGGAGAAAACAGAGCAGGATCAAGAAGCTATTGATATCTCTAAGGATCCAGAGCAATTTGAAAAGAAGAAGAAGAAGAATAAACATAAAGTTAAGCAAATGTTTGTTGTTGAAGCAGAAGTTGAAACACATGATGAGACTAAGAAAGAGCAGAAGACAATGATTCATGAGTTCCAGCCTCAAAGTAATCATTCAGTTGACAAAGAAAATGAGAAGCTACGCGAGAAAGTCAACCAGGCAATGGCACAGAAAGAAAGACTTTTGATGAAGGCTAAAGAAAGCATTCTTAGGAAGGTGTTTGAGCGAGGAGTCAGCGATAAACAGGCTGCTGAAGAATTAGAAGCAATGCGGCAAGGCGCTAGTCATGGAGAACTGCAGATGACCATCCATGAGGAATCCATTGTAGAAAAGACAGGCCCAGAATCTCCTCAAAGTAAAAAGCTATATAACAAACTCCACCAGACAGGGCAAGAAATGAAGGCTAAAAAGTTAGTGGCAGAGAAAATTCTACATGGGGCTGATTCTCTTGCATGCTCCACAGATAAAGCACAGCTTCATGAACAGGAAGAAGTTGAGCTTGACAAGCATACAAACAGAAAATTAAGTGGTGATGAAAATCAAACTATTTCATATTCTACAAAGACCTCCGATGACATTGAGGACATAAACCAGGAAAGACTTAATCCAATCCAGAATTTACATGTGCACGTCAAAGAAAGAAGAGCAATAGAACAAAACATTGAGCCATTATATACAGAAGATGAAAAGTTGTTCAACACAACAGCTGAATTGACCTTAGACACTGTTTTGACTGAAAGTCCTGAAGACACTAAATTATTACTGTTGTCAAGTGAGGTATGTACTCCTTTGCAAATTACCAAAACAGCAATGGGGAAAGTAAGCAATGAACTTCATCAAAAAAGAAATGACAAGTCCCCTTTCAATGAAGCCATTGATGAAACATCTGTCAGAGAATCTAACATTGCTGGACTATCCCTAATGGAGGAGATCCCAGTGCCTGTTACCACACAGAAAGAAGAGGTGGAAGAGTGTGCAGAGGGTTTAGTGGAAAAGCAACCTAAAAAAAATCAAATGAAAACTGAACAACAGAACAGGGATACTACAAAGGCTAGAAAGGTAAGGAGTAGTTCTGAACATCTTTCTTCAGGTTCTGAAACTTTAATTTGAATATTATTCATTAAAAATTGTATTTGACTTTTTCTTGAATCTCTTTTCAGTACTCACTGGCCCGCCAAGAGTGCTTAGAACATGACCAACAGATTGTGGCTCTGCTCTCCATGGTGAGACACATTGAGGTCCGTCTTAAACAACAACAACAACAGTCTGCTGGTCGAAGTCTCATCACACTTGATGACATAATCAGACAGACAGAGGTAAAAGCTTTGTATAACAAATATTCGACATCTCACAAATTTAATTGTTTAAGCTAACAAGGTCTGTACTCATTTTAATTTACTCTCTATTCAGATCCTTTTCCTGGAAATTAGTGACCTGGAAACAGAAGTGCACAAGGAGACTGAAGCAGCAATGCAGCTGTTGGAGTCTCACTCTCAGGATGTCCCACCTCAGCTGCTTATGGCTCTTGAGAAGGATGGGCGAAGTTTAGCCAGAGCATACTGTGCAACCAGGGACCTTGGCCAGAGTGCGTTGCAGGGGTTGCAAGCACAACGTGATGCACAAAAAGTAAGAAAAAAAAAAGCATTGCTTCATTCCAAATTAGGGTCTTTACAGTCTGTTAAATATGTGAAATATTAATATTCTTACAGGAAGCTGTAAATAGTAAGATGAAGTCTTTGGAAGAGCAAGTGAACAACCTTCTCAGCTGGCTTAAGAAGATGGAGATACAAATGGAGAAGGAAACAGGGGTAGATGGACAGACAGCAGCAGATAAGAGCATTTCTGCACAGATCACTTATAAACAACAGTTGTGCAAGGTAAAACCTCAAGGTTGATAATATCTTGGTTGCCTAGCTTTTCCATAAATTTACATTTATAGTTACATTCATGGCATTTTTGTATCCTTCTTTTCCTAACAGGAGTTACAGAATGCTCTTGCAGCCCGATCCACTGACGTCAGCACTGTGGTGTTCAAAATCCAGGTGTTTATCTCTGAGCATGCTCAGGACCTACTTCCTGATCAGTGCAGGCATCTTCTTGGACAACTGGAACAGCTTCAGAGGGTGTTTCACCTGGCTGTTGGTCACACTCATGCCAGGGCAGAAGCACTGTCAGCCCAGCAAGAGAGAGAGGATGAACGAATGAGGAAAGAGCAGAAAGAAAAAGAAGAGAAAGAGGAGAAAAAGCGACAAACTGCAAGGGATAGTGAGGTTTGAAAAACCGATGAATAACAGCTTGTGCTGCCATGTTAAACACAGAAGGGATTTTCTTTTTTGCTTCAAATTTGGCACTTCACAATAACCAAATACTGCATTAAATATAAAACAACTGTTAAAGGTTAACCACACTACTGATTCATCCATACATGTTAGCATGAATGCTGCATTTGAAACTGAATATAATCTCCACATGCATTTAAAAATCAGTGCTAGTTCACTAAATTTTATAGTATTATCTGTTGGTCTAATAATGCTTCTCTAGCCACCAGCGTTTTAAACTTGATTTTGCCGAATGCGTATGAGTGTATTGTGTGTACTAATACACATGTGAATTAACCTGTCTGCCTTGCTCTTACAGATTGCCAGAGAAGACAAGTGCTTTGGAAAAAGCTAAAGATTTAAAGCAACCTCTCTGTGTAGCGTGCTTGTTTTTTTCCCTGTCTTTCCTTATAGAAAATATCAAACTAAGATGTTTCATTGTTTGACAAGATATTTTTTCTGTCTTTATTCTGTTTTACTGGCTTGTCGAGATAGTGTTGTATTCGGGTTGCTTTGGGTTGACTTCGGACACATCATGCTCAAACATTGTACATTGTTTACTCTGTGTGAAAACTTGGCAGATTTACAAAGAAGTATTATATGGAGGGGTAAAAAGACAATCATGTGACTAAGAAATCGATGGGTCTTATTTCTGATCATAAATTATCAAATGTAAAGTTTTCTTAATCTCTTATTGTTTTTCGGCTCTTATCCCTTTTTCGCTGTGGTGGGATGTAGGTTGTGCAGCAGCAGAAGGAAGAATGCTCTCAAAAACTGGAGAACCTCACAATGTGGTTGGCTGGTGCTGCCAGCCTCCTAGCCAATCAGAGAGTGGGAGTGGAGTCAAGTGATGTAAATGCATTACAACAGAAGCAAAAAGAGCTTAAGGTGAGACAGTGATTAATTTGATGTCTACCTCTAAAAAGATATTGTCAATTACTGCTGTTAATATTTGTGACTTAATGTGTGATTGCAAATTAAAAAAAAAAAAAAACTGTAAAAATGTCTTACGCAAAACCTTGTCTCTTATTTTTGAATTTATTCAGAAATAAGTTCATTTGTTTCGGTTTGTTTCATTCTGTTGGTACCCTGTAACTATAGGAGGTGGAGAAGGACCTTCAGACCAAAAGTGACTCATTGATGGAGGCTATGCGTTCAGTCAAAGAGTTCCTGGCTGAGCGGGGTGACAGTTTGAGTCCTCAGGAAAGAGCCAAACTGCAGGGGGCTCTTTCACAAATGAAGGAGCAGCACAGCTCACTCACAAACTCAATCCACTCCTCACTGGCTCAAGTGGACACTGCCATCGTCACAACACTTCAGCAGAACACACAGAGGGTAAGGATTTCAGCAATTTTTTCGGTTTATTTTTTGAGCATATTTTATTAATTTGTTTCATTTATTGTCATAATTTGCTTCTGCTCAAGGCAAAAGCAGAGGAGCAGATGCAGGAGACTCAGGGAAAAATAGACACACTGCTCAGAGAATTGTCATCACTCGACGAGTCAAAGAGGAGGTCACTTGGAGAGACCGTCCCTGACTCATCTGTACTGCCAGAGAGTAACCTGAATTTTCACAGTGACATGCTTCAGGTCAGATTCTTGGAGAGATGTTATAATTCTCAAAATTACAAATGTAGCAACTCAATTCTAAAGTTCTTTCAGTTCGATAGTTCTAATCTGAAGTATGTTCTAAAGTAATTTCAGTCAGACCTCAAAGTTTCAATATGTACTGTATTACATCGTTCAGCACTGCTTAGTTCAGCCCTTTGACATATTGTCTTTGTTTATTTTACCAGACTGAGCTGCAGCAGTTACAAGCTCAGCAGGCTCACCTTCAGCAGGTGGCCCAATCCGTCCGTTCCCTTCTGGAGCAACCCGACTCCAGTGTGCCACCAGAAGAGAAGCAGCGCTTGCGGGCCAAGCTGGATCAGCTGCAGAGTCAGCATCAGGAGCGCCTCCAGAGTTGTCAGGATAGACTGAGGCATGCAGATACCCTCAGAGACGAGCTTGCCAAGTTCATGCAGGAGCACAGGAACCTGGGAACATGGCTGGATCAGAGTGAACAAGAGCTGCGCTCACTCGGAGAAGGGGAAACTGATGCAAAGGGCCTAAAAAACAGGATGGAGGAGCACAAAAAGGTATCAAAATGTATTGATGATGGTGTAGAGTTACAAGGAACCCTTTATGTTTTCCCCTTTAGAAAGGTGCACATTTTGGAAATCTGGATTCCTCGCTCTTATGGAATGAGAGTTTAATGCACACGTACTCTAAATTCGCAACACAAAGCTCCCTCCCCGGCCCAACCAAATCATTAATTGAATCTAAGCTGCAAAAGAGGGTCATTCACAATATTCATGATTGTCAAGTCACAACCAAACAAGTCAGACCAAACACGTTCTTGTGTCCCACGTCCATCAAGTGCATGTTTGCATAGAAAAACAATTAAAAAAACAGTGCAGATGGACACAAAAACGTGTTCTGTGTGGACGGCCCATTATAAGGGATAAAATGCTACAGAAATGTAGTATATCTGTATTCCTCTGTATTTAAAGCTTGCAGAGGATGTCATCTGTCACAAAGCAGACCTGCGCTTTGTGACTATCTCTGGTCAGAAGGTTCTGGACTCTGTTCAGGGGGCCCTGGAGAGGGTGGGCAGTTCTGATCCAGTTCTTGAGGATACCAGGCAACTTGTGAGTGACAAGCTACAAGAAGCCACACAACGCTACAATTTATTGCACAGCAAGGTGGGTACACACAAAGCCTACAATGGCATATAACGCACTGAATACGTACTGATATACTCAATCCTGCATGTTCCTTTTTTTAGTCCTCAGAACTTGGCACCCATCTCTCAGGTCTCCTGGAGCGATACCAGCTGTACCAAGAGGAGGCTGGTTCTTTAGAGTCCTGGCTAATCACTCAAGAGCAGAATCAGAGCATATTTAAACCCAGCGGAGAGCAAATAGACACCCAAACACTGCAACGTACTCTTAATACTGTACAGGTCAGATGATTTATTATGGAAGAAAACTCACAAACAATTAAACCAGATGGATAAATGGTGTGCAAATGGCAAAACAGAATGTTGTTTCCTTTACCCTTAATCTTAATAAGCATTTTTTCTCTTTTGCTGTGTCCTCTCAGCTGTTACAGGATGAGCTGGCAGAGCGTTCTGTACAGCTTGAAAAAGTCAAGAGGGCAGGAAAAGAGCTGGTTAGCGCTCAGGAGCCCCCGACTCTCAAAAAATCCGATATTATCAACACAACAGGTAGTTCCCATTAGCAACTAATACTTTCTTACTTAATTTGCGCTACTTGCGGTTATTGTTCCTTAGTTGAATTTATATACATGTATGTGCATATTTATTACATGGTTCTCTGGAATACTTGATTGGTTAATTGCTGCATTCTGCTGTCTAATATTTTTGCATAATGACAACTTAACTGTGAAATTGACCCGAAGCTACCTATTTCCTACATACTGTAGCTCAATTTCAACTCAATTCAACATTTTACTTCTATTTATTTGTTCATTTGGTAAGTAGCCATGTAATAAGTCGGATAATGTACATTCAGCCGGTCATTATCGCAAAAATAAACCCCTTCAGGGTGATACAGTCCAAATTAGCTCAGCTTAATAAGCTTGTGGGGATTTTGCCATAATGACCTGCTGACGATACAAAATGCTGCTGATTATACAGCTACTCAAATGATAAACAAATACATGTTCAACATATATAATATTTCCTATGGTCATTTCAGATGCTCTGGAGAAGTGGTTTGAAACTCTGTCTGATTCGGTGACAGTGAGGGCTGAGCAGCTCCAGACAGCTGTTGCCCAGTCAGTCAGTGTTCAGGAGGGGCTTAAAGCACTGCTGACATGGTTGGATGGCCTACCTTTATCTCCTGGCCCAGTCCAGCCCACTGCCGAAGCAGTTCAGGATGCCCTGACACAAAATCAGGTATTTTGTCAATCTTTAAAGTCATTAGTATTGAACATAATTTTCCTTTTTCCAGTGTTCTAAAAACTTTCTTTGTGTTTTATGTAAGTATGACACTTTCCCCCTCCCCTCAGAAAATACGTCAGGAGCTTCTTTCGAGGCAGGGCAGTGTAGATGCCACCTGTGATTCTGTGTCCAAGCTTCTGAAATCTGCAGATGCATCGACAGCATCTGGCCTGCAGGGGGCACTGCAGGACCTTAGGCAGCGCTATGCTGCAGCCCAGGCCAAGCAGGCTAAAGGAGAGACTGAGTTGCGGGGTCTTTTGCCCAAGTTGGAGAGCTTTGAGTGCCAGAGCACAGACCTCCGCAGCTTTACACAGAGCCGAGAAAGAGCTCTGAGCCCTGTAGGCCAACCAGACTGCAGCATGGAAGACTACAGACAGACCATTGAGGTTAGATATTAAGGTTTATGGTCTCAAATTCACTTACCTTCCAACACTGGCCAATAAACATTGACCCTTTCAAAAGTGTGAGGTCTCATCATTTATTTGTTATTCATTAAAGGAGGTGAGATCAGAGATTACTCAAGAGTCAAGTCAATTAAAATCATTTGTCGAGCTTGGTTCAGATGTAAGCCAATCTGGGATCCTTGCTAATGTGCAAAGCATTCTGGACACAACCAAAGAGGTTTCTGAGGAGTTTGCATGCCTGGAATCCAATGTCAACGAGAGGTGAGTGGAGAGAGTTGTAAAAACATAACCTTCCACTTATAATTTTACAATCTAGACTGTGATTAGACAAAACTGTAACCCAAAATTTAGGACAGGGGACCAAATATAAACCATTGAAAATCCCATATAGGTTGACCACTAATTTAAATATATGTTATCCTCCTGAATAATTAGGCTGTTCCCAGCTATTCTCTGTTGTCGTTTCTTCTTGAAATGTGATGCCCCACCTGCTTTAATTGCTTTGACATTTGACATGACAAAAATTAGACCAATTTCATAAATACACTATGGACTGGACTGGAAAAGTTTTGGGCATAAAGAATTGCATCAGGCTAACCTAATTTGACAGCCCTATGTCCTCCACTATGGAAACCAGTCCACCACATCGCCTCCTTAAGATGCCTCTCTCTCTCCAAGCATTTCAAGTGCCCCAAGAGAGGAATCATAAAACAGTCAGTCATGTGTTCAAATCTGACTCCACTCCACATGTCTCTGGGAATACTTGCGAGTGGGAAGTGGGATTATTGATATGTAAACTTATAGTAAATAGTAGCATGTTAGGACATGACCTTCAACCCCAACTGCTGCTAACAATAGTAGATGCCTGCTGCCCACATAAGAGTCTGGAGTGGAGTCTGGCTCTGCTTAATATCCCAAACAAAGTCCTGATCTATCATCAAGACTTAAAATAGTTGCCTCCTATGTTGCCATATTAATAGAAGGGGATAATTGTTCAAGCATGTCTGGTGGTGTTAGTTTACTGGGGATTTTTCTGCAGTTGTGAAGAACTGGAGAAATAGACAAAAAGTGGCTTTTGATATATTGTTTGTTTTATTTCCATTCAATTGAACATAAACCAATAAACTGAAAGTTGGTGCATTAAATTGCTCCAATGCTATAAAAAAAAAAAAAAAATCTTAAGAGATTTATATGGGGTTAGTGGGCATCATTAATTGCACCATTTTTTTTTTTCTTTTTCTTTTCTTTTTTTTTAATCCCATTAAATTGACAGCCTTAGTTAATTGTTATATATTGACCTTACTATTGTTTTCTACACAGGTTTGATTCCATCCAGAGCTGTGTACATCAGCTGGTGGAGTTTCGTTCGCGCTCTGGCTCCCTCCTCAGGTGGTTGCAGACAGTACAAGAACAGCTGCCAGCCAAAGAGCCCAACCTCAGCACAGAGAGCCTGCAGAGGAGAGCACAACAGCTCAAGGTAAAATTCTCACTATTTACATTGTGTTGACTCCAGATACTGTTTTTAGGGAAGCAAGCTATTTACAGTGTATTGACATCAGTTTCTGTTTTTGGGAAGCAAGCTTTAATTTACACATCTTATGAATTCTCCTTGCAGGATCTTCTTACGGAATGGGAGACCCATGGAAGTCAAATTCAGGAGTTGAACAAGACCAGTTCACAACTGGAGAGCCTGATTATTAACATAACAGCACCAAAGAATAAGACTGGTAAGAACCGTAACCAAGTGGTTGCAGCTGTGGCGCAGAAGGTTACTTATTGCACTTGCTTATGGCATTTACTGTATAACAGCTATTGGCTCACGGGGACCCAGGTTAAATCCTGATCCTGTTACCCCTCTCTCCCCTACTTTCCTGTCAGCCTACTAAAGGCTAAAAATCCCTAAATAAAATAAAATAAAAAATAAAAAACGTAAAGTGAAAGCTCAGGGCCAATGCTCCATGTTTGTTTGTAGCTAATTCTTAGTGTTTCCACTGTGATCATTCCACTTAGAAATTATATTAATGGCCAAAAGTATGTGGACACCCCCTTCTAATTAACATATTTGGCTATTCAAGTTATTCCACTGAAGGCAAATCTTAACGCTACTGCATACAGTGACATTCTTTAGAACTGTGTGCTTCTAATTCTGTGGCAGTAGTTTGGGTAAGGCCATTTTCTTTTTCAGCCTGACAATGTCCGTGTACACTAAGCAAGGTCCATAAAGAAATGTTTTACCAAGTCTGGTGTGGAAGAACATTACTGGGCCTACAAAAAGCCCAGACCTAAACGCCATTGAACACCTTTGGGATGAATTAGAACAAAGACAGCCAGGCCCAATCATCCAATATAAGTGCCTACATTAAGTGATGTTCTTGTGTCTGAATGGGAGCTAATCCCTGCTGCTATGTTTCAACATCTAATGGAAATCCGTCCCAGAAGAGTGGACACTTTTATAGCAGCAAGGAGAGAGATTAGTGCCCACAGTTTTTAAAATTAGAAATTAAATATTCAATAAGCACATGTGGCTGTGGTGTTGGGTGTCCACATACCATTTAGTGTATCTGGTTCCCAATTCTCCACTTTATGGGCTCTACCAACCTCCATACTGCTGATTTGAGCTTATGTTTATGTATATGTATATATGTATCTCTGTGTTCTAAACACTCTGTGTTGAATTTGTCTAGCTGCTTGTGTATTTTTGTACTGCTCAAGCATGCCTGTGAATTACTGTGGCAGTGTCTGAGTGTTTGTGTGTCTTTCTCCCAGGTGCCCCTCAGCTCAATGGTGCTTCCAGCCCCAACAGTGTTAATGGCATTCACACCTGTAAAGGTGAGCTTCCCTTTAGCCAGTGAGCTGTGCAGCATCCACATCTCTAGAAGCTTTTCTCTGTTACCCTACCTGTCCTCTGGTGCAGAAGAAATCCGCTCTATACTGCACAAAATGCAAGTGGTCTGCTGCTTAAGGAGTGTGTCTGCAAAAATTAGTGTAGTCTGTGATTGCTTTCAATACACTGTCAATAAAGTCATCAAATGTGCATGATTACACTTTAGAACCCCACCCTGACCCTCAACAACATCCCTGTGGTCACACATGATTATAGACACACACACACAAAAAAAACATAAAAAATAATTATCACACAGATTTAAAACTAAACTTTTCTCTCCACTGCCCCTCGTCGAGAGCCCTCCAAAAATGCCAAATAGCTGCCCCATTTCCTATCAAATGAATCCCAACTCCCCAGCCTTCTACATGACGCTTCCTCGAAAGCCGCCACCCTCCCCATCTTCGTGCACCATTCTTGAAATGAGGGTGCTCCAGCCAACTTCCATCCCCTTAAAAAAATGTGTGTGCCGATCATAACACTGGTTAGAACCCAGTTTTTTATGTGTTTATCTGCTATATTGATGACCGCCCCATCTCCTAAAATACAGAGTCTGGGGCAAAATGAAATTTGAGTGCCCAATACATCACACATAATACTCTGAACCTTCAACCAAAATTCTTGGATCTTAACACACCACCAAAAAACATGGGTTGTATCTCCATCTTTTGATTGGCATCGCCAGCAGGTGGGTGTGTCTTTAAGGCCAAGCCTGTACAATCTAGAGGGGGTCAAATAGAATCTATGTAAAATCTTGAATTGTATAAGGTGCACCCTTGCATCTCTAGATGCAGACTTGACATTTTTTAGAATCCTAGCTCACACTCCTTCCTCCAATACCAAGTTTAAATCTTTCTCCCATAATCTCTTGATAGAAGTTAAAGCTCCATCCCCCAGACTCTGAATTAGCAGGGAGTAATACACTGATGCCTCATGACCTTTTCCAAAAGTAGTAATCACCACTCCCAGAGTATCTGCCACTTTAAGGGGTTGTATGCTACTCCCAAATATAGTACAGAGCAGGTGGCGCAGCTGTAAATACCTAAAGAACTGAGATCTGGGAATCCTAAAATGTTGAACCAAATTTTCAAAGGATCTCAACACTGCACTCTCATATAGGTCACTGAGGGTATTAACCTAATTTAACAAACTTTTAACTTTTAATGAAAGTGTTAAAACTGCTCTTGAAATCTAAATTAAATATACAAATATGGAACAATGTGATTTTAAGCACTGAAATATGTGCAGATTTTTGAAATGCTTGTAACAGTCATCACTGCCTTCACATTCATGATTCACTGCTGCCCAGCATTTTCGCTTATTATTTACATAAATTTGAGTATTTCTCAAGTTTCTGATGCTCTCACCGTCTGCTTCGCTGTCAATCCCACAATCCCCCATGCGAGTCCGTTGCTCGGCTCCCATTGAAAATTAATTGAAAATGCCCGCTCGACTTCACTCGTTCCTTGCCAGTGGACACATACGGTTAGACCACATAAAACTGCTAAACAACTTCCACTTGCTTTTTATCCTCACATGGTATCTCCTCCCATATCTCTCTTCCTCTTTGTCACCCTATTTTTCTCTCTTTCACCTACTCACTCATTCTCCCACTCTCCCCCATTTTACTCTGCATTGCTTTTTGTGCTGTTCTGTTGTTTGCTTTTGGAGTATGTGCAGATTGATGTAATCTGTCTCTGTGCATATGGCCAATATGTGCAATCATTTAGAACTGAAATGCTTGAAAAGGGACAGTTGAAATGAAATTCTGTCATCATTACTCACCCTCATGTTGTTCTTTTTCTGTGGAACACAAAAGGAGATGTTAGGTCAAGTGACAGACTCACTCACCATTCACTTTCATTGTATGGAAAAAAGATGGAATGGAAGTGAATGGTGGCTGAGGCTAAAATACTGAATAACATCGCCTGTTGAGTTCCCTGGAAGAAAGAAAGTCATACAAGTTTTGAACATCATAAGTGTGAGTAAATGATGACAGGAGTTTCATTTATGAGTGAACTCTCCCTTGAACTCTCAGCTTTATCTCATTATCTGAAAAGTAGAAATCTGATTAGCCCAAGCATGTTGTTTTAAAACTGTTTGGCCTGACTGTACAGCATTTCTTCTCTCTTACACTCAGACTTGACAGAGATCCAGGTGGCAGTGGCAGATGTGAACAGCAAGTATGAGAAGCTGGGCAGTGACCTAAGGGAGAGGAAGAGTAGACAAGCGGCCTCACTTGACCTGCGACAGAAGGCCAGGCAGGGCACAGAGGCACTCACCCAGTGGTTGGTGCCCCGTGAACAGAGCCTGGCACAAGGGCAGTCTGCCTCACCCTCCAGGCCTGAGGTGGTGCGTGCTCAAGCCCAAGAGACCAAGGTCACTATAAGATTTTGTTTTGTCATGTTGAGAGATTTTAATACTTCCACATACTTGCATGGAAGAAGTGGTATATTATGGCACAGTGGCCTTAAAAAGTATTTGGACTTAAACCATGTTAAAAATGTCCATGATAACAAAATATCAGACCAAGTGGAAATTATTTTAAAGAAGCGCACACACAGTTTTCAAGCAAAACAAAATTAAGGCTATATCCAAGCTAATCTGTTTTCAGTTTCCTAACAGAATTTTCCAAAATGTGCAATACAAGTGAGCATTTTCTGAGATTTCTGAGATTAAAACTGAGATAGTTTTTGGTGGAGGAAAATGCTGTTCCAGTATGAAAGAGAGCTGTAAATGTAGCAAAATCAGTATGTTTTAAACCAAAATATTAGTATGAATATGGCCTAGACAAAAATTATTTTAACATTTTCTGGTTGTCAAACTTTGTGGAACATGTCCATTGTTATAAAAAGTGTGGATAATGCATGTAGTTTTCTCTGGCCTGAGTGCTGCCATCATTCCATGTGCTTACATTGTCAGTAAGATAACAGACAGATTTCTGTGTTCAGGCTTTACTCTCTGAGCTGGCCGAGCATTCTGGAAAAGTGGAGGACCTCAAGAACATTCTGAAGCAGCTAATAAAAGAAAATCCAGACTCTCCTGAAGCTGAGACATGGAAACGTCAGCTTGAAGACATAGGTCAGTAAACCAAGACAGTTAAAAGACTTTAAAGAGTTTTAAAATGGGGTGGTGTCCCAGCATTTCTTAATTAACTTTAATTACATTTAAATATGAATTTCCATTCAGTGGATTCACAGCAATAAGTCTGTAACTGTGTAATGACAGAAGTGCATTTATGTTCATTTACTGGTCATGGTTTGAGAGTTTGATGCAGGAAATGGAATTCTGAATCTGATATAAGCTCCAATAAGAGCTCTTACCTTGTCTCTTTAATATGAAATGTCCTGAACTATGCTATTAAACATTTTAAAGCATTTTTTTTATTTTCCAGTTGTTTCACCCACTTCAGAGTGCTTAATTTAAACAGTATCAAGATGTCAGGCACACATGACTAGCCTTTACCTTTAGTCACTACAAATGCACAAACATGCTCTTTTTAAAAGGCTGTTTCTGTATGTTTCCAGGAAATAAGTTCCTTAAACAAGATTGCTTCTTGTTTTGTTTAATACTGAAATTATGATTCATGGTCATAATCAGTTACTCAAGATATCCTAAAATTTTAGTGTTGTCATGGTTTATAGCAGTAATTTTACCATAGTTTCAAGAAGCATCAAGCTGGTTCCTAATGTTTTTTCCCCTTCTAAGCACACCTGTTGCTTTCTTTCCTAGACTCACGGTGGAAGAAGGCCAATCAGAATGCAGTACAGAGGCAGACTGAACTGGAGGCTTGTGCTGATAGGCTGGGTAGTTTTGCATCAGCAGCCAGTCAACTAGGACCATGGCTCAGAGAGAAGGAGCTAATGATGAGTGTACTGGGCCCACTGAGTATTGACCCCAACATGCTCAACACACAGAAACAACAAGTGCAGGTAAACTGCTTTACCCAATAAGCACAGAAAATAATTTCAACCTTGAAAACTAGTTCCACCTCAAAAGGATGATTTGACAACTTTACAGACTTTTTTAGTGCTTTAAACGAATAGTTCACCCAAAAATGTAAAACATTTACTCATCCTCCAAACCCATATGGCTTTCTTTTTTCCACAAAAGAAGAAGAAAAAATAATATCCTAGACAATCTTCCATATAATGAAAGTTAAAGTTAACTGGATGCCAAAAAAGCATCATAAAAGTATCATTAAGAAGTATGTGCGACTTAATGTAAATAATGTACTGTACATTTTTTTTCACGTTGAATGTTTTCTGTGTAATTGACAACTGAGGTTTACCTGGAATATTCCTTTAAACATCAATTTAAACAAGTCAATTTCTACCCAAAACTGATCATCCCATTTCTTTATCCATATTAGTTCATGCTTCGCGAATTTGAGACACGACATCCCCAGTTCAACCAGCTGACTCGGGCAGCAGAGGGAATCCTCTCCCCAGCTGGAGACGAGACTTCTGGAGATGGCCAGGACTTAGAAGTCAGGCAGGAGCTGGCAGACATTTCACAACAGTGGGAGGACCTCACCTCTCGCCTCACTGGCCGCTCCCAACTGATCGACCAAGCCCAGGGAACCAGTGAGCTTTATCTGTCCCTCCTCAGGGAGCTGTCTCAGAGTGTGGCCGATCTAGGCAAGAAACTGGATGCACAGGCCTCTCTAAGCGCCCAGCCTGAGGCGCTACGCCGCAGGCTTCAGGAAACAGGGGAGATCCGAGCCGAGCTGGAACAGAGACGGGGTCAGCTGGCCCAGGCCGAGCAGCTATGTGCGGAGCTCAGCACAATTGTGGCTGAACCATATCTGAGAGATGAGTTGCACAAGAGACTGGAGAGTGTTAGTGGTCCCCTCAAGAATCTAGAAGAAAGGGCTGGTGAGTAACATTCTGTAGCTTTTATGATGCCTGAAAATTCATATAATTTTCCATTTTGTAGACCTGGGGTCTCAGACAACCAGCCCATGGGACAAATTTTAAAATTACAAATAATTTTTTATTTCAAACAGCTTACCCGAACACATAAAGCTGGGAAAAGAGAAAGATTTTTTTAACATTGAAAGAATTGCACATTGTTGCATTTGCATTTTTTCAGTTGTTTTTGCTCTATATATTTCTTTTAAGCCTTAATATTAGCATATGTATATATAGTCATTACCATGCCCCCTCTCCACTGTCTATCAGCTGACAGCTTGTCCCAGCTGCAGGCAGCCCTGTCCAGCACACAGCAGTTCCAGCAGATGTTTGAAGAGCTTCGTGGCTGGTTGAACGGACAGGATGGGAATCACATATCTGGTATTTCTGAACCCCTCCCTTGCCAGCCTGATCCCCTGAAGACCCTTCTCGCCCAACAGGAGGATCTCCAGCGAACCATTTCACAGCAGCGTGGATCCTATGAACTCATCCAGGCAGAGGGTTCATCTCTTCTGGCATCCCTTCCTGCTGGAGATGAGCGATTAGCCCTACAGACTCGACTTAACACCCTACGGCAAGACTGGGAGGGCCTAAACCAACAAACCACAGAGAAACACTGTCGAATCAAAGAGACACTGTCCCGCGCAGAGCTGTACCAACAACGTTGTGATGAACTAGTACCCTGGGTAACGGAATGTGAGGAAAAGGAGTCAGAGATCCACCCATCATTGGATCCTGCTGCCTTAGATGAGGCCCTGCAAAAGGCTAGACAACTGATGCTGGACTTGGATCGCCGTCGCCCCCTCTTGGATTCTTTGAACACTGCAGCAGATCAGCTTTTAGAGCAGGGATGCACTGGCGATGAGGAAATAAGAGATGAGAAAGCTCAGCTTAACCGTAGGGTAGACGGACTCTCAGAGCGACTACAGGGTCACACGGCCCAACTGGATGAGTTGGGAAGCAGACTGAAGGAGTTTGAAGATGGCAGGCAGGCTGTGGAGAGTAGACTTGAGGCAGCTAGACATCAGATCGAAGTTCAGGAGGCACTTGGACCACAAGCTTGTAGTAATAAAAGCCTGGAGCGTCTACGTAGCCAGCAAGAGATGTTAAACTCTCTGCAGCCACAAGTGGTGTACCTACGTAATTTGGCTCAGGGGCTTCTGCAGGATGCACCAGAGATCTCCGGGGCCAGTGAAGATGGTGGCCAGATGCTATTACAGCAAGCTCATGACACGGAAAGGGAGTTTGAAGAAGTTGCTGAAAAGGTGAGAGAATCTGCACATGATCGGTAGCCTTTGGAATGTGTCAGGGCAGAGGCGGTAGAAGGAATGCTATATATAACCTGATCTGCATTTTATGTCGGTACGCATGTACTGTAGGTGTTTGCTGAAATGAGACAGAATCCTAGACAGGCTGTTGGTCCAGATTTGGCTTGCTCATTTGTAATTATGAATTTGTAGTCCTTTAAGAGTTTTGAGATGAAGTGTGTAATCTCTGTGAAGGCGTTACCAAACAAAAGTGCAAAAATTTTGACTGTATTTAAACAGTTTCCTGAAACTCCCACTGTCTTCCATTGACTGGGCAAACAGATAGTCCTATCCCAAGCTTGTGGCATAAGTTGAGCCTGCAATGTTTTGATAGCACCACATAACAACAGTGTTTACATTTCTCTGGGAAATTTTAACATTTGAAAACATTGTGCACATCACCTGTAATTGTTCTCTAATCACATACACTGGAGTATCTCAATAGAAAATCTCAGATAAAATATGTATTAAACCATATGTACCCTTTGTTTCTCCCACAGACTGAGCAATGCTGCTCATCTCTGGAGTCCCGGTTACAGGGCGTGGGAGAGGTCCAGTCACGTGTCCGGGATATTTTCTCCCGCCTGGCTGATTTGGATGATGAGCTGGACAGTCTCAGCCCTGTGGGGCGAGACACCGACTCCTTGGCCTCGCAGGCTGAGGCTGTCAGGGGTTTCCTGAGCCGACTTAATGCCCTCCGTGCTGAGCTAGAAGGTTATGGTGGAGAATGCACCACTATGCTGCGTAGAGAGGGAAGCTCTCCAGATCTTCTGGCCCTAAGGAGAGAGACTGAGGCCCAGAGCAGACAGGCAGGCAAGCTGGCAGAGCGAGGCCAGAACCGTCTGGCACTCATAGAAGCAGCAGAGGAGCGTGTGAAGGAGTTCTACACCCAACTGACTGAGCTGCAGAGGTTGCTGGAACAGGCAGAAGAGGTGCTGAACACACAGGCTGTCGTGGGCACAGAGGTCGAGGTCATCAAACAGCAGCTTCAGGAATTCAAGGTAGGGACAGATATGCCCATTTTGGTTGTATTTAATAAACTGTTTCTTTGTGTTTGGACTCAAAGCCACTGTTAGGTATTATCATTTGTAATTTTAGATTTCCAATTGCCCTGTGCGCTAACCACAATTTGCTATCAGTGTTCATGCGCAATGGGCTTCATTCTCTAACCGTGCCAATGCACAAACCTGTATGTGAATGTTTTTAGGCAGAAATCATGATACATCAGTAAGTTCGCACTTTATTTTATTCTACATTTACGACAAAATCTGCTGAAACCATGTGCGCAGAAATCACAGGCACTAGGATCTAGTATCTTTAAAGTTACATTTGCAAAGACAAATGGAGAAGTTGTACAGAAATCCCTTATATGGAGATTGTTTGACCGTGTTTATCAAACAAACTGCGGGGACCCACACCTTCATTCAGATAACTCTGGATTCATCAACATTAAAACGAAGATGAGAACAAATAAATGTGCGTTTTTGTACCTGTTGTGAATCCACCGGAAATCCACTTTTTCTTAGTGAATGAGGCTCAATGTGATTTACTCAAGTAGGATAGGTTTCTGGATCAACAACCCTAACCCTAAAATCAGGCAACATTGATTGGTTGTTTGGAATGTTTTCCCTGGCCCTACCCATAAGCCTAAGCCTTATCTTACCTCAAAACTCAGTGGGTAAAGATTGCTTGAAGGAAATGTTCTTGACCTTAACCCAAGCCTGACCCTACACCTTAAAATTAGTGGGCAATGATTGGCTGATGGGTCGATGTTCCAGAGGCAGCAAATATATATATATAATTTTTTTTTTTTTTTTTTTTTTTTTTTTACAAAACCTACAAAGCTATTTGAATTTAATTGCATTCAATCTCTGAGCTCCTGCCTCCTGAGAGGGTGATTATGAGAAAAAGACAAGAAAAACATGTATAGATTTGCATGTGTTAAGTTTAATATTTGAAATACTGCTGGGTAAATGCTCTCCACCTTGATAAATCTCATTTCTCAACATGTTCTTGCTGTTCTCCTGTTATGCTTCATATGATGAGGTGAAGGAAGGAGAAATACAATTCTTACTCAGAGTGGGATGCTTGAGGTCACTTTTCCTCCTCCTCACTGTCTGATGAAATGTCTGTATCTCTCTTACTCATGCCTCTTGGGGGTGGTGGAAGAAAAAAGAGAGTGAAGAAGTGTAGGTGATAGTGGGCAGGAAGTAGATATAAGAACATTACGGATGTGGTGGGTGTGTGAGACTCCCATGAACAGTAGAGACTCAATACTTCTGTGAATCAGTGCTTCTGTACTAAATTATTCGTTGCAGAGTCTGAATCATTGCTTCCTCAGCCTTGTTTGATTGCTCAGCAACAACAGTATGACTAGTTTAAAATAATGTTATTGGTATTGAGGTAGCCTAGTAAGAGGTACCTTTTAACTTTTGAACTTCAAATCAAATCCCTTTATTGTCACTCAACCATATACACAAGTGCAACAGTGGAAGTCTTCAACTTTGAGCATCAACATTTAGCAAGTTAATTTGAAGGTCTTTGAATCTGGGTGTAATAAGAGTATCATTAAAAGCGTCTTTAGAAATCTTATGGCTGTGTCAAGTCTCCAATGTCTGTTCGCTTGTCGTGTCTGCTCATTGCAGACACTAAAAGCTCATTAGAGTTGTCGCTGTGGTGATGGACATGAGCTACTGTAAATCTGACAGCACAATGAATCAGTCTCGAAATCCACATCATAGCAGCATTGATTCGCCAAATGAGTTCTGCATCAGTGCATAATTAGTTAAAAGTGTTTTATGTTAAATGTAATCTCTTTGTTTTGAATTAGGCTACTTTTCCCGTAAAAAATAAAGGTTCTAAAAAGTTAAGTCACTTAAAGAACCTATAATGTAGCATCAATAATTTTTTTTTCTTTTTTTTTATCTCCCAATAACCATAAAGACAATTCAGGAATTCTAGGAAGCAAGAAATGGTTCTTGGTAAAACAAAAAGAAGTTTTGTGCAGAACTTTAGGTGTAGGTTAAAACGCTTTTATTTTGAAGAGTATGAAATCACTGTCCTCAATGTACAGTGCATCTAAACAAGGATTTTCTATTTATGAGGATTCTTTTTTTCTACAGTAAGTCCATGTGGGTGTTTGATATATACAGTTCAGTCATTGAGCTTTAGCCAGCACAATGTATAAAACATGCATACAGAGTTCATGAATATGTAGTCTAGGGGTTATTTTTAGGGAGCTGTGGAATGGGATGTCATTCATTAAAAGGAGAGAGGAATAAAATGTGCTAGTGAAAAATGCTATGAACTTGACTGCCAGTGCTGTCCATTTTCCATTCTATTTTACACAATTTCTCTCTCTTTGATTTTCTGCCTATGCATAACACTTAGTAGTGAAATATTTGAAGGTAAATTTGGCCACAGCCTGTTCGTCTGCTGTGAGATGTCTGCTCTCATTTTCGCCAGCCAGACTCCATTTCAAAGACACCGAATCCAAAATGATGTCATTCCTCAAAGGGGGAGGGGGGTCTGGGGGAGTTGGAGGGTGATCCTGTTTGTGCACGGGGTATTAAGAGAAGGTGTCAGATTAGTCAGTCTCATTGTTTAGTTTTTCAACAATGAGCTTATTGAGATGTGGATCCCAGGCAGGAAAGTGACCATTTAAAGTATGTCGATTCTAGATTTTGAATATTCACAATATATTAAGATTGATTTAGCTGGTAATATAACATTTAGCAACGTTGTGACTATCGCATTGATTTTAATGCACTTTATATTTGGCCATTTAATTTCCATTGAGTGTCAGGAATACTTTTGCAATCCTTCCTTATCCCGTAACTCACAAGAATGAGTTTTAAGATGGAAATCTTTTAAGAGAGTCTCTGAATTTTTTTTTAAAACCTCAGTAGCAAAAACTGCATTAGAGTTTGTAAGTTTGGTATATTTGAGGGGGCATGGTTACAACTTTATACATATATGCTAATATTAAAGCTTAAAGGAAATAAATACAGCCAAAACAACAAAAAAAAAAAACCTTGCAAATGCAACAATTTGTTCAGCTTTCAGCGATTTGTTTGCATTATCAATTAAAAATGTACATGGAAGTCCCTGCATGGCAATTTTCATATATGAATGTGTTGTATTACAACTATATGAAGGTAAATATTGTTTATTACTATGCATTCTTATATTGGTGCTGATAAGTGAAAATTATAAATACCATCCTTCCTTGTATTTATTTAGTGGAAAACAGTGAGGAAAAAATTGCAAATTTTATTTTATTTGACTTGTTGATGGTTACTATAATTAATAAAAATAAAAAACACACAATTATAAGTCATTTCAGAGCAAATATAAATATTGAGATATAGCCTATATCAAGTATCATAAAAAAAAACTGAATAAGATACAACTTTCAGCTATATCATCCAGCCCTAATTCAAACCTGCACATTCAATGTGAAATGTCTCCAATGTTTTGCTGTTTGTGAATGATTCCTGTCTAAATATATTCTCCTTTTTAGCAGTAGGTTGACATGTGCTAAAGGGTGATACAGTATATAGACACACAAGGTGTGTTTGTATGTAGTGGGAGTGTGCCCAGAGGTCCATGTGTGAGAATTCTTCTAATTCCAGTTCATTTGGAGCGTCCGGCATCCCAGCTGTCTCCCCACCCTTGACCCTGCAAGCGCACTCACACACGCACACACATATAAGCAGGGTGTGGTTGCCCCCTCTCGCTAAAATTCTTGTCCTCTATGTACCCTTGTTGCACTCCTATGTCACTCTATCCCAGAGCATCTGAGCCCTGAGCTAGACTCGAGAGAAACGATGGCCCCTTGTCCATCTGGGAATTCCTTTGCAGGGCTGTTGGGATGAAGGAATGGCTTTTAAATCAAATTGCACTGTCCATGCTGTAATCACCCTCGCCGCTTACAGCATATCTTCACTCCTTTTACACTTTTCATCCCTCCCTCACTCCTGCCGGTTTATTTTTTCTCCCTCTATCATCAGTTTATAATCGTAGTATTTCCTGCACAATAACAACAGCAGAGACTATGTCACGACCTGCCATGCCCCCACCCAAACCTTAGGGGTTTCCCTCTCTCTCAGTTCTGTGGCCTTCAAGTCAAATGAACAGTAATTTTGCTATAAGTTAATGGCAAGTTCTTGCAATAAAGAACATTTACTGTGTGAATCTCACGACAAAAGGTCTGGGTAATTTTTTTTACCCCACATTCAAAGGAAAAAAATTAAATGCATTTTATAAATTTACAAAATATATTAATTTATTAAAGTTAATATTTGCATTAAGAAAATTTAGCCTGTTTTTAGGACTATTGAGATTTTTTTTTTTTTTTTTTTTTTTGCATTTTTCATTGCACAAGAATTAATCATGTTTTTCTACCAATTCTCATTTCTGTAATGTGGAAAATCCCATTCTCATTATTGTAAATATCTCATTTTTATTACTGTAATACCCTTTTTTTTTATTTAAAAGAGTATAAATTTATTTATATAATAATCATCATTTATTATCATAATATCATTTATTACCTTGATGTATACTTATAATTGTTCTTTACAAGTGTTCTTGAAATAATTACTAATTATTGTAAAAATAAAATTAAAAACAATATGCTGTTTTTTCTTTATATATTTTTTTGTTGAGGTATACTTAAACCTGCAAAAAAAAAAAAAAAAAACTGAAATCCTATTAGATTTTTTAAATTGGGACTAGTTTGATGACTCTGTATTACCTGTCTGGCATTCTACAGTTCTGATGATGATATGTCGGTGGTAGCCAGACAGCATTTTGTTGTTTAGTATATTTTGTGCTGACTCTCTGTGATCTCTGATGTCATGCTGGTGTAATTTTCATTCTTTTTCTGCAGAGATACTTTGTAGCATGTACAACCTCTGAGTAAAACTGCTTTTAAAACCAATTTATGCAAGGATGCTCATGTTCTTAATTTGTTTTTATGCGCTAAGGGGTTGATTAAATTAGGATAACATGATTAGACTAATCTGAAGACTTGATTTCTCTAAATTGATCCTGTGCTATATATCACTGGCATTTGTGTGCGTGTATGTGGGTTATGTCATGCTCTCTCTAGCTGTTCCCATTGCCTTGTGTTGTTTTAGCTGTTATGCATTACTGTGACATTCCTTAGAATAGCCCACTTTCCCTTCCAGTTAGTATCGAATAACTCATCAACATAAATAAATAGTGGTTTTATGTAAATAGTGTTGCCCCATAGATGTTTGGAAATAATTGCCAAGATAATAATCAGTGTTATGACTGGCTGTGGGAAAAAGAGTTTTCTGCCACCTCACCTTAACTTTACTGCACACCAATCCACAAGGTAATCTCAAATAGACTATTAGGCAATTTAAAAAAAAAAAATAATAAAAAAAGAAGGGGAAAAAAAAAGGGTTGTCATATCAAACGCAGGCAAGTTTTTTGTTTTTTGTTATAAATAGTTTCAGTAATATAAGGTAACAATATTGTAACAATTAAGGTAATGCTTATATAATAGTAAATGCATTCAATAATTCAAAACTTGTTTTATTGCTCTAATTTTGTGCCAAGACCAGACTCCTCTGTCTGTTTTGTGTTTTGTGTCAGTGGTGGTGAGAGATAACAATGCACACATTGAGTTATTCAGGTGAAACCTGGTGGTTAATTATAAATCTACTGCTGAGATATAAAAGCCAGTAAGAACCTACCTAGTAACCAGTGTGCCACAGGGAACAAGAGATAAAGGGGGGTAGATGTTGAACCAAAGCAAACAGATGAGGCTCTTTTACTTTTAGTGCAGTTAGGCAGGTATAGAGAGAGAGAGTAAAAAGGGACAAAGAGAAAGACGGAAAACAATATCAACAGGTGCTCTGTTGAAGCAAACAAATTGCCCTCTAAAATCAATAATGTTCTCGGGCCATGCTTGTTTTGCTGAATGACTGCCAGTATTTAGTTTGAATTGTTTTAGTTCAGCAAAACATAATGCACTAGCAGCACTTTACCTATGTAGCTCTAACCATGGAGTCTCTTTAGGGGATTTTGGGGCTTGAACCCCTCCCTCTTCCTGTCTGAATCAGGACTGTGACTCTTTAACCAGGCGTGACTGGCCAAATGACCAATAACTGAAAGAATGAGGAAAAGGAGAGTGGGGGATACATCAGCTAAGCAGTCATTAATTAAATTAGCATCAGGAAGTGCATTGATCAGGGTAGCTTTTGATGTAATGTATTGCCATAATGCAGAAAATCATTGTTTTGGTGTTTTAAAGTCATGGAAAACCTGGAAATATCAGGGAATTTTACAGTAGAGTTTTCCAGGCCTGGAAAAGTCATGAATATTAATATTAATATTTACAGGTTCTGCAGTGAATATATATACAGTAAAAAAAAAATACTATTTTTGAGCCAAGTCAAACTTGGCTCAAAAATATTTCATCAGTGAGAATTTTTGTATTGTGAGGGCAGTGTCTATAAAATGATTTTAGAAATTATCATCCAATAATTAAACACCTGAAAAATAATTTAAATGTATTGGTCAAAAGGTGTAGAAACACTCTCTTGCAACATTGCTTTTTCTTTTTGTTTTTTTGTTTTTCACAAAATTTTTACTTGATAATCCTATTTATCCTCAAGTTGCATCTGGGATGCACTTGTCTCTGGTTTTATATTAGCCGAGTAATATTAATGGTCTTAGAAACAGAGTTTGATGTGGGTCAGTGGAGAGAGCACAAGCACCTACAAAATAGCCAACAAACCCTTTTTGTTTCTGTAGGGAGGGTTGTGTTGGAAGCAGGAATGACAGCTGCAACCCAACTGAGGTTGACAGAGAGGGGGAAAGAGAGTTTATCTGAAAGATATTTTTTTTGACTAACTTGACATTCAGGCCATGAGGAGTGTGGTGGTTCAGAGCAACAGTTAGATCACTGAGAAAGAAAGCCCCTCCCCCTTTTCATGTGTGAGTGTGCACTTTTGTGCATTTTGGACAGAGTGCCACGAGAAATAGGCAGGCATGGAATCAGTATCTAGTGTCTGCCAGAGCTTCTTAAACTGTGAAGAAATAATAGACAGTGTTGTGATCTTTGCCACAGAATGACGAGCTTGGACATAAAACACAAAATGCACATAGAAAAAGTGAAAAGCTAATACTTGTATTCTCATTTCATGCCGGTCTGTGTCTGTGGTCACCTCTAGGTGGAAAGTTCATACATTTTCATTCATTGTTTTCCTGAAGCCCCCCGCCAGAGGCCCCAGCCCCCCTCACATTCTCTTCTGACAGGATTGTGTTACAGAAGAGTAGCAGACAGGAATGCACAAGTAGAGTGTGTGAATATGGCAGAATTTGCCTCCTGTATTGTTTTGCACAGTTACGGAGGGCCCGTCTTTAAAAGAGGGGCCAGACCAGTGAGAGTGAATGTAAGGGATTTCCGCTTCCACGTATGGCAGTATATTTGAAGAGGGAATAAGCAACCTTTATTTCTTTATTTCCCTCTGATGAACTCCCTCCTCTTTCAGCATGACACTCCCACTTTATAATCTTTTTCACTCTCACTTTTCCTGGCTATCTGTCTTTTTTGCTCTAGAGTTTCTTTTTTGTCTAAGACGTTTGTGGTCGTTTAAATGGGAGTGTTTATCCCTTCTGATTTGGGTTTCGAATGCATTAAAGTGATGATTGTAACAATCACAAGCTAAAGAGTCAGCTGTATCACTCACACAGTTGACTCACTGGATGGCTGCACTCATCCTAAAAGAAACCCTAAGTTGAGAACATATAGCCTGACTTTATCAATAATGTGTGTTTCCTTTACAAAGGCGGTTTGTATAGTGCTTAGTGTGCGATAAGTATCTCCCATTATCCAGTGAGTCTGCAGAAATGCGTAAAATCCCCGGATTGGTCACTCCCACTGACTTCATGTTACCTCCTCCCACACACTTTATCTTGTGCTAACTCCTCTAGCCTTGTCTCGTGTGATTTTTGGAAGAGGAAATCGGCCTGATTGGACCACTTCCTGTGTTTTAATACCAAAGCAGGAAACAGAACAAACGGAGCTGGATTCAAACAAAAACAGAGAGTGAGAGAGAGAGAAGAAAGGGGAGAGAAAGCAAGAGAAAAAAGAGAGGGGAGTGTGTGAGTGAGTGAGAGAAGGGGGAGTGAGCAAGAAAGGAAAAGTGAGAGATTTTGTTAGCAGCTGCAAATCATTTCAGCTGTGTAGTAGCCTTAGAACAGACACAGAAAAACGTGTATGAGAAAGAAAGTCTGCACAAGAAGGAACCAGAGAAAAGAAGAGCTTGCATTGAGCATAGTGTTTGGAATATCGTAAGAGGAAAATAAGAGGAGAGGGAGCGTGTCCGGGGATTGTCTGGAAATCACAGTGCCTGGAGTGCAAGGCAGCACTTGGAATGAAGCTCTGTCTGGGTCTCTGCCTTCTGGATACAGTCCCTTGACTTTCTACTTTCTCCCTGGCTGCACCGGACTCCAACATTCACTGGATCTCCATATTCTCAACCCTCCTGGACATAGACACCTTTTAGATTCTTAGATTTTCCCCCAAGTTCTGGATAAAAGGATTACAAAAGAGAAACTGTTTTTCCCTACATATAAAATATAAATATTTTTTTACACTTAATGTGAAATGAATATGTCGCAAAGAGTGGATTTCATTGATTTCACTCCATCATCCTCTGCTGCTGAACAGGACTAGATAAATAAGAGGATGGTATATTTCAGGCACAGATGGCTTCTCATCCTAATATGCTCTATTAATGCTTCATTATAGGATTAAAACAAGGAGGAAGAAATTTATATAGAGTACACTGCAAAAACACTGGTAGCACTGTCGGAAGAGTGAGTCTGTTAGATTTTATGTTTGTGTCTTTAAATATACACACCATTTAGTCAAAAAATAGTGTTTATCAATCACCTTGTCAGAACCATCCTTTGTCAAGCTGGTTTATTTTTTGTCAGTATTTTCAAGGAATTATGAATATAAAATTATGTGCTTAGAAGAACAGGGAGATGAGAGACAAAATATCCTGACTGGAACTTTTTGCTTTTCTTTTCCAAACTGTTTTATGTAACAGTGTGGCGTTCTCACCTTAAAAGGAGCCTTATACAGCTTTGGCTGCTGCTCTCGGAGATGGTGAAAGTAGCTAAAGCCCCTCTTTACTTTTCATGTTGTGGCAGTGGGAAATAGAGTCAAGAGGAAGCAGCGGTAACGAAGAAAAGGATTTTGGAATTGGTTCTTGTTTTGAGGGGTTTGGACTCACCTGTTCAGAAGGGAAACAAAAGGAATATTATCCACAATGGATGTTATATCGTAATTATGTTGTAGTTAATATGCTACTGCAAAGATTCATCTGTGCAACAGAGACAATTGATATGCTACTGCAAAGATTCATCTCTGCAACAGAGACCATTTTAATGTATTTCAGCCATGCAAGTGCAGATGTCGCCATGTAGCTTTGAAACAAGGGCTCCTATATTTACTTTCTTATGGATATTTACCCTGGATCTTAAGCATCATAACACATAATTGTATCCTGAGACTTTGGTGCATGACTGTGTGTCTTTAAAATTGGTCTAATGTGTGAGCTACCTGAATAGTTTGAGCAGCATACTGATTCTCACTGCAGGCTTTGTTTGTGGAAAAGTAACCATCCCATCTCGGCTCCTTGAGGGTGCTGTAGTTTGGGATGGGAAAACCTCTAAGCCGCCCGGACTGCTTGCGGCAGAACCCCAGGTGCCTTGGGAAGGGTGATGATGAGGAGGCATATATTGAGGACTGCTATGTACCCCAGCGCTCAATTTACGACACAATGCGCATCAATGAGCAGATTGATCAAGGCTCAAAACTCAGCCAGCCCTCTCGCAGCACTCTGGGCTCAGGGGGTGGTGAGGGAAGTACACTCTCAAGCAATGGGACATTGGGAGCAGATATAGGTGGTGTATTTGTTGCACGAGGAGGTCCTGCAGATGCAGGTGTGAAAAAGCTGGATGAAAGAGTTATTTTTGATGCTCTGAAACTCACAGGTGATCCACAGAGTATGTCACCTGTCGGAGGAGTTGGCTCTGGAGTGGTTATTCCTGCATCAAATTCAGCTGCTGTTGGAGCAACTGTTGTGACCAAAAGGCGCCACCAGGGCAGTGAAAAGAAGGACAATCCAAATCGGCGCTCCTGGAAAGCTTTTATGCCCCCTACTTACCCTGAGTTTGCTGAACGTTTAGAGCTTTCATCTGCAGAGAGTGGAGACAAGCGTCTGTCTGGGGCTGGAATCCCAGTTTCTCCTCTTCATCCTCTACCCTCCTTACTAGCCTCATCTGTTCCTTCTACATTATTGCCACCTCTAGCTCCTTTATCCCCCTCACCTGTCTCATCAGGAGATCCTCAAACCCCCCCTGTCTCCAATTCTCCATCTTTTACTCCCTCTGTGAGCCCACTACCTCCCCATTTGCCTCATCCACTCAGACAAAAACAGTCCCTACAATTGCACTTCCACAAGCCTGCTGCTGCTCTGCCCCCTCCCTCAAATGAACAACCACCCTCAGAGACTACAACTGTTGATCAGAGTGACTCTGGTAGTTCACCACAATCTAGTCCTAGTATTTCCCTACTTGCTGAGAGAAGGAAAGGTGAGCAGAGCAAACCAACATCTGCCCCAATCTGTGTTAGAAATGCCTCAGAAGAACAACCACAAAACTGCTATACCACTGCAGCTAGAAACTCAGATAACGAGCGGGACTCGCCATTACTCGAACATGACCAAGACACAGCTCCACTAATACCTCCAAAACCAGTATTTTGTCCCCCTACTAAAGCCCGTACCTGGCCCCGCAGGATGCAGGGTAGTAAAAAAACCTTGGGGCAAGGAAGAGTACTACACCACTTTCCTATCCTGCCCCCACTGCCCCCTGTTCTTGGTGAGGACAGTGACCTGGATGAGGAATCTCTGTATCTACTTGATCCTCCATCACCTTTTCTTCAAGAGGAAGAGGGACTTAACTATGGGGGGTTGCCTCTGTCACCGTGTATCAGTCAAGAGGGTGGTGAGGTTAGTTTGTTGGGCTGGCTCCCTCCTACTGAAGTGCTACGAGAGAAGACAGCATCAGAACTTTGCTTTGAAGAAGATGAGCACAGAATCCTAGATGAGTTAATGGAGGAGGAGGATGAGACAGAGAGAGAGGAAAAGGAGAGACTAGAAATAGAGGAGAGAAACTGGCAGGCAGTGTTAAAACTCGAGAGCTGTGAAACAAGTGGTATATCTTGGGAGACAGAGGGTGAGGAATCACAATTAAAGGACTGGGAGACACAACAACTTAGTTTCTCTGGACAATGGCCCCTTTTGACACCTCCTGTTGGATTTGGAGGCTCTGAGGCCCTCAGTGCTTCCCCATGCCCCAGCTCAGAAGCAGGCTCAGATGAACTCTTTCTTGAGCTGGAGAGACAGTGTTTGGAAGAGGAAGCAGATGATTCAGATGTTTTTGAGCAAAAGAGCATTTTTCATCCATCTGACAATTCAGATATTTGTGACAACCTGCCTACAGTGGAAGATGATCAAGTAGATGTCAGAGGTGAACCTGATGTCAAACGGCAAATTGATAATGCTGTGACATCAGCACTTGATGTCACAAATCAAACAGATCATAAACAGCACACAGATCAGACTGAGCCATGTATATCACAGATAAGTCAAAATGCACCTGGAGAGGATATAGAAAATATGCAAAGCTGCTCCGCAGTTGAAGATATTGACCAAAGCCCAAAGCAATTACAGAAATATCTTAATTGTAATAGTGAGGATAATAACCATGATCAAGATGATTATTCTTCATACAAAACTGATGCAGATGCTTTAGATTCTGAATCCTGTGGCATTCAAACCTCACACCAAGATGGTACTGTTCTATCAGATACAATTCAGACAGAGTATGTGCGACCAGAGAGTGATTCAGATTTAGGCAGCAGAGTTTCATCAGATCATGAGCAGCAAGATAATGAGGAGGTAATGAAACAATATGAGACATCTGACCTACATATATCCTTACAGCATGGTCTTTTTCACCCAGAGAATTTGTATGCAGATGCTGAATGTAATGTGGATCTTGGCATCTTCAAGACTGATTTAGACAGGAAGGAGAGTGAGGACAGTATCAGCCAGTCCCCTGAGTGCTCTGTCTTGGAAGATGAGGCAGAAAGGGAAGTTGGGAACAGTGACTGTGAGACTGTCTCTCATGAGGATGCAGTTTCCTCTGAGCCTACTAAAGTTATTATAGAAATGATCTCTGACCAAAAAGGGGCACCTTCAAGGTCAGAGAATGAAGCAGAGCTTTCAGTCTCCAACGAAATTGTTGAAGATGAAGTGTGTTCAAATGTGTGGGAGGTAACAGACCAGGATCAGGGAACCACAAGTATGCCAAAATCAGACATCTCATACGCCCAGTTAAACTCACCAGATATCAGTATAGTATCTACTGCCTCTTCTCCTTTTTCACTGTTGACCACTAAACATGATTCAAGAACAGCAGGACTTGACAGCAAAGATGCAGATGCCTTTGTTGCAACCGACAGTTTTGTTTATTTAGCTGTGGCTCTGCCGCCCCAGTATTCTCAGGACTGTCCCCCATCTCCATCAGTGGAATCAGCCCCACCGAGCCCCCTCCCGAAATGCTGCCCTGAGCCTGAGGTAGAGGCGTTTCTCTCTTCCGATAGTTTTGTTTACTTGGCAGCCCCTGAACGACTTGCGCCTGATGGGGGCTCTTCTTGCGAGGACTTTCACAATTTGGACTCCGAGTCTGAGGACAGTCATTCAGGTGTTGATTTCGTACTTGGGTCAATGACTGGAGATAGTGAATGGGACTCAGATGGGTCAGGACCAGGCTTTATGCACCCACAGAGAGATCAGTATGAGCAGCTAGATCCAGGCATTTTGCATGGGCTTTTTAATGACTGCCAGAGTGAAACAAGCTCTCAGGAAAATGTGGAATCATGTGACAATGACTTTGTAGACACCTTTGTACAACCAAAGTGTCCTGAAGAAGAAATTTCACCACCAAAACATGACCCTGAATTGGACACAAAGGTAATGCTCCTCCCTTAAGCTTAATATTTAAAATAGTCAGTGCAAAGTTAGGTTTCTCAGTTTCTAGGTTCTAAGCTGGCCCAATGACAACAAAAAAGTAATTACTCTGAATAAACCTCAGAAATGTAATCTTGTAATCTATAACTGTTTGCCTCAAAAGTTTTTCTCAAGATCTTTTACCTCACTAAGAATTTTGGTTGATATCTATAGTATTTTGTCAGAGAAATTGCCTAGTTTAACACTGCAAAAAATGCTGTGCTAGTTGTATAATGTTATTGTGCACTATATTATGTAGTAAAATTTATGATCAAAGGACTCAGACAATGAATGGAATAATCTTCAAGTAGTCCTTTCATAGATCCATATTCTCCCAGAATGTATGTGTGTGTTTAGATTCTATTTGAGGTAATGTATGAGTTTTTGTTCATGGGACCCTAAACACAATGGACCTCATTCACTAACCATGCGTATGCACGTATTTGTGTGTGAAACCTGCATACGAATGTTTTCATGAAGAAATCATGATTCATTAATATGCATAAAAATTTATATATACTGTGTGTGTGTGTGTGTGTGTATATATATATATATATATATCTTATATAGTCTTATTATATAATATATACAGTATATTATATATAATCTTATTTCAAAGTAACAAAAATTAGTTGCGTTATAGCTCGAGCTGGGTTCAAGATCTGCCCATGTATGCTCTGCATTCTATGCAGTTGTATGATGTAGCTGGTGGAATGCTCCTGTACAACCTGGAAAAAAATTTGTCTGATGGCTTTAGCATGTTGTGTACTGCACAACATCGCTTCCCAATGGCATGGGAAGTTTCTTTACCTTGAAGTTCGGAATTCATGACATAGTAAGTTGCCGGTAAGATGTCCTATTTGCGAAATGATCAGACAAAGGGGCAGAACCACCACAGATTTCTTTGTACTTCGAGCACTTTGGACCACACGCACAGTCCGTACCTGTGGATGATAAGGCACAAGCAGCGCTCCAAGCAAGCCTTTAGTTCATCCAACATCTACAGTATGTGGTTTATGAATCATTCTGAACTGTAATGATCTACTGCTGTTATATAGTGCTGATCACTGAAAATAAGCATGATGATTTCATTCAAATAGCATGCTTACTTCACTCTAGTCAAACCCCAGTGATCGTTTGTGTGTTTGGTTATAGGCAAATGGGTTTGTGCACACATTTGCATGTGTTTGCTTTTGCTACCTGATTGAGCACTGTTTTTTCTATGAGAGCTCTGTGTGTATGTTTTAGAAAGAGATTTAGGAGTAAAAAAAGCGACAGGAATGTATTTTTGTAAATACATCTTAGAATCTTTGACATGATTTGAGACTGACTCTCGGGCTGCCGTGACAAGGCCAGTGTCTGCTCTGTTTCACAGTGGTTGTTGCGGGTGGCCGAGAGACTGCCTGTTAGTCCTTGTGCTCTCTGGATGGTTATTACATTACTATCTCTATCAGCAGCAATGGCCAAGCCTGGCTGGTCATCTACATCTCATTTCTCCCTCTGCCTGGCCCAACTCTGTCTTTCTGCATGGTCACTACCACTCTCAAACCCCTGTTCCATTAAATATAATCAGATGCAGGACCCTGTCATGCTGGATTTTGGGAGAGAGGATTGTAGCAAGGATCAGCTAGCGTATGATCTTTAAACTCAGTTGGAATAAAGGAATTAAAAGACCTGAAAATATATTACTGATTTGAGGGGTGGCTGTTGTCCAGTGCCAAACCCACATAAAATCTCCAACTCCACTTCTTCCACATCAAATCCCCCTCCTTTCATCCCTGCTGCAGTCTGATGGTATTGCAATTGAGATAAGGAAGTGAGAAATAAATATTGCACAATTTGAGGGTGGCCACTTTAGCCTGTTACATGCAAACACTGTATAAAGTTGTTGGAAATATAAATAGATAAGGACATGTCAGTCCTGTCAGCACAGGGCCAGACTCTCACCCCCGCAGTGCCCAAAGTCAAGGGAGTACAGCACAGACCTCAGGAAAGACCTTTGTAATCTTTTGGAGCAGCTCTCTTTTGGGTACTTATTTAAAATGGGTACAGAGTCTGAAAATTTGGCAACTGCCAAACAGACAAAGAGTCTCCATGGTAGAACACCTGGTAGTACTCAAAATAAGAGCCGGCTGAGCAAAAAGAGGTGTCACAAGAAAAGCCTGACGTCACATCTGAAACCTAGACTTGGCTCGTTTTTGTAGAAGAGAGTTTCAGGGACAGTCGTGTAAACAGACACACTAACTGACATGTACAGTGGAAAGGCAAGATCAGTCAGAGAGGAAGTGATGAGCACTGATGTTATGGTGCATGGTAACAGCAGGCATATTTGATTGTTTAGATAATGATATCAGTGAAAGACAGTATATGGGAAACACCTGTGATAAAGACCTTTGAAAACAAAAGAGAACTTGAGCAAACCCTGTATTCCTGTCGGTACAATGACGACCATACCAAAGCAGTCACATATGTCATAAACTTAACTGATTGTAATTTTAACCTCATTTGCTCACTATTTTATAATGGAGCTACATAAATTATGTCCTTGTTAGAACATAAAATTGAGTTATCCGAAGTGCATGAAAAAGGAAGCAAGGGTAGAGATGAGGGGCTGAAAGACAGGAAGAAAGCAGGAGGCGTAAGCAAAGGTAGGAAGACTAGGAATGGAGAGACAGTTTGGAAAGGTCTATGAAGCACAAGAAAGCTGCTAAAGGCCATGTTGTCATTGATTTGGAAGAAATCTTATTATTGTGCTTTAACTCTCCTAGAATCCTTTTATGTCCAGAGTATTGTTTCACCCATTCAGGTTACTTTCCTTGAAGCCTATCTATATTGCCATTTATTCTTTGTTTTTGTTTTATTTGTGTGTATAATTTTTAGACCTTATAAAATGTATTTTATTGACTTTTAAAGACATGTATAGCCTACTTTGTCAAGAATTACATGCTTATTTGTTACAACATGCATGTATTGTTTTCCACTCAAATACAGTTCCAGTCTTACCTACTCATGAGTTTATATACTACTATTATTTTTAGAGTTATTGTAAAATTATCAAAACTATGAATTAGCACATAAAATTATAGAAACTATGTTGTGACCAAAACAATATTGAACAAATCAAAACACAGTTTGTCTACAAAACTCATTTTTCACATAAAAGCATAAGCCTTAAGCTTTTTGTGATTATGAAAAACATTCATCCAGTGGGGTGTGTTCAGAGGTTTAAATGGTATTGTATGCTCATCTTATATAACTATTTAAAAGTGTTTTTATCTTGTCCTTGGCAATAATTGCATAAGATTCACAATATTTTCAGTTACAGAAAAAAGGTTGTAAAAACTCAGTAAATTATCTGCTGATAGTGTTGGAATACACTGTAGCAGTTTACTCCAAGCCAGCAATTGTAGTTTTTTTCTTTACTGAAATGTGGGCACCCCCAGTTAGGCAGTATGGAGTTGTGGTTTGGATTGAGAAACAAACAAAAGACTTCAATGGCAGTGATCTTGTGGGTAGGTGGCAGTATGGAAAGCTGCCAGAAGCTAAAAGTAATCTGTGGGGCTTCAAGTGAGAAACAAAAAAGTTTAACGTTTGGTGACAAAAGAAACAGCGAGAGCTGGAGAGATGATAAGTGTGAAGCAGCCGTGTGTGTGCTGGCCGTATTGGTTGAGTGTTTGAATGGAATGACAGGCATCCTAGATATTTTCCAGAGCCCTGCTTAACAGTCAAACATTTGTCCGCCAAGAAAAAGTGAGAGAAGAAAACAGAAGAGAGATTATTTAGTCATTTTGCTCTGACCTCTTTGTATTGTTGTATAGATATGTATAGCTACTTCCTACTTGGATGTGGACGTGTGCATTTTTGTTGTTTTAACAAGTGACCTTGCAAAGCTACATATATGTGGAAATAATACATTTGTACATTTGAAATATGATTGATATATGGTACAGAGGAATAATACTCAATGTGGGTGATAAAGGTCTCAAGCTCAAATCTCTGACAAATGTATACTTTAATAGACCAAGTAAAAGCTGGGATGCATTTTTATTTTTAACTTTAACTGTACAACATTAAAATAGCAGGTCAGGAGACTTTTTTCATGGCCAGACATCAGCCAAATTGAGTAGGTATAGCAAAGTATAGCACATGGAGCTGCTCTGAAAAAGTAACTGGCTAGGTCACAATTAATTTTCAATGAGGGGCTGGTAGGCGTATCGGAGAGTGGGTGCAATCCTGTGCAACTGTAACAATCCTATGCCAGGATGTTTCAGTGATTTGCAAGAAATGTTATGAATGTTGTGAATGATTATCTTATTGTAAATTTTATCTATTAATAATCTTAAAATAAGTCAAAGATAATTTACATTCTTGTGCTTCTAAAACATTTGGGGCAATTCAGAAAAGATTCAAGGCTACAGTCCCTTTCAGCCCAGGTCTAGCGACATCCCTGGTTTCAACTAACTAAATTTCCTCTCTTCCTGTTGTGATTTACAAGTGATATGAGAAAACATGTACATTCATAATTGTCTGTGAAATATTAAACAACTTTCTCTTGGTTTTGGCCTCATGACGTGGTAGATCTGCCGCAGATGAATGGAGTTATTTCTGTGCTGGTGGGTGCATAGTGCCGCATGTGATGAATGATCAGGATTAATAATGGGAAATGGCTCCAAGTGGACACACCAAGGAGGAGGAGAAGGCCCAAATGATGGATTCGGGATAACGTTAGACAGGATATAGAAAGACAAAAGGGGACCAAACACTCTCTCTGCTGTGCAGACTTGTCACACATAATGTTGGTGGGAGGGTGGAGCAGGTCGAGGCTGTGGTTCATTGTTTTGAGGCCAGCAGACATCCTGTTTAAAGCAGGAATGAAGCCCCTTGCCACAAGGCTTCTGCAAACAAATGAACACATACTGACAGGCAAAGTACTCACGCATACACGCAAAGTATGCTGGGTGTTTAGAATAAATTAATATTGCAGTTATTTCAATATTTTCACTTATTCACCTTCAAAATTGCTTTGAATATTAAAATATGTTTTTAAAACTTATAAGACTCGTAAACAAATACCATGATTCGCTGTAGTGATGTACTCAGTTACATCATCGTGTGGTTCTCAAGTCTGAAACCGGTTTTGAGACCAGTTCTCAGCTCCCCCTGCCAAGCACTGGCTCTGTCATGAGAACCAGCTCCATTTTTATGGAAAAGGGGTTATGTGCATGGCATGCAGGGCTGTGACTTAATCTAAAACCTATTGGCTATTTTGAAAAAAAAAAAAAGGGACATACCCTTTGGTACATGGTCCCAACTTTCTTTAGGAAATACATAAACAGATAAAAAAAAACTAAAAAAAAAAACTGTGCTCGTCAAGGCAGTTCGTGGGGACTTTAAACTACACTTAAAGAAATGCTGGTTATGGCATTGTTCAGGGTATAATGCAGCCTGTATGTGGGGAACCACTGGGGTGGATACTCTGCCAGAGCTATAGTGTTGGACTTTTGAAGTAATAGAGCTGTACAGTGCTGTTGCCAGGGCCCTATATTTGATTTCAGTCAGTGTGAGGGGGCTGAAAACTGCTTCCCCAATTATAAATGGCCATGCCGCCATTATTATCGTGTTGTTGTGTTTGTGCTGCCTTGACCTGTTTATACACATTCTATCAAATATCTAGTTGCATACTAGTCACAAGTATGTTGTTTATAAACTAATCAAACCATTTGTTGTGTGTCTGTATCGTTCTCTTTAGGCTGAGGAAAGGGAACAAGTAGACAGCATCCATCCTAAACTCCAGCATGTCAACGCTGTGGGTCAGGGTCTTATCCAGAGTGCAGCCAAACACACAGACACTCAGGCCCTGGAGCATGACCTGGAAACCACCAACCTGCGCTGGAACTCCCTCAACAAGAGGGTAAGCTTTGCATCAAATTAACATTGTTTTTAGTGGATTGAGAGAAATGGTTTAAAATAATATATATATTTTTTAATTATTGTTTACAGGTCACTGAAAGAATTGCACAGCTGCAGGAGGCACTGTTGCACTGTGGGAAGTTCCAAGATGCCCTGGAGCCACTGTTGAGCTGGCTGAGTGACACAGAGGAGCTTGTTGCCAATCAGAAACCTCCGTCCGCTGAGTACCGTGTAGTCAAGGCACAAATTCAGGAGCAAAAGGTAAGCATCAGTTTTTAGTTGTTTAAAACAGGTCTTTTTCAGGCCAAACAGTATCCGCTGTGACATGGTATAGTATTGAGTGTTGCATTTTTGCCAAGAATAATGTGTAGATAGTAACATGTTGATGTATTTACATACTTTATGATGCTTACATTGCAAAGCCATTGTATATTACATTTTGCTTAATACATTTTAATGTGGGAAGTACAGTAAAACACTTAAACACTGAAATTTAGCTCCTTACCTTAAACTTTGGCTGAAGTTAACTTAGTATTATAATATTTTTAACACATACTTACCTTTTTTATTTTTTTATTTCTCAAAAATTCAAATGTTTTTTATTTTTTATCAATAACTGGTAGACCTCTTGCAGTATTAAAAGTTAATCCTAACATATTTAGGTTACCTAACAGAGATGCCAACATATTCATTGTGTTCTCAGCTGCTACAGTGGTTGCTGGATGACCGCCGTGGGACAGTAGAGATGATCAGGGCAGAAGGAGAGCGTATAGCTGCCACGGCCGAGACACAAGACAGAGACAAAATCCAGAGACAACTAAAGAGCCTCGGAGAGAGATGGACAAACCTGCTGGAAAAGGCTAGTTCCAGGTAAACTCCATAATCAGAGCTATATGGTCACCCAGACACAACCATAAAACAACTTAATCAAATCTCTTACTCAGAACCCAATCACTTGGTTGCTTTACAAGGCCATAAATGCAGTGTAGTCATAAAAATATAACAGAGATTTCCTCCTCACCTCATCTCCTCAGGCAACGGCAACTGGAGGAGTTGCAGGTGTTGGCTCTGCAGTTCCATGAGGCTTTGGAGCCACTTGGGGAGTGGTTGAGTGCTGCGGAGAGGCGCCTGAGCTCTGCTGAACCAATGGGAACCCAGACTTCCAAAATCACACAGCAGATTGTAAAGCACAAGGTAAAGTATATGCGACACCAGGGAGCGATGTATCCTGGCACTTTTTAGAAGAAACGTCTGCCACTGCTGGTAATGGAGCTGAGATTTGAGTCATTTTAGTAAGCAATTTTCAAAGCTTTGAGAATCATTAGAAATGAATAGATATTTAGTGGAAAAATTTTTAGAATAAACTGTCAGGCTCTTGTGATTTTAAATGAAAAGTAGGGGTGCGATTATCAAAGAAGGCAAGACATTTAGGCCTCTGGTCATGGCCCTGCCCATATCCTTTCCATTTTGCAGTTGGATTTATCTTATCACATTTTTCTTTCTTTTTTATGGTTATGTTCTCATCTCATTTTACATTGATGCATATTTTGTTTTTCATTCACATCCATTAAAGGTGCACTCAGTATTTTTTGGGTAATTAAAAAGTTTTACCCCTTAAGACATGAACAATACTTGTGTAATGTTTAAAACAAAATGTTAAAATCATATATACTCGCATTTGATAATAGCTTAATAAATGCAGTTTTATTTACATGCAACTAGGCTGCCTCATGGGGGCAACCATGTTGAGATCACATGACATACCTAACCCTACTGCTCTTGCAATTAATGAAACATCATAGTTAACTGCGAGTAGCGCACTAGGTGTCCATAGTCCAAGTTCAAGACAACTGCTGTATTGGCCAGTGCAACATAAATAAAAAATACTGAGTGCAACTTTAATTATGAATTGTTATCATTCTTTATCCAGCATTTATGTTTATGTTTGCCTTTTTGTTTCTGTTTTCCCTCTTCTACTCATCCCATTACTTTCCCCTCTCCTCTTTACCCTGGGCTATAATCCCAGGCTTTCCAAGAGGAGGTGACCTCTCGGGAGAAAGAGGTTGACCACCTTGAGACTCTCAGCCAATCACTGTACTCGCTCAGCTGTGTGGCTGATCGTGATTGGCTGGGCGAGCGTGTGGCGGCAGTGCGCAATGGGCACACAGAGCTGCGTGAATGGTACAGTCGAAGGGAGGCCATGCTGGAGCAGGCCCTTGCTAATGCACAACTGTTTGGAGAGGAAGAGGTGGAAGTCCTTAACTGGCTAGCTGAGGTGGCCCAGAGACTGGCTGAGGTCTCGTTGCAGAGTTATCAGCCGGAGCTGTTGGCACAGACACACAAACACACACTGGTATGATTCTGCAAAGAATAGCAGCCGAGGATCAACGTTTTTTAAGTCAATTAATAGATGATGAATGCTGTCAAATGGCCCTCTTCACAAAAAAAGCTTTCACTCACTGACAAAAGACCATAGTAATAACCAGGGAATCAATTGTGTTAGAATGATCCGAAATGTCATCTTCGATTTAAAAAGAAAGAAAGAAAAAAATAAAAAAGAAGATTTTGTCAATCCATTCCATTTCTTGTTTTCCCCAGTCCAGTCTGCAACCCGCGCTCCATTCCAATGAAATCACAAAAATAAAATTGTATATATAAAGTATATCCAGAGATATGCAGTAGCAATTTTACTTTGTAAGTTGCATCAAATGTTATGGATCTTGCCAAAAGTCACCAAAATCACCACCAGATTTTAGGGTCTCCCACTTCCGAAATCCCAATTTAACCTTAAGTTATACTTAAAAAAAAAATATTATACATAAAACATCCTAACAGTATATCCAGAGTTAATAATTCCACTGCTCACCCGTACAGGCTCTTAATGAAGAGATAATCAGCAGGAAGAAGACAGTGGACCAGGCCATTAAGAATGGACAGGCTCTGCTCAAACAAACCACTGGTACTTTTCCATCCAACCTCTATGCTCATTGGTGTATCACTGAATTGCTTCCTCGATTGTGATCATCTTTGATTTGTCTGACAGGTGAAGAGGTCTTGTTGATTCAGGAGAAGCTAGATGGCATTAAAAGTCGCTACGCAGAGATGACAGCAGGCAGCTGCAAGGCCCTTCGTACTCTGGAACAGGCCCTTCAATTGGCCACACGATTCGCTAGCGCACACAATGACATCAACCAATGGTTGGATGCTGTGGAGGTGGAGCTTAGCAACATTGAGCCAGACACAACACCAGCCTATCAGGACAGACAAAGGGTGAAGATGTCTAGATTTGTTATTTATAGAAAGCTAAAGTGCTCTCAAAATGTGGCATCTGTATTTTTGTTTCGTTTGAAAATGTATTAATACAATTTTGTTAAAAATTTAGGAAATCATCTGGTCCTATGACCGTTTTTGTTTTTGCCACATCTAGGTATCTTGCTACAATTTACAGTAGTTGTTTCTCTTGTGTGTTTGTTGAATTGAATTGTTTGTTTGATAGATGTATCTGTATGTATGCCTCAGGAGCTGAAATGTGTGTCTGCTGAGAAGCGGTTGGTTCTGGACACAGTCAATGAAGTGGGCAGTGCCTTACTGGATCTGGTGCCCTGGCGTGCACGAGAGGGCCTGGACCGCCTGGTCGCTGATGCCAATCAGCGCTACCGCCAAGCAGACGAGACCATCACACAGAGAGTGCAGTTAGTGCAGGCTGCTATCCAAAGGTCACAGCAGGTACTGCAACAAACACTGGCAAATTCAGGCTCATGGAATTTTATTTAGTTTTTTGTTTTGTTGTTTATATTTTTGTATTATTTTGTTTATAGAGTTATAAAATATAGGTAATTGCAATAAATAAAAATATTACATTTAGGGCATTGTGTCCATGTTGCTTGCTTAAGTATGTAAATATTTCTCACGTGTCTTTTGACTGTGTATTTATATTTGTTATTCGGGCAGTATGAGGAGGCAATGGATGCAGAGTTGACCTGGGTCAGAGAGATGCAGAGGAAGTTGGCAGCTTTGGGGCCTCTTAGTCTGGAGCCCGATGTAACTGTGGCTCAGCTCCAGGTGCAGAGAGCCTTTAACATCGACATTATCCGTCACAAAGACACCGTGGACCAACTTCTTAAGACTCAAGAGGACATCCTGGAGAGCTGCACTGAACAGCAGAGAGAGGCACTGATGGTTAGAGACAAAATTCAGAGGAAGGGATGGGGGGAAAAGCCTTTCAATTATTCTTCTGGTTAAATCACGAAAATTGTATTGTTGTAACTCTTGCGTTTTACGGCAGTGATTTGAATTGTTTATTCATATGTGAATTAAATCTCTTGTTTGGGAAAGACAACAATGCTACATTGTTTCTGAAAAAGACTAATTTCGTTGTCCTTAAAAAAAACTTTCTTCCTCTTCCTCCTGAAGGTGAAGATGGACTCTTTAAGTGCTTGTTATGAAGCAGTAAACCAGAGTCATTCTGAGCGGTTTTCAGCTCTAGAGCAGGCTCAGGTACTGGTGGCCCGGTTCTGGGAGACTTATGAGGAACTTGAACCCTGGTTGGGTGAGACGGAGACACTGATTACCCAGTTACCCCCTCCCGCCATTGACACAGAGGCACTCAGGCAACAGCAAGACCAAATGAGGGTGAGTGAGCAATACACAGACACATAACCTGAGTCCAGAAACCCTTGGATTTGCTCGGAAGCACTCTGTTGTGGCTTAGTTAACCATCACTGTTCTTCATATGACCCATAGCCCTTTTGTTGCCTGCTGTAAATAATGGTATCATTCAAAATAAACGGTTGACAAACTGCAGTTTTCTTTCCTGTGTTGACACATTTCCTATTGAAACAGGATGTTGGGGTGGGACATATCAAAGAGTTTGTCCCTTTTTTTTTTTTAAATCAATAGCCTTTAGTTTACATCAATGCCATGAACACTATTTGCTACTTGCTATTGCTTGTCAGAAGTGAATGCTTTTAGGCGAAGTATATTCTCATTCCAGAGAGCATTTTATTGGACACAAATTTGGAGTGCCAGATATATCATTTACATTATTGTTCTTTTTCTCAGAAGAACATTTTTTCACTAGCATATAAATGGCATCAATGCTAATAGACATGGACTAAAAGCCACATTATATTATCTCACGTATTGACATCACATGATAATTTTCATATTTGTCTTCCTTTCTAGCTTCTGAGGGAGTTCATTGCTGAGCACAAGCCACACATAGACAAGTTGCTAAAGATCGGCCCACAGCTGGCAGAGCTGAGTGCCCAGGAAGGATTGACGGTGAGACAGCGGTATAATGATGCAGAAAGACGTTACATCACTATCAAAGAAGAGGTCAAATGTCGAGCTACAGCACTTGATGAAGCCGTGTCACAGTCTACACAGGTATTTGCTCCAATTTGTTTCCAAGCTTTGGACTGCTGCCCTTGTGGTTATTGAATTACAGCACACACACTTCCTTTTTAAATGGCACAATAATAACAAATGTATCATTGTCATGTTCTATAGTGTTAACCTTTCAGTTTCGTTAAGGCGTTTGTTTAAAGTCAACATGAAATCAAAACTGACCCTAATGAGTTTCTTAATACACATTCCTGGTCTTAATGTGCACCAATAGTGCAACTTATTCCAAAGATAACTGAACCAGCAACCCCTTCCATTCAACCACGTCATGTAGTATAGACCACTTTTCATGATCCAGTCAATTCTTGATTGATAAAATAAGCAGGGCTGGGCAATATGCAAGAAATATGTTCATGATATTTTAATAAAAACATATCGCAATATTCAATTACATTGTCAACCCCTCTGCCCCCACTGCCGAAGGGGGTATGTAATATTTTTGCTTTATTGATTTTGCTTTCAAAACTAAATTCATTTATTGAAACATGAAAAACTTAATCCAGGGATATTTCTATATTCAAATTGCACTTCATAAAAAAAGAAAAAGCAATTAAAATAAAGCGATCAAAAAATGTGTACTTAACCACCTCTCATGTGCTGTCACGCAATTTTCCATCTACAACAACAGGTGGAAAATTACTTATAAAGATCTAAAGAAAATTATAAATGTAAACATAATGATAAAAATGATAACTATAATATAAATACATTTTAGGTTCAAGGTGTTTTTGTATAATTTTGTGATTTTTGAACCTGCAGAATTGGGTTCACATTGCATGAGAAGCTCGAACTGTTCCGTGGAAATAAAGCGAACTTAAATCCAAGCACCTCCTGAGATGGCCTGAGGTCATTTGCAGCATTTGCATTCTCATAGATGACACCATTCTTGCAAACTGTTTTCAGATGACTGAGTGAGAACTCTTTACATGCGTGTGTCCACGAGATACGCTCGAGCTGCACATGTCTGAACAAACAGCGAATCAGACACGTGCTTCAATGGCTTTTCTGTCGTTTGTTCTTAAAAATATAATACAGTGTGTTTCTTCAAGCGCGTGTCTTTTGTGTCTAACAGCATTTCTTGTCATGTGTCACTCCGAGACGTCTTGCAGGTCGCCCACCACAGTGACGGACTCGCAAGTGCTAATTTTAAATCCTGGGTTACTATTTAATATTTTTAGCAACTTCCCAGCTCCATGGTTTTGTCATTTCCCGATATTGTTGAACATTGTCTGTCAAAGAGAGTCTATGTCGGCATCGGGATATTTATCAGAAATCCTAGATATCCGATTACATCGTCAAATATCCCAGCCCTAGATTGCACCTTACCTTTTTTTTTTTTTTTTTTTTTGATTTATTTTTTTTTATTTAGAAATTTAACACATTCTGAAGTTAAATGTATTGTGAATGCTGTTTCATGTTGACTTTCGCTGTTTTGTATTTAACAAAATAGAATATGCTCTATCCACCAATTAAGTAGCAGATCACATCAGTCTTAGAAAGGATGTTCTAAACGATAATATCACTGACATCAGACATCAACTGCAGTTTGGCTGAATGTTATTGTTATTTATGCTTCCTGCTGGCCTGTTGCATGCTGTTGAATTAACTCATTGTACTGTTTCTCCAACCCCATCCCTTCAAACTCTACTGTACTGTAACTCCTCCTGTCTCTGCATTTACCCTCCTGTGTCTCTTGACCATCATCTGTCCATCATCCACCTTCCTTCCCGCATTCCCACTCGCTTGTTGCAACTCTTCCTTTGCTCATTCCCTCCACCCCTCCCTTCCATGTCCATTTGGTCCATCCATCCATTCATCACTCACTCTGTGTGGATGTGCCGTGTGTGTCCATCCCGCCATCATCAATGCTCTCTGCAACACCCTCAGCTGGTAGAGGTAAGAATGCCATCACCCACTGATAACCCCTGTACCCTCTGTAAGGAATTCTTCAATCAGGAATATTCCATAGAACTCTGATGGAACAGAAGTGTAACCTTTGTTACATCTTTGTTACCCTAAGCTAGTTTGAGCTGATCAGCTGATCTAAACAGTAATTGTTTATTTTGATAGTTATGTGTCCAGTACAAGAATATATGTATATAGATATATATTTATTCTCAGATACACAGATACATACTATACATACATACAATACATACATACATACATTATATTTTGGTATGTTTTAGGGTTAAGTTAGGTTAAAAGAAGTACTTCCTTGAGAAATGACAAAAGTCATGTGTGATACATATATTCCCAATACAAGTACAATCAAACCTAAAGGCAACAACATTCTTTCATTAATATTATTATGTTCTTTTATATAGAACATGTTTCAGATGTGTTCATGCAGAATGAAGGTGTCATTCTTTTGTGGTGTATTCTGTAGATCATAATTTTCCTAATCCAGGTCCTGGAGAACCCCCAACACTATACATTTTTCCACATCTCCCGTATCTAACACATTTGATTCAACTCATCAGATCATTAGTAGAGACTCAATTACCTGAATTGGGTGTTTCAAATACAGAGGACATACAAAATGTGGAGTTTTGTAGGTAGGACCAGGACCAGAATTTGGAAACACTGCTGTAGACCCTTGACCTTGATGTATTCCTTAGGGAGCACCAACTTCCTCTGTCCTTTAGCATGTGTCTGGGATAAATCTCTCCTCATCAATCCTCCTTATGCCTGGTTCTTCTCCAATTTCTGCCATGCTGTATTTGATTTGACCTTGTCCTTCACTCTCTCTCTCCTTTCAGTTCCATGATAAGATGGACCCTCTGTTGGAAACTCTGGAGGGAGCGGTCCAGCGTTTGCGGCAGCCTCCTCCAGTGGCCGCTGAGGTGGACAAGATCCGGGAGCAGCTGGCGGAGCACCGGGCTACAGGACTAGAGCTGGACAAACTCCTGCCGTCTTTCAGTGCCTTGTGTGCCCGCGGAGAAGAGCTCATCAGTCGCGCCCCACACGACGATCCTGCTGCCCAGGGTAAAAATCTTTTACCTGAATTTAAACTGCAAAATTTGGCTTATGACATTTTAAGCTATAAGCTTATGTTGAACCTTGAAGCAGAAGGATCAGTTTGCTTCATAAATGCTTTGATAAATTTGTGTTCTGTTACTTTCCTTAGCGGTGCATTCCCGACTCTTGCGGCTGCGCTCCCTATGGGATGAGATCAGGCAGAGGGCTGAGGAAAGAGAAGGGAAGCTTCAGGATGTTCTGGACCTCGCCGGAAAGTTCTGGGCTGACATGGCCGCTCTGCTGAGCACTCTCCGTGACTCTCAGGACATTGTGAAAGAGCTGGAGGATCCTGGGGTGGATCCCTCACTCATCAAACAACAAATAGAGGCAGCAGAGGTCAGTCCAACTAGTCAGTCCAAGAAGATAGAACTAAATAATGTTGGACAAGTGCCAAGACAAAGGTCAGGGAGTAGTCATGATGTTCTCCTCTCACACACAGGCCATTAAGGCAGAGACAGATGGACTGAGGGAAGAACTGGAGATCGTACGCACACTGGGAGCTGATCTCATCTTTGCCTGTGGAGAGACAGAGAAACCAGAGGTCAAGAAAACCATCGATGAGGTAAGAATAACTAAGTCACGAGAGGAATGCCCAATTTCTCTCAGATTTTAAACAAGATATTACCATGTGTTATTAATTTGTGGTGGTCCTTTGTCGCTCAGATGAATGCTGCCTGGGAAGGCTTGAACCGCACATGGAGAGAGAGAATGGAGAGACTGGAGGAGGCAATGACTGCTTCTGTTCAGTACCAGGATGCTCTTCAGGTCTCTATCACTACTAAAAATTCCAACTCCAACCTGATTGGTCAAGCCAACTGTATGTTCACAACCCCTCCTTTTTGTCTTCTCAGGGCATGTTTGACTACTTGGACAATGCTGTCATCAAACTGTGTGACATGCCAGCTGTGGGGACGGACCTCAGCACTGTCAAACAACAGATCGAGGAGCTAAAGGTGTGAATCTGTCTTCATCTACCCTCATCACTCGACTTATATTGAGAAAAAGATGTATTTTCGTTTGACCCATTTTCTTTTGAAATGAAACAGCAATACAAAGTAGAGGTGTACCAGCAGCAGATTGACATGGAGAAGCTCTGCCACCAAGGAGAGCTGCTGCTCAGGAAGGTGACTGATCAAACAGACAGAGACATGATACAGGAGCCTCTCATTGAGCTGCGCCACCTCTGGGACAACCTGGTGGACAAGATTACACTCAGACAGGTGAAGAAAGAGTGAATATTTTTTTAATCATATCAATCATTACTACTTTTTACATTATATTCACTAAAAAATGACCTCATGTGCAGCTATAAGGTGGTTTAGATCAAGGATCTTCAACTCAGGACATGGATATTACATGTTGTGTAAAACTGAGTGTTGCATAGTAAACCTGGCCTATAATAACATGTGTGCTTAACCATATACATAGAATAAAAATATAATTGGAAACATGAACTTTAGCTTTGGTTGAAACATAATAATGCATTTTTGTTTAAGTGGTATTTTCATTTTATCACAAAAATTATTTTGAGTTCAAACAATAATTGGAGGACCCCATGTTGAAGACCCCTGGTTTAGATTGTATTACTTTACAAAAAACAGGAAATGGTCTTTCTGTTTATCCTGTCTTGATTCCATCTCATTTTCTCTCTCTCTCAGCACAAACTAGAGGGTGCTCTGCTGGCTTTAGGTCAGTTCCAGCATGCTCTCTCAGAGCTACTGTCTTGGCTCAGCCACACTCACACCACACTGGACACACAGCGGCCCATCAGCTCTGACCCCAAGGCCATTGAAATCGAGCTGGCTAAGCATCACGTATGTACATAGGGCTTCATTTACATGTACTCTACATTTTTTATTTCTTTAGACAAATCCCCTTGATCAGCCTCTCTATGTAGGTTTTAAGAAACGATGTGCTGTCCCATCGGGCCACTGTTGAGACTGTGAACAGTGCCGGCTCTGAGCTGCTGGAGTCCAGTCCTGGAGACGAGATCAATCACCTGAGAGACCAGCTGGATGAACTGAACCGCAGCTGGAAGAATCTTCTGCTCAAGACTGATGAGAGGCAGAAACTGCTGGAAGCAGCTCTGCAACAGGTGCTGAATATGTGAATAGTAGGGTTGTCAGTTGATTAGAGTGATAATGTTCCTGTAGTTAACACATTAACCTTTAATGGAAAGGAAGCTAAATGATATGCCTTTGTGTATTTTTTAAAGCTTGGAAATTTGTGTTGATGACACCAGTTTACTGGTGTTACTCAAGAAACATCAAAATCTATATTTCTCAAACGTAAAAGAACAAGTAATTCAATGCAAATTTGCAATAATTCAGTAAAAAAAGCATTATGAATAAATACTTTTGTGTAAAGATGAAAGTGTGTGTGAAAAGAGACTCTTAATTAATGTTATATGAAGAATAAAGAAATTCATTATAATTAATATACTGTATCCTCTGTATATGAAAATAAAGCTTAGATATATTAAGTAAGGATCAGTTGCATACATAATACATTACACAGAGAGCTCTCATTGAACGCACCAATAAAAAAAAACTAATGCAAGTGAATATATACAGCTTTTAATGACTTAAAATGCATCTAGTTTGCGAAGGATTATACTCAGTGAGGTACTATGAAACAGATCCAGTCTGGAGGGCTACCCAGAATGGTTCTCTTTAATATTGTAGGACAGGTGTCAGATCAATTATCTCATTGTGTTTACCCTGTGTGGTTTCTGTGTCAGGCGGAGGGTTTCCACGGAGAGCTGGAGGAGTTTCTGCAGTGGCTCAGACGCACAGAGAGTCAGCTGTCTGCTGCCAAACCCACAGGTGGCCTGCCTGAGACTGCCAGAGAGCAATTGCAGCAACACATGGTACATTAACATAGTTCATCTGCAGGCTGCCCATCAGATAGCAGACCATTTCTAAATAAACAACATATTATTGCAATTTTCAATAATTTGAAGTTGTCTTGACTTTAAATGTTTCAGTTCATTTAATTTGAAGAGTTTAATGACGTATCTTGCATTTATTACTATATTATGTTATTATTATTATATTTATTCTGTTTTTGTTACTTTTAAAAGTTATTCTTAGTAGAAATAAACTAAGAGAAAAAATAGATTAAAATAGATGATGAAAGTACATAATAAATACTACATTTGCACTGTATTTGATGAATAACTCGATTCAATTGTATCATTAGAGCATATCAGTGCACATGAAAAAGTATCATTACTTTTTTTAATTTATTTTTTATCTTGCTCAATTTTGTATGAAGGAGCTCCAGTCTCAGTTGACCCAGAGAGGTGAGCAGTACCATCGGCTGCTGGACCATGGAGAGTCCATGCTGCTGGCCAGAGGAGGGGAGGACACTGGTCCAGGAACCACACAGACACAACAGAACCTGGCTCTACTACAGAACAAATGGGCAAGTCTCAATGCCAAAATGGATGACAGAAGGGTGAGTTTTTTTTTTTTAACCCAATATGTGGAATTAAATGCTAATTAATTATCAAAGCTCAGTGAAGCATCTTGTTTTGTCTCCCATTCTAAAGCATTCTCTCTCTCTCTTCAAAGGGTAAACTGGAGGAAGCTGTCTCACTGGCAACAGGGTTCCAGACCTCCCTGCAGGACACTATGAACTGGCTGACTCAGGCAGAGCAGACACTCAACATGGCTCAACCACCCAGTCTCATTCTCGACACCGTACTCTTCCAGATAGATGAGCACAAGGTCAGGGAGAAAATGTTGATTACTTACATTTTTTTGCTGATTTTTTTAAATATATATATACACTACTGGTCAAAAGTTTTAATACACCAAGACGTTTTGTTTTTGAAAGAAACTGATGTTTCTGTTTGCTAAGTTGCATTAAACTGATCAAGAATTACATTAAAGCCATTTACAGTTTAATTTTACAAACAACTATTTCTATTTAATCAAGTGCTGTAAGAATCCTCTTCTTAGGGATGCTCAGCAATGCAAATGTTTGGCTTGTACTGTTTATTATGGCTGCTAGTTTAGGAGCTGTAAGTGGTCTGTTTCACAAACTAGAAACAAGAGTACCTGTCCTCTTGTTGTTGTGCATCTGGGCCATCCACTTCCCTCCCTGTCCTGGTTAGATCCAGTTTGATTTCTTCTTTTAAAGTAGTAGTGCATGGAAAAGCCTTTCAGGAAAAACATTTTTCTTTCTGACATTTTTTAAACCAAAATTTGACTTGCAAGAGATGCAAGTGTACTCATTTCCTGTTTTGCGATTCCCACACTTCATTAAGTAGTAATGCCGTTTTCAACTGTTCGAATAATAAGAAACGTTTCTTGAGTACCATATTAGCACATTAGAATATTAGTACATTAGAATGATTTAAGGATGAGGTGAAAGTATTTTCTTAGTAGACTGGAGTTATGACTGCTGAAAATGGGGCTTTGCCATCATGAGTACAAATTTAATTTTAAAATAAATACAAATAAAAAAAACTGTTAGCAATAATTTACAACATTACTAGTGTTCTTTGATTAATTGAATGCATCCTTAGTGAACAGAAGCATCAATTAATTTCAATAAAATTTTTGTAGCGTTCTAAAATTTTGACCGAACTGATTAAAGCTGTTCTTTAGATAAATCACCTTGAAAATCTGGATCATATTACATTTAATGTATCTTGGGTCCTTGACACTGTGCTTCATCCCTGTATATTTCAGGTGTTTGTGAATGAGGTGAACACTCACAGAGAGCAGGTTCTAGCTCTGGAGAAGGCCGGCTCTCAACTGCGGTTCGCTAGTCTCAAACAGGACGTGGTTCTCATCAAGAACTTGCTGCTCAGTGTACAGGCCCGCTGGGACAAACTGGTGCAGAGGTCACTGGACAGAGGACGCCACCTGGATGAGGCCCGCAAGAGAGCAAAACAGGTATCGTTTCGTTTACTCTCTTCATTGCTTTATTCATATCTCTCTCTGTCTCTGAAATGTTTCATTCTTCTGTTCTCTAGTTCCATGAGGCCTGGAGGAAGCTGACGGACTGGCTGGAGGAGGCAGAGAGCAGGCTGGACTCTGAACTGGAAATCTCCAACGAACCTGACAAGATTAAAATCCATCTTGCCAAACATAAGGTACACCATCCTTGCATCAACGTGCTTTTGTGTTCTTTGGGTTTTTATTTAAGTAGGCCATGCAGTTATGCTGAAAGGTTTTATACTTCTCTCTTATGCCCTCTATCTTTTATTCACTGTACTGCAGGAGTTCCAGAAGGCTCTTGGATCCAAGCAGCCAGTGTATGACACTACAGTGCGTTCTGGGAAGGCCATGAGAGACAAGGCCACACTATCAGCTGACACACAAAAGCTGGACAACTTGTTGGGCGAGGTCCGTGACAAATGGGACACCGTGTGTGGAAAGAGTGTGGAGAGGTAAAAACATTTATTCATTCATTTAGAATATGACTGGTAAATGGCATCTTTTGGATAAAAAAGAAAAAGCTTTGATATGTTTTCCTCATTTGTATTAAAAAAAAAAAATTCTCCTCCCCAGGCAACACAAGTTGGAGGAAGCTCTGTTGTTCTCAGGTCAGTTTGCTGAGGCTCTGCAGGCTCTTGTTGACTGGCTGTATCGTGTGGAGCCTCAGCTTGCAGAGGACCAGCCTGTCCATGGAGACCTGGACCTGGTTTCCAACCTCATGGACTCCCATAAGGTACAAACAACAGCTTTCATTGTTTCATTAGGTAGATTAGATTGGTATCATTATTTTAGTCCTTGAATGAGAGATTATAGATCGTAGAGATCACAGTTTTGACCCAGTATAAAAAAACATTATAAGGTTACTCCAAAGTAGAGTTTCTGATTTTCTATATGTATTGTTCTTCAGGCCTTCCAGAAGGAGCTGGGAAAGAGGACCAGTAGTGTGCAGGCTCTGAAGCGTTCTGCTCGAGAGCTGATGGAGACGGGCCGAGACGACACCGCCTGGGTCAAAGTTCAACTGCAGGAGCTTAGCAACCGCTGGGAAACGGTCTGTGCCCTGTCAGTCTCAAAACAGACCCGCCTCCAACAGGCTCTCAAACAGGTAAGGCTGACAGCTCTTGTTACATTTACAATGAAGCGAAGACTAACGTTAAAATTTTCTCCTCTCTGTCTGTTTATCGCTCTCGTTTTCTGTCTGCAGGCAGAGGAGTTCCGCACAGCAGTTCAGATGTTACTGGAGTGGCTGTCAGAGGCAGAGCAGACTTTGCGTTTCCGTGGCGTCCTGCCAGAGGAGGCAGAGACTCTGCAGGCGCTGCTGCACACGCACCGAGACTTTATGCAGACAGTGGAAGAGAAGAGAGTGGATGTGAATAAATCTGCTGGCATGGGTGAAGCCATACTGGCCGTCTGCCACCCGGACTGCATCACCACCATCAAACACTGGATCACCATCATCAGAGCTCGCTTTGAAGAGGTACAGAGGCAGGGAAAAAGCATCATCAGCTAATAATAATAAAACAAAATAAAGTCAATTTATTACATCACTGCATTTGTCATGCTTGACAGGTGCTGACATGGGCCAAACAGCACGAGCAGCGCTTGGAGACGGCTCTTACTGAATTGCTGAACAATGCTACACTACTGGAGGAGCTATTGTCATGGCTACAGTGGGCAGAGACCACACTGGTGCAGCGTGATACTGAACCACTCCCTCAGGACATCCCTCAGCTAAAGACACTAATCACAGAGCATCAGGTGGGCAAGTCACCTGCCTTACTCGGTCATCTTTTAATATGACTTTCAATATTAAGATTTAGGGCCCTATTTTATGAGTGCTAGTGTTAAGTGCAGCGCTATGCCATAAGTCATAAGCGCAGTGGACATGGTCATGAAGTTTTGGTATTTTCATGCAAGCATGCACTAACTCTAGACGCAAGTGGGTTTGGCAAAATCGCCCACGCAACGCGCAAATGGGCTGGGTCAAGTGCAATTTAATTCTGAGGTTCTTTTCCCGTTATTTCACCATCTGCATATTATATATTCCATTCCCTCGAGCACCAGCGACATAAACAAAAAACAGCACATTCGTAAGAAGTTGGTAGTTTATGTGGACTGTATGCAATGAATTAGAAGAATTGAAAATTACATTCTTTTGTGCATTAACTGCATCCTTGATGATTGTCGGGCATATTTCTATGACAGTGACACGCTTCTTTGATACGCATGAAAAATTTGATTCTCGTCAGAATTTGGATGTAGACTCTGTTAAATTACAGAGAATGTAAGTATTATTAATAATTTAATCTCATCTACAGACACACAAATCATGGCTAGTATTAACAGTGATTGTGTCGGCATGCACTTCACTTCTACTAGTCTATTTTGATTTTGAAAAATTAAATTCATTTATTGAAACATGAATAAATTTAAATAAAAATCTTTCTAAACTGAAATTACACTTATAACAAAACGAAAATATAATCAAAATAAAGAAGTGGTCAAAAAATCATACCAATTCAATCACATTTTACTATTTCCAATTTCTTCCACCAGCCCATTTTGCAGTGATTTAAAAATCACTCTATGACAACAGGTGGAAAAATAACATTACAAATTAGATCATAAATATAATTGTAAATTTAAACATAATAATAATAATTGAAAAATAAACCATGACCTATAGATAGTTTAACACAAATCTCATAAATCTTTGTTTCATAAAAATTGGCTACAACTCTGATCATCAAGGACATCATTTCATGTTCCACTATATTTTAAGAGTTTGTACTTTAACTTTATTACCACCTACTGGTGGAATCTCCAAACTGCAAATGCAGGAACTGAGTTTAAACTTTCTGCTGAGTTAAGACAACGTTTATGGTTTTCAAACATTTTAGCGCAATTATCTATTTCTCAGGAAAATAGGCAATTGCGCTTTGAGCCACTTCATTAACACAATACACCCACAGTTTGCGTGCATACACCCATAATAGCGCAAACACTCCCACCCACGGCCACTTGCGCTTTACTCGATTAGATTTAGCACTCTCACGAAAATTGGAAAAGACATTGCACACGGTCATTGCGCATAGCGCTGCACTTTGCATGCTCACAAAAATAGAGCCCTTAAAGAGATACCTGAGCATTGTATCTTTTCTTTTAGGTGTTTATGGAGGAAATGACCCGGAAACAGCCTGATGTCGACAAAGTGACAAAGACATATAAGAGGAAACCAGCAGAGCATCCCAGCAGCCTGTCAGAGAGGAGAGGAACTCGTAAGAATCTTTATCTCAGCTTCACACACATTTTATACAACCACAAAACCATTTATGCATAAAGTGTCATGAAAATACTAAATATTCCACAGTAAATCTTAATATACAGTACTGTGCAAGAGTGTTATTAGATGTTTTACAAATACACTTAGTGTGTCAAAAGGAAACATCAATCAAATAGAACATAATAGAAGTAGAACAAGGAGTCCTGCAACAGATGGTATGGCCCCCACAGAGCCCGGACCTCAACAGTTAGTCTGAGATTACATGAAGTGACAGAAGCAATTGAGACAACCTAAATACATAGAACTGTGGCAAGTTCTCCAAGATGCTTGGAACAACTTATCTACCAACAACCTTGAAAAACTGTGCGCAAGAGTACCTAGGAGAATTGGTGCTCTTTTAAAGGAATAGTGTGGTCATACCAACCATATCCTTGTCCTTCTCACAGGAAAACACCAGCAGCAGCAGCAACAACAGCATTCAGTACAGGTAACCGGCGGTAACCCTCGCCTCACTCAGCTCTGCTCCCGCTGGCAACAGGTGTGGCTGCTCGCCCTTGATCGTCAGCGCAAGCTCAATGATGCCCTCGACAGACTAGAGGAGGTACTGCTTCATTCTACAAACACTAAATTACACGTAAACCAGTCCCAGACTGAAATTTACTAGTAATAAAATAAGTGATTGAACATCACACATCAAATCTAAACAGAAATCACTGTTTAGTCTCTGATCTATTTATCTCATCTTAAAACACTTCTCTGTCTCCAGCTCAAAGAATTTGCCAACTTTGACTTTGATGTGTGGAGAAAAAAGTACATGCGCTGGATGAACCACAAGAAGTCTCGCGTCATGGACTTCTTCAGACGCATCGACAAGGACCAGGATGGAAAGATCACACGGCAGGAGTTTATTGATGGCATCTTGGCGTCAAGTATGGCCACAACAACATCGCTAAAGTATTTTTGTCTTTTTTCATTTGTAATGTCAGTTTAACCCAATGTTTTGTTTGCAGAGTTCCCCACCAGCAAGCTGGAGATGACCGCTGTTGCTGATATCTTTGACCGTGATTGTGATGGCTACATCGATTACTACGAATTTGTGGCAGCTTTGCACCCCAACAAAGATGCTTACAGACCTACAACAGATGCTGATAAGATTGAAGATGAGGTATGGACAATAAAGAGAAAAGGCATTTTGTTTGACATTGTAATATAGTGTATGCAATACTATTTTAATTCATTTGATTTCAAACTCAAATCAACGTTTTCCTATCACAGGTCACCAGACAAGTGGCCCAGTGCAAGTGTGCCAAGAGGTTTCAGGTGGAACAGATCGGAGAAAACAAGTATAGGGTGAGATTAATGAACTCAACACTTCAGTGAAGCCCAATAGCAAAAGTCAAGTCAGAATTCATGTATACTAAGTTCTAATGTCTAACTCTAAACATTAAAAAATATTGTTTTGATTTAATCAATATATTGTATATTATATTGTCATGTAATCACCACACTTTCTCATTTAGATCATCACTGAGCTTGCCATTTGTAATATTATGACTCTAACCACCATCACATTCTTTGAATTGCTTCAGTACAGTCCAACCTTTTTGGGCTAGAAGCGTATTGGCAGTTTTTGTGTTTAAGCAATAACACTTCACAGCAACATCAGAGGTGTATGCTGTGTGTGCTTTCCACCACTTAACTAATGATAAAACCATATTACCCATTATTTCAATGACTGGAGTTGAGGCTGCTGCAGTCACCGTCACTGTGTTGGTCTTTCATACCTCAACATCATTATCCACTTGTTAATAATCTTTGACAAGACTGTTTACTAACTGAAATATTGCATTGCACAGGCTACGGATCTATGATGCTAATTCTCCAAACTCTTAGTCCTGATGTTTGTCCAGCTCATTGTCTGTTTTTTTACTACCTCACCTGCTGTGCACTTCTCATTGTGTTTTTCAAGCAATTATTCACAAGCACTCTACCCTGCTCATGGCCACAAATCCTCACTCTCTTCATTCCTACTGTATATGCTAATTTAAAGGAATAGTGAGGAGTATTTAATAGGAAGTTGATCATTATACCTACAGAAGAGATTATAAATGTTTAAATATTTTAAATATTTAAGCGTTTCATTTTTTAAAGCTGTGTATGTCCGTATCTGTTATTTCACTCTCTCTTTTCTTTTCTTCCTCCCTGTTTTATTCCTCCTCATGTACACCGGACTTATTGTAGTTCTTCCTTGGGAATCAGGTAAAGTGACCGGTGTGTTTGTGACATATCCTCTGAAATCTGTTGCATCTGTGCAGTTCACATGAGCTCCCACTGTAGAAACTGGCCTTGTATTATGGGGTTGTTAAGACAGCCAGATCTAAATCAGTGCTCAAGGACAGTTTCTGCATGGGCTAGCTATGAATTCCCTGTGGACTGCCCACATTCTTGGCTTCTGTCTGATTTGGGGATTTCTTTAGTCTCTCCCTGCTTTCTTAGTGGGCATTTCCTGTCTGGGAGACAAAAATTGCAGTACTATCGCCAAAATATTCAATGCATTTATGCACGCCTTCCAAACCCACGGGCAGATTTCAAAGATTCAGCTTATGTGTTGTGGTTGGGATGTGCTTGTTTTTTATTGAAAATGATTTATCATGATCAGGAAATGGTTAAGATTTACAGGCTTTCTGTTATGATTTTAGTTGTTGTTGTTGTTGTTTTGGGTTTTTTTGGCTTTTGGTGGAGGAGAATTGTTTCAGTGGTCGATTTCTTGACTTAGCGAAAATAAACATAAAACCAAAGTAATACTTTGAAGATAAAAATAAAACAAATATTCATAGAATTGCTGTGGTTTGGTGTTTATTGTAGAGATGGGTTTTATCTGGGCAAGCTTAACGTAAATCAAGTAAATAAATAAAAAATTGGTTTGCTGCATGTTGCAGTGTGATTTCTTTTGATTTGCCTGGTGCTTCACATCACAATTAGTATAATTAACTAATCTGAATATGATAATAGAGGAATAGTTAACCTAAAAAGGAAACATTTTATGTAATTCCATATCCCGATGCCTTTACTGTTTTTCCATGGAACACAAAAGAGAGAACAACATTCTGTACAACAACAGTTCACATCTGTCAAGGCCAAAAAAGGAAAATAGCTGTGTGAAAATTCTTCAGAAAGTCTTCTTTTGTGTTCCACAGAAAAAAAAAAAACATATTTTTCATTATTTGGTGAACTTTTCCTTTAAAAGTCATTATTAAATTTATAATACTTTTTCTATCTGTTCATTCTCTTCCCTCCTATATATCACATTTTTCTCCTCCGTTCCTCCTCTCCACTCTCTCATTCCTCAGTTTGGAGACTCACAGCAGCTGCGGCTTGTGCGAATCTTGCGCAGTACCGTCATGGTTCGGGTCGGAGGTGGGTGGATGGCGTTGGATGAGTTCCTGGTCAAGAACGACCCTTGCCGTGGTAAGGCTGACACATGACCACTGGAATCTTAACTACAGATGAAATTTGCTCTTTAGATACATGAAACAGTAAGCCACATTTCCAAAGAGAATTCCAGGAAGAACTTAACACTCTAACAGAAAATTCACAGACCATTCAGATCAACCCTTATAGAATTATTCTTTTTCCTCTCAAGACTTTTTACATCTTTTACTCTTTTTTCCATTCCATACTCTGAGGGTCTTCTCTCTCAGTATCTGTTTGCTCTCATCTCATTTTCTATCACTCTTCCATTACTACTTTTACTCGTACCCACTGTGGTTGTCTTTATATGCATGGCCTATACATTTGGCCCATTCTCTCTTTCTATCTTTCTCCTGTTCATTCTTTTTCTCAATTGTAGTGCATGATGCATGTTCCTTAGGTCTCCCCCTCCCTCTTTCCCATCCCCTGTCTCTCTTTCTCTCTCCCCAGTGCAACATCCAGGACTTAAAATCTTCCGTTCTGACTCCAGCAGCTCCATATCATCTCGCATAGGTTGGGTTTTTCTCTCTCCTTCTCGGTCGGATATTCTTCTTATTTACTCACTTGGTTTCCCTCTCTTTGTTTCACTTACACCCTGTTTGGTCCTTTGGTGCTTTGCTGTGCTTTGCTTTGACTGTGACACTAATCTAACGACCCCCTCCCTCACGCCTGGGCTGGTTATGGACCAAATGCACATTTAGAATTCTGGCTATGTCATCACTTCCTGCATTTTGAAACTTAAAGATACTTAAAGCATATTTCGATTTCACAGATTGTGTTTATGATGCAAGACAGGAGGTCTTAAAGGAACATTAGGCTCAAAAATGAAAATTCTGTCATAATTTACACACCTTCTTTCCAATCCAGACCAGTATTATTTTTATTCCATGTAACACAAACAGATATTTTGCAGAATGTCTAAAAAAAACAACAACAATGGGGACTTGGGTTGAGCGTGCATTGAAACATTCCACGCCAGGTTTGACACCTATAACAATTGGTCACATAAGACGCAAGAACCAATGATGTTTGACGTCAATCCTGGCATGATATCTTAATGTGCTGTGTCTAAATGTACACCAGCACAAAAGAGATTTGAGAGTTCCAGCCAGGGACGGATTAACCACCAGGCCGATTGGGCCATTGCCCAGAGGCTCTAAACCCAAAGGGCCCCGAGCTCTAAATTAATTATTTATTTTGAGAGATCTATTATGAATCCACGTAAATGTCAGCCTTATGTGAAATACTGTTTGTTCGGCCGAATGCATGCTGGACTACAGCAGCGCGAGCACAGACACTCGAATGCTCGCTCAGGGAATCTGCGTCTCACAGGTGCAGCCCATTCATTTGAAAGACCTTAAAGGACAACGTCTGATTTACAAAACACTTCCAAACAAAAAGATAAGGTGCAGTTCACTCTGGCTGTGTACAAAGCTGATGTTTTAAATTCATATAAGCAACAGAATTCGTGCAACAGTATAGAGGACTTTAAAATGTTTAAGTCCTGCATGCATTTAATGTTTAATGATAAAGAGAAAGGTGCCTTAATACCCTAAATATGTGCACGGTAACCTTTTGTAATATTTGGTTAACCATGAGAGTTCACGAACGGTTATTGTGTTATTTGTCGGGACTCGGGAATAAAGAATATTTAATACCATGGATGCATCAAACACAATCTCAGATTAGCAGGGAATAAAGTACACAGTGAGCTATGAGCCTAAATAGCACAATACATAGATCTTCAAATGATAAAATCACATCTTGCCTGCAACATAGTAGGCCTATTCTTAATCAATGGAAAATACGTAATTTTGCCTGGGCAGGTTCACTTTCCATGAGGCAGCGAATGCTATGAATTATAGGACTTCTTCAGGATGCTTCAATTTTTAAATGACTCCCCATTTAACCTGTGTAATTATTGTCTGCACAACAGAGCGAAAGGGGGCAAAAACATTGGCTCAGCGTTTATCGATTTGTGACACCAGTGCTGATAGTCAAGTTATTTTTATTTGTATACAGTAGCGCCTTTCACAACACACATCGTTTCAAAGCAGCTTTACAGAAGATCAGGTATTAACAGAAAATGAAACTGTAATATCTATAATGTCTTAGAGTCATCATTGTGTATTTTGATAAAATTTGATTGTGAATTGTGTTTAAAAATAAGTAATTAAATAATAATTGTATTTATAACCCCAGTGAGCAAGCCGAAGGCGACTGTGGCAAGGAACACAAAACTCCATAAGATGTTGGTTAATGGAGAAAAATAACCTTGGGAGAAACCAGACTCACTGTGGGGTCCAGTTCCCCTCTGGCTAAACAACATGAATATAATGCCAATATTATTTCTGTATAGTGCAAGTCATGGTTTAAAATGATTAAACTAAGTAAGTGTTACGGGCAGTGTTGAAAAAAAAAGATTGATAAAGATTGATGCAGCGCAACAAATGGTGAAACAGAACACAGGTGTCTGTGCATTAATAAATATAGAAATAATATTTAAGTTAACAGTGTATAAAAAAAAATTTGATGGTCCTGCACAACGAATTGTAAAACAGAACGCATGTGTCTTGAGATGCGTTTATAAATATTAAAGTTATTTTAAACTTAACAGTGAGTTGTGGCTCTACGATCAAAGATGTCCATCCAGTGCATGTTTACATGGCCTCGACGCATGTGTGAACAGCCCATAACGCCCTATAGCCTAATTGAAAAACTGACCCGAACCTGGCCCACAACCTTTAGGTTTGTCAGGTACCATCGGAATCAGATCGGGTTGAAGACCTTTAAATGTGCAGAATAACCAAATAGTAATTTTGGTATTTCAATACCATGCACATCCCTATTAATAACTCATGGACCTTGGATCAGTTCATAATTAAAAAGTACATATAAATGGCCGTGTAAGACATTGCTCCATCAACTTTTCTTCCGTCAGTTTGAAAAATCCAACCAAATCTGGCAAGCGTCCTGTAGCGCATAAAAGTGAACGTAGTCACGTGAGGCATCATGGGGGCCCTCCTTGGTGTACCGGCCCATGGACCTCTCAGTTCTTAATCTGTCCTTGGTTCCAGCTAAGGGGACCTTGGTGTTTTTACTGTGATTTTTTTGTCAGGTTTGGCACTTAACAGCCCCTGGTCACATTGTATGAAACAATTTCACATTTTATGGAAAAGAGCAGCTTAGACATTCTGTTAAATTTCTAATTTTGTGTTCCACAGAAGATAGACAGACATATTGGTTTTGAGGTTGAGTAAATTATAAAAAATATATATTTATATTTTTGGGGTGAACTATCCCTTTATGAGTCAACAGAATATGTGTGTGACTGGTTCTCTTGGTTTGTGTGAATGTGTGTTTTCACATTGTCTCTTGTGTCTCTTAGTGACAGTCACTCCTGGCTATTTCTGCTGCAGAGGTACCTCATTCTTCTCTCCTTTCTGTCCTTGCTGTTTGACAACATCTGTCTGTCTATTCCATTCTGAGCCTCTAAAACCTTTGAAGTCCAGCTTTGGGTCTGTTCCATCACAGCTGTGTCTTTGTATATGTGTGGAGTGTGTGAGGATGTGTTTATGTGTCAGCTAGCATCATGCTAACAATTCAAACCATGTTTGGCCAGGCCTGGGCTTGATTCCTTTCATGTGTCCTGGATGAATATCGCAAATTAAAAAGCATCCAGGACCCTGGGTGTGGCCAGGCCTAGGTTACTAATATTGTTTGAAGCAGCTCTTAAAGAGTGATTACGCATGAAGAAATTAATTACAGGCCCCACCTGGCTTGTGGGGAGGAAATTATATGGTGCGGCAATTATCAACTGCCCTGCAGTTACTTGATTTGATGGAAAAGTGGGTGTCTTGCAGTGTTGGGGAAGCAACTTGTTATTTAAAGTAGTTAAACTACAGTCAAGCTAGCCTTCTGAAAAATTACTTAGCTAAATTATAAGCAAAAGTAGCTCACTATATTGAAGCCATTTAAGGGGGCAGTATCTTTGTAGTTATATGGCATAATATATTTTATCAAATGATATCATTTATTTTTACAATCGGAGCAGTATTTATTTGGCACAGAAGCAATGAGGATCCAAATTAGTGTGAAAGCATTAAACTTAAAAACACAGTTGAATTCAAATGAAATACTACTAATAAAACTAGATTAAACTCGAAAGAATCGTGATTAGCAGCATTTAACTAAATATTTTGCACAAAAAAAAAAAAAAATCTATAATCTGCGGTCATTATCACACACAAAAACCCCAACGGACTTGAAATATACATACTTGAAACATGAAATATTGATTTGAAATTACTTTTTTTTTTTTAAATCTATATACTGTGTATATGTGTGTGTGTGTATATATATATATATATATATATATATATATATATATGTGTGTGTATATATATATATATATATATATATATATATATATATATACACACACACACACAGTTGAAGTCATTAAAACTAATTTATTAACAAATCCACAGATATCATATTATCAAACTATAGTTTTGGCAAGTCGTTAAGGATATCTACTTTGTACATGACACGAGTAATTTTTCCAACAATTGTTTACAGACAGATTGCTTCACTTTTTAATTGACCATATCACAATTCCAGTAGGTTAGAAGTTTACATACACTAAGTTAACTGTGCCTTTAAGCAGCTTGGAAAATTCCAGAAAATGATGTCAAGCCTTTAGACAGTTTGCCAATTAGCTTCTGATAGGAGGTCTACTGAATTGGAGGTGTACCTGTGGATGTATTTTAAGGCCTACCTTCAAACTCAGTGCCTCTTTGCTTGACATCATGGAAAAATCTTAAGAAATCAGCCAAGACCTCAGAAAAAAAATTGTGGACCTCCACAAGTCTGGTTCATACTTGGGAGCAATTTCCAAATGCCTGAAGGTACCACGTTCATCTGTACAACCAATAGTATGCAAGTATAAACACCACGGGACCACGCAGCCATCATACCGCTCAGGAAAGAGACTCATTTTGTCTCCTAGAGGTGAATGTAGTTCGGTGCGAAAAGTGCAAATCAATCCCAGAACAACAGCAAAGGACCTTGTGAAGATGCTGGAGGAAACAGGTAGACAAGTATCTGTATCCTATATTGTCCTATATTGATGTAACCTGAAAGGCTCCTTGGCAAGGAAGATGCCACTGCTCCAAAACCACCATAAAAAAGCCAGACTACAGTTTGCAAGTGCACATGAGGACAAAGATCTTACTTTTTGGAGAAATGTCCTCTGGTCTGATGAAACAATAATTGAACTGTTTGGCCATAATAACCATATTTATGTTTGGAGGAAAAGGGTGAGGATTGCAAGCCGAAGAACACCATCCCAACCGTGAAGCATGGGGGTGGCAGCATCATGTTGTGGGGGTGCGGTGCACTTCACAAAATATATGGCATCATGAGGAAGGAAAATTATGTGGCTATACTGAAGCAACAAATCAAGACATCAGCCATGAAGTTAAAGCTCGGTCGCAAATGGGTCTTCCAAATGGACAATGACCCCAAGCATACCTCCAAAATTGTCAAGGTATTGGAGTGGCCATCACAAAGCCCAGACCTCAATCTGATATTGGGCAAAACTGAAAAAGCGTGTGCGAGAAAGAAGGCCTACAAACCTGACTTAGTTACTCCAGTTCTGTCTGGACGAATGGGCCAAAATGCCAGCAAATTATTGTGAGAAGCTTGTGGAATGCTACCCAAAACTTTGACCCAAGTTAAACAATTTAAAGGCAATGCTACCAAATGCCAACAAATTGTATGTAAAATTCTGACTCATTGGGAATGTGATGAAAGAAATAAAAGCTGAAATAAATAATTCTCTCTACAATTATTCTGACATTTCATATTCTTAAAATAAAGAAGTGATCCTAACTGACCTAAGACAGGTAATGTTTTCTACGATGTCAGGAATTGTGAAAAACTGAGTTTAAATGTATTTGGCAAAGTTGAATGTAAACTTCTGTCTTTAACTGTATATATAGTTTTTGATAGCATTGCCTTTAAATTGTTTAACTTGGGTCAAACATTTTGGGTAGCCTTCCACAAGCTTCTCAAAATAAGTTGTTGGAATTTTGGCCCATTCCTCCAGACAGAACTGGTGTAACCGTGTCAGGTTTGTAGGCCTCCATGCTCACACATGCTTTTTCAGTTCTGCCCACAAATTTTATTGAGGTCAGGGCTTTGTGATGGCCACTCCAATACCTTGACTTTGCTGTCCTTAAGCCATTTTGCCACAACTTTGGAGGTATGCTTGGAGTCATTGTCCAGCCATGCTTCACGGTTGGGATGGTGTTCTTCGGCTTGCAAGCCTCACCCTTTTTCCTCCAAAAATAACAATGGTTAAAATGGCCAAACAGTAAAATTTTTGGTTCATTAGACCAGAAGACATTTCTCCAAAAAGTAAGATCTTTGTCCCCATGTGCACTTGCAAACTGTAGTCTGGCTTTTTTGGGCGGTTTTGGAGCAGTGGCTTCTTCCTTGCCGAGCAGTCTTTCAGGATATGTGCATTCCTACTAGGACTTATTTAAAGTTCAACAACGACAAACGTGGTTTACAGCAGAGCTCAGGCAGCTTCGTCAGGCCAAGGAGGATGCTTACAGGGGTGGGGATAAAGTCTTGTACAATCAGGCCAGGAACACACTGAACAAGGAAATCAGAGTGGCTAAAAGAAGATACTCTTGAGATAATGACCCTGCATCAGTGTGGAGTACCATGAAACAACTTACGAATTACAGGACTCCTACCCCCAACCCTGTGGTGGACCAGCAGCTGGCTGACGACCTGAATATGTTCTACTGCAGATTTGAAAGGCCCAATCTCACACCCCACACCCACTCTGACCTTCACTTCACACAAACATCAACACCTCCTGCAACCCCCCTCCTCCCCCCTCTTGCTACTCAACCTGCACTTAAGATCTGTGAAGATGATGTGAGCTGGGTCTTTCGGAAAAAAAAGACAAGGAAAGCTTCAGGCCCAGATGGCGTCTCACCAGCGTGTCTTCATTCCTGTGCTAACCAGCTGGCCCCCATCTTCACACAGTTCTTCAATAGATCACTGGAGCAGTGTGAAGTCCCATGCTGCTTCAAACGCTCAATCATTATTCCTGTCCCAAAGAAATGATGATGCAGTCAACATGGGATTGCATCATATCCTGCAACATCTGGACAGACCAGGGACATATGCAAGGATCCTTTTTGTGGACTTCAGCTTTCAACACCATCATCCCAGCTATACTCCAGAATAAATTACACCAACTCTCTGTTCCCATGTCTATCTGTCAGTGGATTACCAGCTTTCTGACGGACAGGCAGCAGCTTGTGAGACGGGGGAAACTCAATTCTGGCACCTGTAAAATCAGCACTGGTGCCCCCCCCCAGGGATGTGTGCTCTCCCCACTACTCTTCTCCCTCTATACCAATGACTGCATCGCCATGGACCCCTCTGTCAAGCTCCTGAAGTTTGTAGACGACACCACTGTTATCGGCCTTATCCGAGATGACGATGTGTCTGCATACAGAAGGGAGGTTGAACAGCTGGCTGTCTGCTGTAGTCAAAACAACCTTGAGCTGAACACACTCAAAACGGTGGAGATGATTGTGGACTTTAGGAGGAACACCCCAACACTGACACCCCTCACCATTCTAAACAGCACTGTGGCAGCAGTGGAGTCATTCAGGTTCCTGGGCACTACCACCTCACAGGACCTGAAGTGGTAGACACACATTGACTCCATTGTGAAAAAGGCCCAGCAGAGGTTGTACTTCCTTCGCCAGCTGAGGAAGTTCATCCTGCCACAGGCGCTGCTGATACAGTTCTACTCAGCAGTTATTGAGTCTGTCCTCTGCACTTCAATAACTGTCTGGTTTGGTTCAGCTACGAAATTAGACATCAGAAGACTACAAAGGATTATTGGTTGCCCCCTGACCCCCCTTCAAGAACTATACACTTCCAGACTGAGGAAAAAGGCTGGAAAAATCACTCTGGATCACCCCACACCCTGCCCATTACCTTTTTGAACTGTTGCCTTCTGGCCGACGCTTCAGAGCTCTGAGCACCAGAACCGTCAGGAACAGGCTATCCATCTCATGAACAGTTAAATTGCCCCATTGAGCAATAACTATGTGCAATACACAGTTGTCTTTTTTATATTTATCCAACACATCCAACCTCTTCTGCCATTTCATTCCTCTGAGAGAAAAAAACAAAAAAAAAAACATTTGCAATGTACATAACAGATTGTATTTGCACTGTACATAACAGCAAACAGATTTGTATTAGATTTGCACTACGTATGTGTGTATGTATTTGTGTGTCTGTGTGTGTGTGTGTGTGTGTATGTACATATGTGTATAATTATTTTTTATTTTTTATTATTATCTTTATTATTATCTATGTCTTGCTGCTGTTTTTGTATTGTTTTTGTATTGTTGTACACTGGAAGCTTGTATGTGTAAGCATACTTGACAATAAAGCTTATTCAGATATATATATATATATATATATATATATATATATATATATACACACACACACACAGTTGTGCTCAAAAGTTTGCATACCCTGGCAGAAATTGTGAAATTTTGGCATTGATTTTGAAAATATGACTGATCATGCAAAAAAACAGTCTTTTATTTAAGGATAGTGATCAGATGAAGCCATTTATTATCACATAGTTGTTTGGCTCCTTTTTAAATCAAAAGTTTACATACCCTTGAATGTTTGGCCTTGTTACAGACACACAAGGGGACACACACAGGTTTAAATGGCAAATAAAGGTTAATTTCCCTCACCTGTGGCTTTTTAAATTGCAATTAGAGCCTGTGTATAAATAGTCAATGAGTTTGTTAGCTCTCATGTGGATGCTCTGAGCAGGCTAGATACTGAGCCATGGGGAGCAGAAAAGAACTGTCAAAAGACCTGCGTAACAAGGTAATGGAACTTTAAAAAGATGGAAAAGGATATAAAAAGATATCCAAAGCCTTGAAAATGCCTGTTAGTACTGTTCAATCACTTATTAAAAAGTGGAACATTTGGAGATCTCTTGATACCAAGCCAAGGTCAGGTAGACCAAGAAAGATTTCAGCCACAACTGCCAGAAGAATTGTTCGGGATACAAAGAAAAACCCACAGGTAACCTCAGGAGAAATACAGGCTGCTCTGGAAAAAGACAGTGTGGTTGTTTCAAGGACCACAATACGACGATACTTGAACAAAAATGAGCTGCATGGTCGAGTTGCCAGAAAGAAGCCTTTACTGCGCCAATGCCACAAAAAAGCCCGGTTACAATATGCCCGACAACACCTTGACACGCCACACAGCTTCTGGCATACTGTAATTTGGAGTGACGAGACCAAAATATGGTCACAACCATAAGCGCTATGTTTGGAGAGGGGTCAACAAGGCCTATAGTGAAAAGAATACCATCCCCACTGTGAAGCATGGTGGTGGCTCACTGATGTTTTGGGGGGGTGTGAGCTCTAAAGGCACGGGGAAGCTTGTGAAAATTGATGGCAACATGAATGTAGCATGTTATCAGAAAATACTGGCAGACAATTTGCATTCTTCTGCACGAAAGCTGCGCATGGGACGCCCTTGGACTTTCTAGCATGACAATGACCCTAAGCACAAGGCCAAGCTGACCCTCCAGTGGTTACAGCAGAAAAAGTTGAAGGTTCTGTAGTGGCCATCACAGTCTCCTGACCTTAATATCATCGAGCCACTCTGGGGAGATCTCAAACGTGCGGTTCATGCAAGACGACCAAAGACTTTCCATGACCTGAAGGCATTTTGCCAAGACGAATGGGCAGCTATACAACCTGCAAGAATTTGGGGCCTCATAGACAACTATTACAAAAGACTGCACGCTGTCATTGATGCTAAAGGGGGCAATGCACAGTATTAATAACTAAGGGTATGAAGACTTTTGAACAGGGGTCATTTCATTTTTTTCTTTGTTGCCATGTTTTGTTTTATGATTGTGCCATTCTGTTATAACCTACAGTTGTGTGTATATATATATATATATATATATATATATATATATATATATATATATATATATATATATATGTACTGCTCTGTACAATTGTGGTGAGAAGAATATCATCTTTGAATGCTATTCTGAGATGCAAGTTGGAGCTGTTTTGGCGGGCACGAGGGGGACCTACACAATATTAGGCAGGTGGTTTTAATGTTGTGTGTGTGTGTGTGTGTGTGTGTGTGTGTGTGTGTGTGTATATATATATATATATATATATATATATATATATATATATATATATATATATATATATACACACACACATACACATACACTGTATATATTCTTTTTTTTTATTATTATTTATTTAAATAGGTCGCTGGATGGTGCGATCGACCAATCAGAATCAGAGTGTTCCAGAGAGCCATGTAATAAAATAATTTGATGTATGAGTACTTGTTTCTTTAAAGTATGGGTACTTAGGCATATTTCTACTCAAAAGTCAAAGTATCACAACAAAAAATTACATGAGTGAAAGTAACAAAAAAAAGTATCCACATTTGTGTATAAGTATTAAAAAGTATAAAGTAATATTTTTTCCTAATTTGTTGCACAGTCTTTTTAAACCAACCAATGTAATATTTTGTGATTTTCAATGTCCTGAAAATGTAACACTCTAGGACACACCAGATGTAGGCAATGCAATGTGTGCTACTGCTACTGAATGTGTCACAAAAACTGAAAAATGCAATTTTGTGAGTAGTGTTAATACTTGTATTCCCCAACACTTGTATCTTGAAGGCTTAACAGTCGACTTCTAACCACAGCTACTGCTGCTATTGCACACAGTCCACCCCCCCCCCCCCCTCTCTCTCTCTCTCTCTCTCTCTCTCTCTCCCTCCCTCTCCCTCTCTCTCTCTCTCTCTCTCTCTGTAGCTGGCTGCCCTGGTCTGTATGTTGTGCAAGGGCTTCTGCGTTTCATTTGTTATTGCTCTTTAAAGGCTTGTGTTGATTTTCAGTGTGTTATGTTTGGCAAAAGCGTAATCAGGCATGACCCTCAGGTGTCTGTCGATGCCGTTTATGCGTGTGCACTCATTTACGTGATGGGCTGAGGGAAGCTGTGCTTTATTTGAGTGAGTTCTTGTTTGGAGATGCTTGCTTTTCGACTCACTCCACTGTTAATCCCCTGCATTGTGTCCAACACGTGCACTGACCGCTTTTAAAGTGGATATACGATCCCTGTGTCTGAGTCAAGCAATAGACCGGAGGAATCACTGCTCAGCACCTGATGAATGTCCCTTCTGGTCAGTCAGGTGATTTCATTTCTCCTTTTCTCCCACCCCCTGTCCCTCATCTTCTGCAGCTCGTGGACGTACCAACCTGGAGCTTCGGGAAAAGTTCATTCTTCCAGAAGGAGCCACGCAGGGTCTGGCAGCCTTCCGGTCCCGGGGTCGACGATCCAAACCTTCATCGCGCACAGCGTCACCCACCCGTTCGTCTTCATCAGCATCGCACAGTGCCCACAGCTGCGCCTCTGTGCCCTCCGCCCCCGCCACGCCCACAACCTCCTCAAGGGTAAGTCTCGGGATATGATAGGGAAAAGCCCTTAAACTCAATCACTAATGTAATCCTACATATCTTAATAAATGTCATGGAAGTATCTCAGACCCAAATGTCTGAATGCTCTGGCTTGATTGTGTAACAGAAACTAACTATTGACACAATCTATTATGTGAAAAGGACATTAGAGAATTTTGGCAGTTGCTTCTGTCTCATACATTTCTCAATCTGCATTTAAATCATACATAAATCACAATTAAAACATGCACTCACTGGCCACTTTATTAGGTACACCTGTACATCTACTTATTCATGCGATTATCTAATCAGCCAATCATGTGGCAGCAGTGTAATGTATAAATTCATGCAGATATGGGTCAGGAGCTTCAGTTAATGTTCACATCAACCATCAGAATGGGGAAACGTGTGATCTCAGTGATTTGGAGTGTGGCATGATTGTTGGTGCCAGACAGGCTGATTTGAGTATTTCTGTAACTGCTGATCTCCTGGAATTTTCACACACAACAGCCTCTAGAGTGTAAAGAGAATGGTGCAAAACAGTGTTATTGTAGTTAACTAAAATGACAACTAAAATAATTTTCATTAACTAAAATAAAAATTGAAATTATTGAAGAAAAAAAAACTGAAACTAAACTAAAATACTTTTTCATAACTCCAAAACGAACTAAAATAAAATACAAATGATCTCGAATTCATTTTAGTTTTAGTTTTTGATATATTCACCCTAGTATGGGCAAAGTAGGACACTTTGAAATTTTCTTGACACTTTGAATTATGATCCAAATACCACATAACATAACATAACATGATACCTTTGAAGAAAGCTTAGGATGTCTTCTACCTTAGTTTTTTTACCCCAGATTTTTTTAAGCAGTACTGATAAAATGATTCTCTAGGAAATATCTACAAAGTATGTGGAATTCTATTTTATATTTTCTTATACACTTTCGCATCATATCATGAAGTTAACTTTTACTTTTTATAACCTTAAGATTCACCTTAAATTTCTGTCATTTTCTTTTCATTGTTTTTCCCACCAGTGGCCATGAAATGAGCTCTGCCACACATCCCAAAGTAAAATCATCAATTTAAAACCTCAAAAAGATAAAGAAAGAGTGCACCCAAATATGAAAACGCTCTCATTATTTACTCACCCTAATGCCATTCCAGATGTGTATGACTTTCTTTCTTCTGCTGAACACAAAATTTTAGAGGAATATCTCAGCTCTTTAGGTCCAATGCAAATCAAAACATTGAAGCTCCAAAAAGCACATAAAGGCAGCATAAAAGTAATCCATAAGTGGTTTAATCCATTTCTGAAGTGATCTAATCTGTTTTGGGTGAGAACAAACACTCCTTTTTCAGTGTACATCTTGCAGTTGCAGTCTATAGGAACGATCATGATTTCAAGCTTGATTACACTTACTAGTAGAGCTCACAGAGTGCTAGAGAGTGCTGGGAAATATAATCGAGCTTGAAATCATGATTGCCAAGGAAATTGCTGATGTCAAGATTTACAGTAAAAATGACATAAATATTGGTTCTGTTTCTCACCCACTTCTATCATATCGCTTCTAAAGACATGGATTAAACCACTGGAGTCGTATGAATTACTTTTATGCTTCCTTTATGTGCTATTTGCACATCGTATTTCCCGTTCGTGCCGCCAAAACAATTCAGACCCGTCGAGGCATGGACTCCACAAGACCTCTGAAGGTGTCCTGTGGTATCTGGCACCAAGGTGTTAGCAGCAGGTCCTTTAAGTCCTGTAAGTTGTGAGGTAGGGCCTCCATGGATCGGACTTGTGGTTCCCAAGGTTTCCCAGCAGAACACTGCCCAGAGCATTGTAGGTGCTACTGGTTGTTTAAATCAGTTTTACTATCAAAAATAATCAATAATTAATTGCTATTAAGTATGGAATAATCAAATAACAATTAAATAATTAAATTGAATCTAATTCATTAAAACCTCATATGGGGCTCCAGTAGATGTAGTGTGCTACATTTAGGAGCAAGTTTGGTTATTAGCAATAGTTAATAATTATCAAAGATAATTATTAATTATTAAAATCAATAGAACATTGATGGGAATCAATGTTAGCTTTTTTTAATCATTTAAATCAACAATTATCAAAGATAATCGTTAATTGTTAACATTCATGGGATTTTCAGTCTGTTTTGGACTCCCTTTGTTTGATTTTGGCGCGATTTTTATCAGTATAATTTACGACTTGGAATGTGGGGGCCTGAGTAAGGTTTTTACGACTGTGTTAGGCCTGCCTTTGTCTTCTATCTGAATACATGAGGCCCAACAGCATCACACTGCCTCCGCCGGCCTGCCTTCTTCCCATAGTGCATCCTACTGCCACCTTCCCCTGTTAAATGACACACACGTACCCAGCCGTCCACATGATCTAAAAGAAAGCGTTATTCATCAGACGAGGCCACCACCTTCCATTGCTCCATGGTCCAGTTCTGATGCTCACGTGCCCATTATAGACGCTTTCGGTGGTGGACAGGTGTCATCATGGGCACTCTGACCGGTCTGTGTCTACGCAGCCCCATACACAGCAAGCTGTGATGCACTGTGTGTTCTGACACCTTTCTATCATGGCCAGCATTAAGTTTTTCAGCAATTTGTGCTACCGTAGCTCTTCTGTGGGATTGGATCAGACGGGCCAGCCTTCGCTCCCCACATGCATCAATGAGTCTTGGGCGCCCATGACCCTGTCGCCTGTTCACCAGTTGTCCTTCCTTGGACCACTTTTGGTAGGTACTAACCACCGCATACCGGGAAACTCCACAAGACCTGCTGTTTTGGAGATGCTCTGACCCAGTTGTCTAGCCATCATAATTTGGCCCTTGTCAAAGTCGCTCAGATCCTTATGCTTGCCCATTTTTCCTGCTTCCAACACATGAAATTCAAGAACTGACTTTTCACTTGCTGCCTAATACTGTATATCCCACCCCTTGACAGGTACCATTGTAATGATATAATCAATGTTATTCACTTCACCTGTCAGTGGTTTTAATGTTGTGGCTGATCAGTATATTTCACTTTCATGTATCCTTAAATGTGCATTATTGACTGTGTTATATGTAGTCATCTAAAGTTTAAATATTAAAATATTGTTGATCTTAGATCTTGAAAAAAAATATTATTAGGCAGAATTAGTACATTATCCTTAAAAAATTGGAATGAAATTCCAGCATTTTATCCAAAAATCCCTGAAACAAGTGTTGAACAAAGCATCCTTACATACAAAATGTATTTTACTGTGGTAGACCGAAATGGGATTTTCAAAGGCTGGTACCCCAGCTACTATCCTGAGACTAGGGTGGCCGATGGCTGATATGGCCAAATGTAGTTTAATTATAGCAAATAAGATGAAAACAAAATTGCTGAACTAGATTGAACACTTATATACTGTATAATCTACTGTATATAACACTGGTAACATTTTACTTTAAGGTTTTATTTGTTAACATTAGTAAATGCATTAGGTAGCATGAACTTACAATGAACAATATTAATTACAGCATTTAGTAGTCTTTGTTTATGTTAATTTATGAAAATAATTGAATACAGCATTATTTTAAAGTGTTACAGGATTTAATAATTTTGGTTAATGTCATTTTATAAAAAATACAGTTGTTCAGGTATTGTTCATTGTTAGTTAATATTAACTAATGTAGTTAACTAATGTTAACAAATACTACCTTATTGTAAAGTTTTACCATAACACTTGTTTCACTCAATATTTACTCTTTGATGAACTTAAAATGTGCATTATCTACCACGTCTATTAATCTGCCAAGCGGCCATGGTAATCAACTGATGCCAATAATCTCAAAATGGCCAAATATCGACAGATTACTGTATATTGGTCTGTCACTAAACCTTAAAGTGCTTTGAAATCAGCAATGTTTGTCATGTCTTCTTTTTGGTGGATGGTTTCTCTGTTTGTTTCCATTGGGTTTTTTTTTTTTTTTTTTTTTTTGGAGGGGGGGGGATCAACATGATCGCTGTTGTGTCTGCATGTCAGAATCATATTGCCATCTGTGAGATTTTTATTTGTTCTTTGTCTTTTTGTCCCTTCTCCCCTCCCTTGCTAAATGTGCCACTCTTTCTCACTATTTGTGCTCATTTCTACCAACAAAACACTATGCCCTGCCATGCTGCTCTACTTCCCCCAAATTTACTCAATTTCTGATTATCCTGGCTTCCTCTCCCTGCTTTGCTACTCCGCTCTTCCTCATCCTTTTCACTGCCCCATTTCCCAGTCCTCCCAATCCCAATCTCGTGGCTATGCCAAGCCCTGGCTGGCACACAGTAAAACTCCAACTCCAACCAAGTGCCAGTCCTGCCCAGAGCACGGCCAGACCCATGGGCATGAGGTAACACACTGCCCTCCCCCAGTGCCCTATAACACACTAACAGTACAATCTTTAAGACCAGAGGCTTCCAAATGACAACAGATAAGCTGCAGTCTATTTTAAAGATCCTACCAAAACAACACACAATGGGAAGGATTGTGGTAGATGACTCACTATTTTAAGATTTAGTAAGAATAGGAAGAGATTGTTCGCTTTAAGTATATAAAATCTGATGGCCCCATATGTTGCTGATAGTGTCGGCAGGGTTCTTGTTTTAGTCTGAGTGCTTGCCCAAAGAAAATTACAGCATAACAGCTAAAATATATCAAAGTGCAGTATTATCACGTGTATGGTAAGACTGTGATCTTTCTCAGTCTAATCTCCAGTACAAAAACAGACAAAAGCATAGTTGAAAACATAGTGAATGTGTTGTACTCATGTGAATGTTCTCATGTCTGACTGTTTACATTCATTCGGGTCAATGTAGATCTTCTGGTAGAATGTTGACAAAAGTAGCTGGATGTTTTGTCTGGTTTCCTATCTGTAAAACAAATGGAAAACACAGTCCAGTTACTTTCAGCTAAATTCAACCACATATATCTGTGTAAAAAAATTGTTATTTGTGTCTTAATAATTGGTAGATTTTCCCTGTTGTAATTTAATAAACTTCCTCTTTTATAGGGAGGCTCCACGTCCAAGTTAAAGAGACCAACCTTTCATTCCAGCCGAGGCTCCTTGACTGGTGAGAATGGTGGAACCACACCAACCGCTGCTAAACCAGGACGATCTGGTATGAAAGCATTTACCTCTTCACTTAGGTCACTACTTCAACTCATTAATTACTAAAAGGGGGACTTTTTAAATTTAGTCTAATATCCAGTGTTAGGGAAGCTACTTTGAAACTGTACTTTGAAAAGTTTAATGTGATTTGAGTAATTGATCAATATCTTACTCATTGCAAATTCCAAATGTAACCAAACTTGGTGCACATAGTCAACAGGACGTTTAGAAGATATCAGCACAGTTTCGTATAATTCCACCCCTAGGGGGCGCTACAACAAAAAAACTGTCATAACTTTGCAGCCGTTTGAGCAACAAAGTTCAAATTAAATATGCATCTTCTTTGGTTCAAATGCTAACATATTCTTAAAAAATCGATTCGACAAATTAACAAAAATGTCCACCACCGGCCAATCAAATTACAGCACCTTATAACTCGTATTGGGAATGGCCGAGGGTTATGGAAATGACTACACACAAGCAATGTGTCAACTCGAAGCTGCATATAAATTTTTGTGACAATCAGCCACACGGTGGTGGTATAATTAGCTAATTTGCATTTTTGCTTATAACTCTGGAACCGTATAGGCTACAATACAAATGTGGAGCTTCTCTGAATCCACCAGTGCCCCACAATGATATGGCTACTTGAGTTTCCATTTCCGCAAGAAACTTTTTTTTTTTTTTCAATTTCGATTTATTCCAAAAACATACTTTTTTTAACTCGTCCTAGGCCATTTGCCCGATTCTCACGAAACTTGTTATATATCATCTACAGACCCTCCTGACAAAAAATTATCAAAAGAATTTTGATGCGTCGAATCGTTCCAAAGATATAAGCAAATATGTTTTGAGTGTGGCCTATAATGACTAATTAGCCTGTATCTTGTGTGCAATTTTCAAACTTAACAAAATTTGCACACATGGACAAGAGAACACACTGAGGTAACACAACGAGTTTCGTTCATTTTTTATGCTAGGGTTCACTATAACTTAAGACAATCCTATTTTTTGCAACTGTGCTCAAAGCAGTCACACCAAAATAGCTGTCCACAGCATCCACAGGATTTTTTCTGTCAAATTTGTTTGTTTTGGTCATCTCACCGTATGTGCTTGGGCCCCCGATAATAAAATATATATATAAAAAAAAATATATATATATATATTTGTAAACATTTAATGTAATAAATAATTTACAGTACATACAGCAAATCACTGTTAGTATCAAATAGTGATTTGTGTTATGTTTTTTGCGACTGTCCTCTAAATGTGTGTTATATCCTGAATTCCTTCAGATGTGTTACTGTTCTCTTAAACCTTAAAGCCTGTTAGCTTAAACTTTAAGTAATCACATTAGTCTTTAACCATCTTATTCTTTCATCAGACACTAAACGCACTCCGTCCTCAACGAGCGGCCCAACCAGTCGAGCAGGTAGTCGTGCGGGAAGCCGAGCCAGCAGCCGAAGGGGCAGCGATGCTTCAGACACCTCTGAGCTCATGGAGACACGTTCGGCTTGCTCCGATACCTCAGACACCCCTCGCCGGCCTGAGGCCAAACCCTCCAAAATCCCCACCATCACCAAAAAGACCCCCAGCCCTAAAACACCAGCGGGGAAAAAATGAAGTTCCACCCCCATAAGACCTATGTGTGACCAATTCTGAGATGGTTGTGATAAACCAGCAGGAGAGGAGAACATCTACCCTCCCTTTCCTCCTTAATGCACATTGGCCAATCAATGTGCTCTCCACCAGCTCAGACATTTAGGGTAGATGAGAAAGGACCAGACTCTAACCAAAACCCAGTCTAGTCAGTTCTCTAGCGCCCTCCTCTGGGAGGCTGCACACTGCTACAGCACCCTAAGAGAATACCTACCATAAATGCTGCCTTATTTGTGTTATACATCATGTCCTAAATTACATTTTAGTTTTTGATTGTGTGATAGAGATGTGAAAACGCTGCGTGACATATCCACATCTTCAGTGCCCACTTGGGACAATAAACACACAGAGGGACATCAGTTCTGCACCAGGGGTTTTCATGTCTGTGAATATGCAACCGCCAGTCACTCTCCAGAACTCAGAGACTCGATTCACACCAATACAGACATGCATCATCATGGTTGTCACTTTGGAGATTGTTTGCTTGGAAAAACTCATCTCCTCCACATGTATGCAGACCACTTTCCCAGGAGTGTGTGCCACTGAAAATCCAAGGAAAAATGAAAAAAGAGACCTTTTCCTCAGCATATGGGACATTTTTGAATTATGTGCATTTGTGTGTGTGTATGTATGTGTGAAGGTTTCTTTCATGGTAAATTAACAGTAATAAGGAGAGGAAATGGATTATACATATCTCTAGCCTTCCTGCGGAGTCAAGATTCTCAGCCTTGTGACCAAGAATACTAGATCCTTCTGGGGTCTCTTTCTGATGTCACAAAAGATCCTTTTAATTGACTCCTATAGCACACAGCAGATCCATTTCACATGCTTGCACCAACAGTCTTTTCCACTGTGTCCATGCAGCCACGCGTACACTTCTAGTTGCCATTTCAGTTCCATGCATTTTGTTACAGATATTATGTTACAGAGCTTTTTCCACAGTATGCAAAAAATGATTACAATTGTGAATGTTTCATGGTTAATTTATAATCCTGATGTTGTTTTTCATTTCTAGAGTAAGAAACCGTGTATTTGTGATTGCAGTATCATATCAACTTGAGAATGACTAGTATTAATACAACCAGAATCACTTTTGTTTTTGTACTAAGAAAATATCTGCTTCTGATGTGAAGAAATTATTTGACAATGATCATTAACTGACCAGGAAGCTTACTGATTCCAATGGTGGCCTTTTTGCCAGTGACTACAAACTTTAGATGACATCAAAGGTGGGTTCCCACTTTTTCTTTTGTGACTGAAGCACCCTGAATAATGGAGAATGGGGACGCTTGTGTAGTCCTCATAAAACAGCGCTTTGAATCTTGTCTTTGACAAGCTGAAGTATATAAATACCTGAAGAAAGGTGATTTTTATTTATTTATTGTCAGTGGGAGGGGAGGGGACAAGGGATATGAAAGGATCCACCTTTTGATGTGTTACTCTTTTGACATGGCTGACAGACAGAGGGGTGCAATTGTGTAAAAGTAAAGAAGTTATGATTATAAATCATTTTGTGTTCTCTTTTGTATTAAAACAATGCTTGCAGTAAACTGTCTGTTTATTATTGAAGTCTGTGTGGTGTGTGTGCGCATGTGCAGGGATGCCACAGCTAACAGGAAATGACAAAGTAATTACAGGCAGAAGAGATAATGACACACCCCATTAAATCTTCAAAAGGGGACAGGCCTTTTGTGTGTTTAGGGTTTTGAACACTGTGCTTTTATATAAGATTTGTATCTAGTCATTCAGGAGTTTCAAAAAATGGGCTCCCTCAAGTGAATAGAGGCACCATTGTTTGTGCCATGTGTGTATGGTCACCCATGCTTCTCAGAGTGTCAGTGTGTTTGTACTGGACTCTGTGTATATTTGGTGGTTAGATGGAGCGGATGGGGTTAGGGAAGGGTGGTGTTCCATCATCTCTCTTCTGCAGTTGTGTGTCTGTGTTTATATACAAATATTTAAACCCACTCACATCCTTTCCCAGCAAAAACCATCCACACTGCTGAGCCAGACTCCTATGGCATTTCACAGTCTTGCAAAGGCAGTTCTTTATTCATAATAAACAAAGTTCAAAACATATAATTGAAAGAAAAGCATGTAATTAGTATCACTACATTAGTCTGTTTGGGTAGTTGATGAATAACGTGTTCATGACTAGGTTAAAAACAAGGCTGTCGATTTAACGCGTTAATTCAGTGCAAGTTATATAAAAAGTAAGGTGTTAAAAACATTGCAGTTAATCATGGCTCCAAATTAATAAGGAATTTCCCTACCAAAAGAAAGACTCGAGCTTTAAGTATCACCTTCATATTTTTGTGACTTGCAGTCAGCAGAGGGCAGTCAGTGCAACTCCAGCTGTACAGGTGACACGCAGATCTACAGGCAACAAATCGTCAGCTGTTCAAAGACACCTGGATGGAGCAGTGCTTTTTTTTTTAAGTTTCAAACAACATTTCACTTGATGCAGTGTCCTAAAAACGTGGTTGTAACACATTAGTGGAAAGGAGGAGGCGAGAACTGGCTTGACAATAATATTTAATGATTAACTAAAACAAAAGCACAAACACACAGGTGTCGGACAGCTGTCCGTAACACTCTCTCTGTCGCACTGCCGTCTCCAGTCGGCCTTTATCCCTCTCAGGCTAATCAGCCCAATTAGGGGCCGGGTGTGCGGAATCACGAATTTTGATTATTATATATTAAATTATATTTAGAAAATATTGATGAATGTGATGAAGTGTTATTTATTGGATTAAACTGCATGTTATGTAATTAATTTGATTAAAATGTTTATCGATTGACAGCCCTTGTGAAAATGTATATGAATGTAAAACAATTCACCATGTTATTCACCATTATCAACTTTCATATATATGAAAGTTGATAATAGTGAATAACATGCGTGTGGGTGTGTGTGTGTGTGTGTATATATATATATATATATTTTTTTTTTTTTTTTTTTTTTTTGAAAGTACAAATATTTAATGTGGTCTGTCAGTTCAAATGAGGTCAGAAAACTGCATATGTGATAATTATACAATAATTAGAGAAGTGTTGTTTAAAATAGTATTACATGAAGTAATGCATGTCACATTACAGGAAACTGCTGTCACTGCTGGACATTTCATGTCAGCTACCCATTTCCATATTCCCAAAATTACTTTATAGAACCAAATTCTATATAGTATGATATAGAACCAAAACATTTCCAAGTCACAAAGTATAGAGTACATAAGTGTCTACAATAATATACCACATAGAACACAGGGATCATTTTAAAGAGAGTGCTTTATGCCTGCACCATAGAGGATCCAAGAGTTTTTAGAAATTACTATTTCTTTATACAGTGAGTAAAACAGCGGTGATCTGACACTTCTTGGCTACTGTTTAAGCCACAGAATATAAATATAGTTTTCATATTACTGTAGCCATAAGAACTAAATTCTACTCTGTGCAAGGGCTTGATGACATCTGAGAACATCTTCGTGCCAAACCACATGATAATTGTCAGCAATTTGTGAGGTATGTGTAGAAGATGAGATGGTTGATAGGGTAGCTGGAGACTGAGGTGAGAAGGGCTCTGGGAAGTGAGGGAGGAGGGAAGATTCAGTCATTTGGAACACTCCCTCTCTGTACCGTGTATCTTGGTGAGAAGGAGGTCACCCATGTTCATATTATGCCTTCAACGCAAGCAGTACACAGGCTAAGAATACCACAGCTCACTGGGATTTTTCAACTTCCAAATCTGGCAGTGGTATTGGTGAGGCGATTCTTGTAAACGAAACTCAAAACTGTAAAAGTTTTTCAGCAGTTTTGAAAATGTTCACCCATTGGATTAAACCTTTTGAAGATGAAAATTGGTGGATTACTGCAAGGATTTTTTTGTAACTATTTAAACAGGATTTTATTTCATCCATTGGAGTCACAGGTCATACCTCAAAGCAACAGGGGCCAAAGCAGGTGTTGTGTTTGAGCCAGGAAACTTTGAAGACAGAAAACCTTTGAAAGCTGGTGGTTATGAGGCCCTTTGTTTTTATTTAATCTACCCAAAGACTTTAATTTCACATTCTGACAGTGCCTGCTCAGTGACTTCTCTTTACTTACAGTCTTTCCAACTCCAGGATCACCCTTGAAAGGAGTGGAGCTACTATGAGACCTATTTGTTTTTTCTCCAAGTTTCTAGGATATAGTTTATCATTTAACTCCATAAGCAAGCAATAGATTGTGAGGTCGACGGTGTTCTGTAAATACAGTGACAGCATGAGGAATGGCCGTCAAGAGGAAATAAACTGAGCAGCTCATATTAGTAAACATTGCGCTCTTCAAAATAAGGACTACAGCAATGGAATCTGAGTTGCTTAGAGATTCGAGTGTTGCTCAGAGTTTCAAACAGTAGTCCAGACTGTTCCAGAGAGGACTGATATCTTTTGAACACTCAGAGATTTTAGAAGGACAACAACGAAGGCTCATAGAGTAGAAAACTTCCAAAGGAACACGGTAAGCTAAAGCAGAACCAATGGAACAGAACTCTTCCAACCGCAATGCCACACCAATGGACAAACAAGAGGTTGTGGCTGAGTTAGTACCCTCACACCACAGCAGAGGGAGGAAGGACCGAATCCAAGGCCGGCAACGACTCTTCCCTCTAGCTGTCTTCCTCCCTCTGTGCATGCTACTGTGCATTTGGGGTCAGGTGGAAGGAGTGATGCATTCCAGCTTCCGCAGACTGAGCATTCGGGAAAAGAAGGAGATGCAGAAGGAGATTTTATCCATTCTTGGGCTGCCCGGACGACCCAGGCCACATCCGCCCCTGCGGCCTCCTTCCTCTGCCCCACTCTTTATGCTGGATTTGTACCATGCCGTTTCATCTGAGGGTGATGATGGACCAGGCTTGGGCTTCAATCCAGAAGGAATCAGCCATGCCGCAATGCCCACATTAAGTACACACACTCCACCCCTTGGCACGGTGGTCAGTGAGGCAGATACTGTCATGAGCTTTGTCAACTTGGGTAAGTAACAGGTGGTAAGAGATAGTACTTTGGCAACACTACGGCTTATCCTGCAGAAGATGTCATTTATAACAATACAGTGGCACCAAAAAGTATTTGCCCACTTGAGCCCCACTTAAAATATAATAATGTCATTGCATTAGATGACAAATATCAAACCAAGCGGCTTGTATTTCAAAGAAAGGTAGCAAAAGTGTAATGGTAGCCAGCTGATACTTGACAGCTATGCAGTGTGTAAACCTCACTCTCCTAGCCTTAAGAGACGTACTAGCGACCAAGGCTAGAGACCATGGCTTTTAGCCTCCTTGTTAGCGCATCTGACTCCCATTCCAGGGATCACCGGTTGGAATCCCGCTCAGTGTGGGTCAAGAAGGACCGGTGGCAAAAGCACACTTTTCAAGCAGTTGTCAGTTATTGGTGTAACTTTGCATTACATGCATTTAATAAAATATCAAACCAAGTGACAGTAGACCTTTTCTCAAAACTATCTTCACTTTTCTGAGCCATTTGTGCAATTACTTTAAACCAACTGGTTTAAAAGTCTTTTTAGTGGATGTACAGTATGAAGTCAGTTCCCTTCAAGTTCACACAGGTGTCTCAGCAGAGATTCATCAGAGATGTAGTTAATCACATTAACTATGTTCCACAAACACAAGAGTCCAAATACTTGTTTAGCTTGAAACTTTTGTTTGTGCTATCTAAATTTTTAAGTGTGGCTTAAGTGTCCTACTAGTTTTTGGGGCCACAGTACTTGAATAATATATACTTGACTGCATATACCAACCAGTGTTAGGTATGGTCTGACTACAAAGTAATTAGTTACTGTAATCAAACTACTTTTGGTCAAAAATGTAGTGTAATACATTACATTTTAAATTCTTGTTATCAGATTCCAGTTGCAGCCTTTAAATGTTGGTGCTTTAAGTACAGTGCTAGGGTTACACATATTTATAAATAAATTATTTATGTAGAATACATTGAAAACATGAATGATGTTCATATGCATGTCTGTTTGCATTTTTGTGACAGCTCAACAAGTAATGTCGCAAAAGCCAGTACCTGTAGCCAGGGTCAAGTCCACACAGGCCCTTACCTTCGCCTGCCAACCGTTGGGTATCGCACCAGTCCCCTGTTTCTCACCTTGCAGGTGGTGGGCACACAAGGAGGTGGTCATTGTCATTGTTAGGGAGAAATATGAACATTATGAACAAGGAGGAAATATACAGTAGACATTATTTTGAAATCGTTTAGTGGAAATAAATCATTAAGTAAAGTAATCAGTAATGTGATTACTTTTTCGATGAGTCCATCTGATTACAATTTTAGAGAAGTAATTTGTTTTTTGTATTGGATTACGTTTTTGATTAACTTCTAAAGCCAATACTAACTCTTTCAGAAATGTGTGCAGAAGTATCCCCTCATATAGTTACTATACTATGACATTTGCCACTAATTCTTTGCACAATGTTAATGAGGGAGAGAGTACATTAATAATAAAAAGCCTGTAACTGAGATACTGAGACAGCTTACTATCACTCCAGCATCTCTTCCTGTCTCAGCCCAAACACAGACGATACTTATCTGTCACGAAACAAACAACAGTTAAACATTCCAATTACAGCTAGTGCTTCTCTCCCTATGTCTTTCCTGCCCTGGTATAGTTGGTCAGTATCAACCCTTTCTCAAACTTAATTAGTGGTGCTTGCTAAGACAAGCATTGCTATGATAATTGCTCATTAGCTCTTTTGTGTCCTAAGCCTCCACCCTTCAGTATTACACTTTTTGTGTACCTTGTTTCACGCTATTTGTGCTACAGATGTGAATCATAACTCAAATTGTGCTGCTTGTTGAGGAAAGGTGTTCTATTACATTTCTAAGCAGTCAGACTTTCTGTTTTCGCAAGGCAGCGGGTAATCCCATAGATTTATCATAGAATATCATAGCAACTTGGGGGTGGGCTTTTCTTTGACTTTTGTCAGTAAGCAACCACCTAGCAATGCTACTCTCTTGCTAACTACATTTTTCAGTAGCGTGACAATAGCTCAGTTATTTTCACAACAGTGTAGCTTTTCCATTAACAAGCTACTTTTCCCAAAGAGTAGCGGTCTAGTGCTCTCACTTCTATGTAGCGTTGGGAAGTCCAAATAATTTAAGTGAATCAGTTTGCTCTGACAGTTTATGTAAATAAACTAGTTAAAATAAATGATTCATTAATTTAGTGATGTGTAGCATTGGGAAGTCCTATTCATTTTAGTGAATCGGTCTGTTCGGATGGTTAATGTAAAAGAACTAGTTCAAATGAATGATTCATGGATTCACAATTAACTGCATGCATAGAAGTCACTTTGCTTCTTTTTTTAAAGTGAAATATTTAGGTAATTGCTGCTGTTTATCATGTTATATAAAATAGTGTTTTCTAATTTTATTTATTCTGAACAGAACAGTATTTATGTGGCACAAAAGCAATACATATCTTTTTATATTTATAGGCCTATTATAAATATAACTGTATTTATAGTCCATATTAAATCAGAACTTCTCATAGCAGAATGAAATAATAACTCCTAATCAGCTATATAGCTAAAAAGATTGTTGTCCTTAAATGGCTTCAATGTAGTAAGCTACTTTTTGTTAATGGCTTGTAGTGTAGCTAACTACTTTTTTTAAATAGTAGCTTGACTGTAGTTTAACTCTTAAGTTATGAGTAGCTTGTAACTTGGGGAGCTATCATTTCAAAGTGCTTTTACAAAAAATCTAGAGTTGCCACAAATTCACCACTCATTATTTCCACATGCAAACAAGCTTGTGATTCGCCGTAAATGTTTGCCAGAAGTTTGCAGCTTTTCACCGTTAGTGGTGAACCTGCACCAAACCTTTGGCGACAATTAAGAGTTTGCCGCAAAGCTCATTTGCATGTGAAAATTTGCAGCAAGTTTATGGCAACTCTAGATTTTTTTTGTTAGGGTAGCTTCCCCAGTACTGCTAGCGACATCACAAAGTGCCCTACCAATTCCCTATAGCAAGCAGCAACCATACAGAACATCCTAGCCACTGCATAGCAACAAGCTAATAACCATTCACATATACTTCAGAAAATGTAAAAATCTAGTGTTTCACTTTGCTCTTGCCAATTGTCTTATTAATGCGAATCTAAATGTGAATCGTAATTGTTACTGATTCTTGTGGATTTACAAAGGCCAGTCCAGCGCACGCAGCCCATGTGATGTTGTAGTGGCCACACAGCTGTGTGGAATTACAGGCCCCACTGAAAGACAGAAAAAAGATGAGAAGAAGATGAAAATACTGTTGGGTACTCCTCTAAAAATACAGCGCTGGACTGTAATTAGTGGTTGTGCACTGAGCTGCAGCCAGCTCCACGGTGCCTCTAATTACCCAACTACAGAGCCACAGCCATGGGTGTTAGTCCAATCTGCAGCGCTCCACAAGAACAAATGTTCATCTTTCCCTTTTTGTTTCTCCATCTTCTCCTGCCAATCAACCCTCCAACACATCTTTGACTCCAGCCTCTGTACACACACTCAACACACACAATCCCACTTTCTCCTCATGTCTTTAAGGCTTTTCTCATTTTACTCGTAACTGTGTGTTTATATCTTGCAATTGCAACTTTATTTCTCAAAATTATGAGATTTTACGAGTTTACTAGTCCATTTAGTCCTAGAACGCATTAAGGTAAACCGATTTGGCATGCTGTCCATAATGGAGGAGGCTTGAGCTCTAAAATCCCCCCCACAATTGGAAGTCGCAATTGTGAGATAAAAAGTACAATTTACCCCCCTTTTTTATTGCAATGCGGGATCCGTCTTCTATACTTTTCACATAATTCTCAACTTTTAAAAGGGAGATAAAACGTTCCCCATATCTTTTGTTATAAGTAGATGTCAAAAGCTGTGAATCCATTCAAACTCTACAGTATTTTGGTGCAAATCCATCTGTCACTTGGTAAAAACTATCCAAATTAGGCAGATCCTACATCCTCAATAGCCGTGAACATAACTATAATAATAACAAATCTTTACATTTATATAGCACTTTTCTAGGCACTCAAAGCGCTTTACATAGTATAGGGGGAGTCTCCTCAACCACCACCAGTGTGCAGCATCCACCTGGATGATGCAACGGCAGCCACAGTGTGCCAGTACACTCACCACACACCAGCTATTGATGGAGAGGAGAGTGATGTAGTCAGTTCAGGGATGGGAATTATTAGGAGGCGATGATAGATAAGGGCCAATGGGGGGAATTTGGCCAGGACACCACGGTTACACCTCTACACTTTACGAGAAGTGCCCTGGGATTTTTAATGACCACAGAGATTCAGGACCTCGGTTTAACGTCTCATCTGAAGGACAGTGCTTTTTTACAGTATAATGTCCCTGTCACTATACTGGGGCATTAGGACCCACACAGATCACAGGGTGAACACCCACTGTTGGCCTCCCTAATACCTCTTCCAGCAGCAGCCTTAGTTTTCCCCAGGAGGTCTCCCATCCAGGTACTGGCCAGGCTCAACTCTGCTTAGCTATAGTATGCAATCAGGCAAGAGCTGCAGGGTAATATGGCTGCTGGTGAATCTTCAATAGCAGTGAACATAACTATGCAAGGTAAAAATTAAATATGACCCAGAATGTGTAAAATAGAGGTTCACTTACAACAAGGATAAACATGGTTTGTGCTAGAAGTTATTGGCTGCCAAGAGCATGAATTCCTCAAAATTGTGCATTGTGTACGATAAACAATTTAAGTACTGTGTTGGGTTGCTAGTCTAATGTAAAATCTGGGTCCTGAAGTAAAACCAGTAGAGAACTGCTGTCCTGTATCATAGTTGCTGATGTTGTTCTACTTTGGTTTTCTGTCTAATTTCCTCTCTCTGTTTCTGACTGCAGTGGAGCAGGAGAAGGATTTGCTCCAGCCACGGCCTTACTGGAAAGAGTTCCGCTTCGATCTGACCCCGCTTCCTCAAGGAGAGACGGTCACCGCCGCTGAGTTTCGCATCTATAAAACACTTCCCATGGGCTGGCGAGCAAATCGCACCCTCCATATCTCTGTCTATGAAATCCAGAAGGAGAAAAGACACAGGTCAATACTTATATATGACTTTTAGTACTGCATCTTTTTCATATAACTGTTCCCATAAACTTTTTGTGTTTAGGATGCACTACTCTCGAATATGAAATACCTTATCCAAGATTACTTGGATTTGCCCATAGAGGTTGATTTTGCATCCATAAGTATCCTTGTGATCCATCACTGGTTGAATTTAACAGTTAAATTGAACACTCTTTCTAAGAAAAGGCATGCGCTTCATGGGTTTGGTTTGACAGGGAGCCAGAGTTGGTACTGTTGGACATGCAGTCAGTGCCAGCAGGTCAGGAGGGCTGGCTGGCATTTGATGTGACTTCTGCAAGCAATCGCTGGCTTCTCCATCCTCGAAGCAACCTAGGCATCCGTCTTTATGTAGAAACTGAGGAGGGTGAGTCATTCCTTATACACAGCATACAGACTATATGCACAGCTCTGGTAGAGGTCTAACAATTGGATTGTGCCTTTCTTGATGTTAACCATCCCACATTTTCCTGTAGTTAGTACAGTTATTATTATGACTACAATAAAACTGGTAACTTGATATTAGCGACTACTTGTATAAAATAAATTAAAATGACAGAATCATTCTGAAAGCTTAATGCTATCAATACAGAGATGTTAATTTGTTATGGTTTTACAGTATTAGCCTACTAACAATAACTGTAGTCACTTTATTTTAACAAAATATATTTTCATTTTTAACTTTTGTAACAGCCGTCTTAAATTGAAATTAATTTTAACTTGAATGGCATTCGGAGTTCTCAGAATTGAAGCGGGATGATTTCCAAGCAGATAAAGTTGTTACAAATGAAAGTTGTTATTATAATTGAAAAATGCTGCTTACATAGCATATATAATTACACAGTTGTGATGGGCTGCAATGGAGGTGCCATGAATAAAACTCTATCCCCACCACAGACCGCTCCTTGTCTGCCGGATGGGTGGGTTTGGTGGGTCGGCGAGGTCCACGGTCCAAGCAGCCCTTCATGGTGACATTTTTTAGGGCTAGTCAAGCCCCCTGCCGCCCACCTCGCGCTGTGAGACACAACAATCCACGCAAGAAAAAACACAAATACGACCTGCCACACCCAAATAGACCAGGAATATTTGGTGAGCCACAATAAGCCGTTTAAAAGCATATTGTGTTTAAATGAGTATTTATGATTTGTCTTTGAGCTGTGATCTTACTCTTTCCAGATCAAAATTATGCTAGCAGCGGACGCCAGGCATGTAAGAAACATGAACTCTATGTCAGTTTCAGTGATCTTGGCTGGAAGGTGAGAGACACACAGACTTCTGTACATCAGTATGAAATTTCAGGATGTTGCACTTGACCACCTATCTTATAGTTTCCTAAGGCATTACATTACATGTGTGTTCCTTGGTAATCGAACCCTCAGCGTTGTTGTTGCTTGCACCATGCTCTACCAACATTAAGCTAACATAAGTTATGTAATTGCTGCTGTAGACTGCAATTGCTTAAAGGCTGTAAGCCTTTTATTGTACATGTAAACAATATTCTTTTCATTTATTTTCAGGACTGGGTTTTGGCACCTCCAGGCTATTCTGCATATTATTGTGATGGGGAATGTGACTATCCTCTGGGCTCCTGTATGAATGCCACCAACCATGCAATGATCCAGCTTCTGGTGCGAAATTTGTTCTTTTAACATTTCTGTATCTCATGGTGTATATTTCTGCACAATAAATGGTTTAACTTAGCTAAGACTACCCTTAGTGGTAACACTTTAGTTTAGGGATCAGAAATTAGACCGTAATTCATGACTAATAATTACACTTATAAGTGACTAGTTTGGCATTATAAAGTATTTACTAAGCCTTGATTAACTGACTTCTTGTTCTTGCTTTATAGTCCCTTTATATTTGCATTTGTCATAACAATGAATTTCTTAGCTAAAAACAAAACATATCAATAGCTAGTATGATGCAAAATACATCCTTTATAGGTTCTCATTACTCTGTGTGAATGAGCGTATGAATATATAATGCATACAGTATTTCAAGAAAGCAGGGAAGGCTAGGGTTAGGTTAAGGGGTAGGGGTTGGTGTAGGGTGTTTGTGGGACTCTAATTAAACACATTAAACATGCTGCAGTGATGCCCTTATACTGTATGGTAGTATTTAATTAGTAGTGAAAATAGCATCTAACACTATTTGCCCTTAAGGCAAAGAGGATTCATTTTGTTGCTATTCACACTAAGCATCAAAAGTCTCTGCCTTCTATATTTATTCTGTACCTATAAGCTGCACATTCACATAGTGTAATGAGAACATATAAAGGATGTATTTTTATTGGTATCTTTTGTTTTTACCTAATAAGTTAATTGTTAGGAAAAAAACAAATGTAAAGAGGCTATTAGGCAAGGGTAAGAAATAACGAACAAAGGCCTAATAAATACCTTATAATTCCAAACAAGTCCATAACTAGTCCCTTATAAATCCAGCTATTAGTCATTAATTACCGTCTAATTTCTGATCCCTAAACTAAAGTGTTACCCAAATGATTTAAATCTGTTTTTCTACTTGTGCAGTTTAGCTGGTTGAATACACAACTGCACTGACTGCTTGTCTTTGGCAGGTACACCTTCTAAGACCAGACGAAGTGCCCAAGGCCTGCTGTGCTCCAACCAAACTCAGTTCTGTCTCTGTGCTATTCTACGATGACAATAACAATGTCATTCTCAAGAAACATCGGAATATGGTGGTGAAGAACTGTGGCTGCTTATAACCTTCTATACACAGTATTTCTCTTGTTAAACCCATTTCAAATCCCTTAAGCACTATTTGTAATATACAATGTATTATTTTTTAAACCAAAGTGCTTTTGTCCCAAATCGACTATTTTTTTTATTTTTATTTAATTGTCATGATCTCAGCCTATTTGTTGTATATGTGATGTTCATGCTGCACCAGTCGATTTAAGATTGGAATTCAATTTATTATAAAAAAAGGAAAACTATTTGCATTATTTGTAAACATTTTTCACACACAAATGGTAAAATGCTTGTCTTATAAAGTATATCAGCTCGTAAAGCTTTTTTTAAAGTATGATTATAAATGTATGGAGTCTAAAACACAACTTTAACTTCCATGGACAAAGATCTTCTAAACATTCCACCTAACGAAAGCTCTTTTATTAAAATAACTTTATATATAAAAGTTATGCTGTTTCTCCTTAATGAACTACCCACACGACTGATTTATCTAAAACAAAAACAAGGCCCATTAATTCAGCCCATGACAGGCCTGCACACATAGACAAAATTCAGTTATCAAGAAATTGCAATTTCATTAAGCTGATTCAAATCAAGCATTTGTTGACACAAATCTTGCTTGGACATGGTGTAAAATGAATTCAGTGCTGAAAGTTTTTTTTTTTTTTTTCTCCCCACAGTGAATTTAGTGATTATAACAGATACCATCATAGCGGTGCCTCGCATATGCAGACATATTTCAGTTTGGTTTCACAATTATCACGCTGTTACAATCAAGTAATGCTTTCTAGAATCACTGAACTTGATATTTTTAATTTTCATTTTTTGCTAGAAATTTTAAGTATCCAAATGTTCAATTTCTCTAGATGTTCTTATGAGTCATAATGATACAGATATTGATTATATGCATATACATTTATTGAAAACAAAAGTAACAAAAGCATGGGCACTGATTCAATATCATATTGTTCCGTCTACTTTAACAGGTACGTTTCTAATCGCATTTGTGATCATTTCAAGCAATCAATGCAATTCAATCCCAATCCTGGTCACTATTATTAATAATGCACACAGGTGCATCTCTCAATATAGTTTCACAGTTAAAAGATCAAGGCATTTACAGGCATTTTCAGATATCTTTTAGAAAATATGGTGTACAGCACCTAATAATATTCTAAAAATCAAACTCACAAGGACAAAAACCACAGGGTGAAGGATCAGATGGTTTGCCATTAGTGGTGAATAAATAGTTACTTTTTATTACTTTGAAAAGATGGAGGTAATATGCACATATAAAAATATAAAAAACCCAAATTAGTGCTGGTGTGCTTGAGTCCATTCTAAGATCTCGTCATCCTGTCCACATCTGCCATGGTCGATGTTTGTGTAATACAGCGAGTTGAGTCATGGCTCTTACCACAGGGTCTGAAAAGTGGACCATTATCATAAAATGACATTGACAGACAGATATACATCCTTTGTTGTATTGTGTTCAGTAAGTTTTGGGCTTGACTCTGATGTACAATACAGCTTTCATGGACACTGATTGTTCTATTAGACTCACCCCTGTTTTAGGTCCATGTTTATTGCTTGAGTCCTTTAAGCTTGCACATCCATCAGCTCAGGAGGCATAGGAGACTTTGGGTGTTTGCTTTCAAAATGCTGTTTAAACGTCTTGGGGTCTGGCATCTGTGTCTGTATGTGAATTTGAAAAAATAAAAATGAAGCTGCAACTTTGTTCCAAACTAAATTAAGTAGATAATCTTTGATAATGTAAAGTAGCTACATTAGTGCTCTTTTATATATTTGTAGAGGAAAAATCTAACAAATTGTTTCCAAACCCAGTACCTTCCCTCACAAAAATGATAACATATGTACATGAGCCACAAGTTTTTGTTGAATATAACAGCTGCTTGTAATTCCATTTTACAAATTGACTTCATATTATCAATTGAAATTGCTCAGTGTAATAATAATAATTAGCTTTAAAAAATGTATTTAATATATTCACCTCTTATACATGTACAGTATACAGTTGCAATCAAAATTATTCAACCCTCATGACCTGCAAAACAATCTGATGTCATCAAAATTAAAACCTCAGTAAAGTTTTCTGAATACAAATTTGGGTGATTGAGAACATAAATCTTGTTTACTCATTCAAATGAAAATTAAGTTCTCTTAATAACTATCATGTCAAAATTGTTCAACCCCCAAAGTCAGTATAAGGCATAGGTTACCCTTCAAAACATCCAATGCATGTTTCAGGTAAGTGTTCACTTGCTTCTGGCACCTCTCTATTAAAATCTTAGCCCATTTTTTTTTTTATGTGCAAAAGCTTTCAGCTCACTGACATTCTTTGGTTTCTGTGCTGCCACTGCTTCTTTCAAACCCCACCAAGATGTTTAATGGGACTTTAAATCGGGGACTGAGATGGCCATCAGAGACATTCCAGGACCCATCCCTGAACCAATGCATCCTGAATGTATCCTTGGCATCATTGCTTTTCTGGAAACTCCAGTGATCGCAAAGCATAAATTTACACACTTAAGTCATTTATTTGCCAAAATGTCCTGATACCCCAAAAAATCCATGGTGCCAGTCACACGGTCAGGGTTGCCAGTTCCTACAGCAGCAAAACACCCCCCATAAAAGCACTGACCCACCTCCATGCTTGAATGTGTGGATGGTGTTGTTCCTATCATAAGCCTTGCTTTTCTTACTCCAGACATAATGCTGACCCATGGGTCTAAAACAGTGTCAGTTTAGTATCATAATTCCATAAAACCTTCTCCCAGAACTCCACAGGCCAAGGTTGGAAATTAACAGGGGGCTCAGGGTAAAAATATCACCACAATTGACAAAAAATGCCCCCGAAATTCAAAATAAAAATTCAATAAGCCCCTGCAATGAGTTCTTTTTTCTCTTTATTAATAACACGTGATATAGTTACAAATACATACATCGTAAACTTCATTTTAATTTCAGCAGAACATTATTTGTAGTGTGCCCTCCATTATGCACGTTGCTGAGCTGATGGCTGATCCTCAGACCATCAGTCCACACAAACGGGTATTCCGCTTCTAACACTCCGCATCAGTTCAGTGTTCTAGTGAGAAACACCATCGCTCCCAGTGCTATACTTCCCAAACCATCGGCCTATCTCACTTGTGCTGCTATTTGTCAAGCAGCCTCCTCACCTCAAAAGTGTGGGAGGGATGGACGTCATATATTTAGTAATTGAATCAGGTCTGAGAAAAGGCAAAATATAATGTAACCAAATTCTACAATTTACTTAATACACGGGGACCTGGGTAGCTCAGTGGTAAAGACGCTGGCTACCACCCCTGGAGTTCGCTAGTTCGCATCCCAGGGCGTGCTGAGTGACTCCAGCCAGGTCTCCTAAGCAACCAAATTGGCCCGGTTGCTAGGGAGGGTAGAGTCACATGGGGTAACCTCCTCATGGTCGCTATAACGTGGTTCGTTCTTGGTGGGGCGTGTGGCGAGTTGAGCGTGGATGCCGTGGTGAGTGGCGTGAAGCCTCCACACGCGCTATGTTTCCGTGGCAACGCGCTCAACAAGCCACGTGATAAGATGCGCAGGTTGATGGTCTTAGACGTGGAGGCAACTGGGATTTGTCCTCTGCCACCCGCACGTCACTACGCGACCACGAGGACTTAAAACCACACTGGGAATTGGGCATTCCAAATTGGGTGAAAAAGGGGAAAAAAATTAAAAATTATAATAAGCTAATTAAGCTAGATGTTAAAAAAAAACTAAAGTTTTATTTAATATAATACACAAAACATTAACCACTTTTACTGTGCAAATTCTATCTCAGACTAAACAGCGTGAAAAGTTTATTTTTGCCTTGTGTTATTCAACTGGCATGAAGGACTTGATAACGGATTTGTTTAATAAGCTCCTCATTTCAAATCTGGAAAAATGCAGCAGTCATCACCTGTGACTTTGCATTATATCAGTTTTGTAGGCTGTGTTAACTTAGCAGCCAAACTATTTTAAAAAAAAAACATGAGAACATTTATTTTAGTTTCAGTCACATTTATGCACATTATGCAGTTTAGAGGTCAGGCAATATGTAATTATTGAAACATGCTTGTCGACACTGTAACTTAAATATTTCCAAATAAATTGATATTGAATAAAATCAATCAGAATCCAATTTAAATCAAATTGGGAAATCAATGCAAATACCCAGCCCTACAAAAGTTAGTTGATGTTAATTTTATTGGTAACAGCCTACAGTATCTCATTATTTAAATTGAATTAATTGGTTAAACTGTATTTTACACAAAAGAATGACACAGATTCATTTTATGAAGTTATAAAAAAAACTGCCCTTACAAGGGGAAATTAATTCCAAATATTGCCCCCTATGGAAGTTAATTTCTGACCCTGTCACAGACCTGTCCAAATTCCTAATCGAATATTCAAGTCGACCTTCCCCTTGATGAAGTTTTACTTTCTTCCACACCCAGGAAGGTTTGTTTTTGTACCTTAAGTTTTAAACTTATGATTGGTGTTGTCAACTTTTTCTCTTGGAAATTGAAGTGCCTTAGAAATCTTCTTGTAGCCATTGCTTTTCTGGTGTCACGAAACAATTTCCTCTTTTAGCTTTTGTGAGAGATCCTTTTTCTCTGCCTTATTTGTATAGAAAAAAAAAAACATTCAGGGTTCCCACTCTTTTCAAGGCACAATTTTCCAGGAAATTCTGTGCCCAACGGGTGTAATATTAAAGCAAAAACTCAAGAACAGTCATGATGTATATTATGGTTATTGGATGGTTATTTTTCTGAATTTTATATTTGAGAGTTTAATGAAATTTTATTATCAAAATGATGTCTGAATGTATTACAACTTTAATCAAATAAATAGAATGATTTCAATTCATTTAATTTTTCAACAAAACATTGGATTATTTTTTTCAAATTCCTCACAGCACAATTCGAAACACTTGAGAAATTACAGTAAATATTACATTACTATACAGAATATATTGTTGTCTTTTCCCCATTTCACGTGGCCATTTACATATAGGCTTTATTTTGACATTTCTATGTTTTTAACAGAAGTATCTCACCTCCAGATAAACAGTTCGCTACATGACCAAATGTGATTATTAAACCCCAAAAAGCTACACACACACACACAGCGCACGTGATGATCATGATGAGGTGTTTTCAGAGTATGAGTGGCCAGCTTCACAAATTCACTTTAAAGCATGCAGAACATGAAGATTATATATTTATTAAATTGCGGTTTAATAAACTAGGACATATCGTGATTTTAATGTAAATATCTGTGCATTCAAACATTCACTTTCATCCCAAATATGTTATATTCCATGACATTTCACGCTTTATACCTAATGACTTTTTTCCTTTACTGAAATCAGTGATTGTCCATATTTATTCACAAAATTAATTCTGAAGGTCTGATCAACGTCATTTTTTTTTACAACTCAAATGTTTTGTAGGTAACATTACAGCAAAGTTGGAATGAAATAAATCATATTTTGCACTGTATCATCATCCCATCATTATACTTATGACAGGGAAAAACATTCAGATTTGTAGTGCTGTTAAACTACTTAATCGAAGCAGATGAGCAGAGAATGTATGTGACAGGTTTTTGTTCATGACAATCAACCGTTGCCGGTGGCAGAGACAAAACTAGAAGAATTTGTGAATTTGTGTTTTATTATACTAAAATATTCTCCAGGACAAGTTATTATTTTCCAGGACATTTTGGTATTTTTCTCATTTTTCATAACTTTTCCATGACTGGAAAACTGCATTGCAAAATTCCAGGTTTTCCAGGAAACGTGGGAACCCTGATATTTGCTTTACAACACCGAATTAAATAAGTACCATTAGAGTAACATTTTTGTAGCATTCTATATTTAGAAAAGCTACATTAAATAGGGGTTAAATAGTTTTGATTGCAATCACACACACACACACACACACACACACACACAGGCGGCCAAAAGTTTGGAATAATGTACAGATTTTGCTCTTATGGAAAGGAATTGGTACTTTTATTCACCAAAGTGGCATTCAACTGATCATAATGTATAGTCAGGACATTAATAACGTGAAAAATTACTATTACAATTTGAAAAAAATGTTCAGAACTTCTTAAACTACTTCGAAGAGTTCTCATCAAAAAATCCTCCACGTGCAGCAATGATTAGCTTTGCAGATCCTTGGCATTCTAGCTGTCAGTTTGTCCAGATACTCAGGTGACATTTCACCCCAATCTTCCTGTAGCACTTGCCATAGATGTGGCTGTCTTATCGGGCACTTCTCACGCACCTTACAGTCTAGCTGATCCCACAAAAGCTCAATGGGGTTAAGATCCATAACACTCTTTTCCAATTATCTGTTGTCCAATGTCTGTGTTTCTTTGCCAACTCTAACCTTTTCTTTTTGTATTTCTGTTTCAAAAGTGGCTTTTTCTTTGCATTTCTTCCCATAAGGCCTGTACCCCTGAATCTTCTCTTTACTGTTGTACATGAAACTGGTGTTGAGCGGGTAGAATTCAATGAAGCTGTCAGCTGAGGACATGTGAGGCGTCTGTTTCTCAAACTAGAGTCTCTGATGTACTTATCCTCTTGTTTAGTTGTACATCTGGCCTTCCACATCTCTTTCTGTCCTTGTTAGAGCCAGTTGTCCTTTGTTTTTGAAAACTGTAGTGTACACCTTTGTATGAAAGCATTATATAGCCTTCATTCCTCAAAACAATGATTGACTGACGAGTTTCTAGAGAAAACTGTTTCTTTTTTGCCATTTTTAACCTAATATTGACCTTAAGACATGCCAGTCTATTGCATACTGTGGCAACTCAAAAACAAACACAGAGACAATGTTAAGCTTCATTTAACGAACCAAATAGCTTTCAACTGTGTTTGATATAATGGCAAGTGATTTTCTAGTACCAAATTAGCAATTTAGCATGATTACTCAAGGATGAGGTATTGAAGTGATGGCTGCTGGAAATGGGACCTGTCTAGATTTTATCAAAAATAATTTTTTTCAAATAGTGATGGTGCTGTTTTTTACATCAGTAATGTCCTGACTATACTTTGTGATCAGTTGAATGCCACTTTGGTGAATTAAAGTACCAATTTCCTTCCGAAACAGCAAAATCTGTACATTATTCCAAACTTTTGGCCACCAATGTATGTATTTTTCTTCTTATATTCAAGCCTAAACTAGAGAGAGGTAACATGACAGTCTCACCCTGCATACAGGACATGTGTGCACCAGAGCTGCTTTGGCTGCAGTCTTCTGATCTGCTCCTTGAGTTTTCTTCTTCTCAGCTGCTTTCTTGGCGTTCTTCTGTTGAGACTGAATCTTCTGCTGCCCACGAGCCATGATGGCCTTTTCTAAACAACAACATGCAGGAGACACATTCAGTTACTCACCTACAATGTCTGACAAGCAGACAAGTATATTTGAATTGCAACATACTTACAAGATGCCTAAAAACAATACTTCTTCGAACCAGTGATTAATATGGGACACTAAAGAATGAGTTCACAAGAAAATGATCAAAACTATCCATCATGCAGTCAGCAGCCGTCAGACATCTGTAATCACGCTGGTAACCGTCTTTAGCTATACACATCAAGTATAAATGTAAAAAATGTGTTCACACATGTATAAAATAGTGACTACTGAGTTTGGTAGACGAAAAATGATTTTTCTTCCTCATCCGGCGACATAACGCCTTCTTCAAACCTCTCTCTAAACCCAGTAATTACGATGTGCTAAATGACCTGACTCAAAATAACATCACTGTTGGCCAAAATTTAATTAAAATAGACAAAAGAAAAAAATTATACGGTGAAATATGTCAGATTAATTGATATTTAGAGACAATACCTCTGCGTTGAGACACGCTAGGAAGCGGAGCTCTAACTGACGCAATTCAACAGCTTCCGCCACAAACATTTACATAATAAAGGTTTAACACAATTCATCTTATGTCAGATTGAAAACCTTTAAGGATGAAGTCACACTTTGTATAGCTCGAGAACGATTCCTTACGCTTCCTCATATGTGCTTTTGCTCTTTGACTGTAATATTTTTTCTGTGCTTTAAAATTAAAAAATGTTGAACGACAACAACTTAACTTGAACCCTCTCAATTATTGGGTCTTTTCAAGACACAATAAGTGTCAAGAAAATGCCAAGTGTCGAGAAAATGTATCTTATTTATCTGTTTGTTTGCGATTGTTCTCAGTGCGCGAAAGGACTTTTATTTTGACATGTTTATTCACAGCATCTCACGGAAGTTGTTTTAGCGTATTTCCGGAGCAGAAAACAAAAATGGCAGAACGAGGATACAGTTTCTCCCTTACAACATTTAGGTAATTTTGTCATTTATTGATCGATATGTGACTTTAAAGAGATTGCAGTGTACATCTATTTAGCATATCTTCAATTAAATAGTTGTGTTTTACCCAAAATGTCTATTACTTGTACGTAATTTTGAGTCGCATTGGAGATGCACCGTCACGGTGGTAGTATGAAACTTCATGCCAACCCCACGTGAATTTGGGAGAAAAATAAATATTAAAATAATTGAGTTCAGAATGAACACATGAAGGTTTTCATTTTAGGTAATCAAAGCAACAAATCTGTGTTTGACCGTGATATGCCATTTGCCCATACAGATCTGATAACAGAAATCATAACTGACAACTTTTCCCTTGATATTGTCATTTAATTGCGATTATATTACCAGAAGTCATATCACCCTGTAGCTTAAGAACGGTTGCCCACTAAAGTTAAGCAGAGTTGAGCCTGGTCAGTACCTGGATGAGAGACCTCCTGGGGAAAACTAAGGTTGCTGCTGGAAGAGGTGATAGTGAGGCCAGCAGGGGGTGCTTACCCTGCAGTCTGTGTGGGTCCTAATGCCTCAGTATAGTGACAGAGACACTATAAATGTAAAAAAGGCACCGTCCTACGGATGAGATGTTAAACTGAGGTCCTGAATCTGTGTCATTAGGAGAAGTGTCCTGGGATTTTTTTTAAAGAGTAGGGTGGGCAAATCCCCACCCCCCAGGTGGATGCTGCACACTGGTGGTGGTTGAGGAGATTCCCCCTATACTATGTAAAGCGCTTTATAAATGTAGCATTCATTAGTTTTGATTAATTGCATTTACATTAATAATACTTATTTTGGGTGGATCAATACGGACTGCAATAATTGACACTTTTAGTTTACGAGTAGTTAATTGTGGCTGCCGTAATAGTTATCTCGAGTCTCGAATATTTATTCAGTTAATTATGCTGCCCTTTTTCATTCAGAAATTAAGCTAATCTCACTCTTTTTTTTCATCAACACAGCCCCTCTGGCAAGCTGGTTCAGATTGAATATGCCTTGGCCGCTGTTGCAGCTGGTGCTCCATCTGTAGGAATCAAAGGTGTATTTACTTAATAGAAAAAATGTTTCTCTCCCTTGATATGCTTTCTCCTCTGCATTCTGCAAACAGGCTAACCATATGTCAAAGTAATTTGCTATTTATTTTTATGCAGCATCAAATGGAGTAGTGCTGGCGACTGAGAAGAAACAGAAGTCCATACTTTATGATGAACAGAGCGTACACAAAGTTGAACCAATAACCAAACACATAGGCATCGTGTACAGTGGAATGGGTCCTGACTACAGGTATTAAGTACTATTTGTAATACATCAATACATTTTAGATCTGTAGGCTGAATTATCCAACGACATGATAATGTTTGTTGTGGTCTTAAAAGAATATTCTCATTTACTCTTCTTCATGTCATCCCAGATGTGTATGACTTTCTTTCCTCTGCAGAACACCAAAGATTTTAAGAATTCAGCTCTGTAGGTCCATACAATGCAAGGGAACAGTGACCAAAACTTTGAAGCTCAAAAAAGCACATAAATGCAGCATAAAATTAATCCATACAACTGCAGTGGTCAAATCTATATTTTCAGAAGCGATACAATAAGTGTGGGCAAGAAACCAATCAATATTTAAGTCCTTTTTCTTTAAATCTTCACTTTCAAACAGCACTCCTATGCATGTTCACGAGAGGATGGAGTTCTTCTGTTTTGTATTGATTTGCATTCTTCATGCATATCGGCACCTACTGGGCAGGGAGGAGAATGAAATAAGTGATAAAGCAAAGGAAAAATAAATAAATCATATTTGCACAATGGCCCAGTAGGTGGCGATATGCACAAAGAATGTGAATCGCCAAAAAATGACTTGTGAATGTGCGTTGGAGGTTTGTTTGAAAGTGCAGACTTATAGTAAAGAAGGACTTAATGTATCTGTTTCCCACCCACACCTATCACATCACTTCAGAAAACATGGATTTAACAACTGGAGTCATATGAATTACTTTTATGCTTCCTTTATGTGGATTTTGAGCTTCAAAGTTGTGGACCGTTGACTTGCATTGTATGGACGTACAGAGCTGAGATATTCTTCTAAAAAACTTTATATTTGTTCAGCTGAAGAAAGAAAGCCGTATGTGTATAGGATGGCATGCGGGGGGAGTAAATAATGAGGTAATTTTCATCTTTGGGTGAACTATCCCTTAACTGAAGCTGATTTCAAATGCCATCATCTACATGGCCTGTAAGGAATGAATATGGGAATGCCGTCTTGACAGGGTGCTGGTCAGAAGAGCAAGGAAGCTGGCCCAGCAGTATTACCTGGTATACCAAGAGCCAATCCCCACAGGCCAGCTGGTACAGAGAGTGGCTTCTGTTATGCAAGAATACACACAGTCAGGGTATGTTTACTTATTAGCCAAATACCTGAAATTCTTATATTATTCAGGATTTGAATAAGAGCTCTTGTAGTCATTTAAATGCCATGTTTTTTTAGAGGTGTGCGGCCCTTTGGAGTCTCTCTTCTGATTGCTGGTTGGGACGAGGACCGACCATACTTATTTCAGTCAGACCCATCGGTAAAAAAAAGAAATTATCAAAACCTTTTCATTATCGTTTATTATAATATTTTTTTTCTCATTGTAAACATGCAACCAATGTCTTATATAAACTCACCTCTTAATTACTGTATCCCACAGGGAGCATACTTTGCCTGGAAAGCCACAGCAATGGGAAAGAACTATGTCAATGGAAAAACTTTCCTTGAGAAAAGGTATCAAAATAGTAAAATTAACATGGTCAGATGCTGGTTGAATTAAAGGAATGTTCTGGGTTCAGTAACTTGCATTGTAAGCTCAATTGACAGCATTTGTTGCATAATTTTGATTACCATAAAGTAATTTCGATTTGCCCCTACTTTCTTTAAAAAAATGCAAATCTCAAGGTTACAGTTAGGCACTTACCATGGAAGTGAATGGGACCAATACATAAACGTTAAATACACCAATATGCATGTTAACATAATTTTAGTGTGAAAAATAAAATAACTTAGTTGCCATGACAATGTGATAACACAAACCCTAAGATGAAAACAACTTTATAGCTCAAATAATACATGAGTTTTAACAGAAGAATTAAAGTGCTTTTTTAAAAATTTAAGCTTCACATTTCTGCCTTTTAAACCCTCCAAAAATTGGCCCCTTTGACTTCTATTGTAAGTGCCTCACTGTATCTGATTTTTGGTTTTTATTTTATTTTATTTTTTTTGTGGTAATCATTATGCTACAAATGCTGTTGACTGAGCTTAACTTGTATTGCACACAAAATATTCCTTTAAAGTTGTTTAGTGTAGAAAGTGGCCTTTTTTTTTTTGTGCTTTTGCAAAAGTTTTACTTTTTCATTACAGATATAATGAAGATCTGGAACTTGAAGATGCTATACACACTGCCATCTTAACTTTAAAGGTGAGTTTCATCTCTATTGACTGTTAACCTTTCATACCGGTTTGCTAAAACAACAAAACGAGGAGCTGAATTCTTTGTTTATTGTGATCGTACAGGAAAGTTTCGAAGGTCAGATGACTGAGGACAACATAGAGGTGGGCATCTGTAATGAAGCAGGATTTCGCAGACTCTCACCTGCTGAGGTGAAGGATTACCTGGCAGCAATTGCATAAACCTGTACCACTACAACTGCTTACATAGTTTGTCAATTCGATTTGGTTGTTTAAATGCTGCATTTTTTTTGTACATCTGTGTAACTGATTTCTTTATAAAAGAATGCATATTATCAGTCCTGTTTGTTTCAATATGACTGCCCTTTCTGAAGTTTTCTACCATACTGTAATTAAGAGTAGGTCTGTAAAGTACTGACTTTGAAATAAGCAACTGAGTGAACGGTGCCTGCCTTCTTAGAGTACTATCCACACTAAAGGGATCTTCAACCTGAACAACAGCACTTTTATGATGTACACAATGTTATTGGCTTACTAGGATCTTGCATAAAACAAAACCCCATTTACTTCACTCCAAAGTGTTGAACAAAGTCTAAAAGTTCATAAACTTCTCCATATCCTATTCTGGCATCCATGCAGATGAAGTCATCCAGATTCATTTTAGATTCTGTGAAAATGGCACATTAAACCATGTCACAGCATGAAGAAATCAATTTGTGATATTTAAATGCAGGTGAATCATAAAACTGAAAAATATCTGATGTTTCTATGCAAGGATATGTTGGAGGTGGCATACGCCAGTTCCCATCACAATCCTTCATATGTGACCGATCTGAAGCAAACCTCTTTAGGTGCACGTCTGCTGGTATGACACAAAGTTTTCTAAAACACCGCAGATAAGCATACTTGGTACCAGTAGCGATTTGTCCGAGTAGGCAACGGAGGCAATGTCTCCTCAAATTCAGGTGAGCAAAAGAAACTACATAAAATGAAGGGAGACATTGGCTCCGATTAGCGCTGATTCGTTCAATATATTGTCAATCAATCAATGTGAAAGTTCCGGCCAGGGCTGTAGCAAGGTATTCTAGGCCCCCTGACTGTATATTGCTCAGGGCCCTTTTATATTACAAAAATACAGTTTAGAATTTGTTGTGGGGCCCCCCCTGGACCTGTGGGTCCCTAGAAACATTATCATATTTCACCCCACTAGCTACGGCCCTGGTGGCGGCCTCTAGTGCCCTCGTCCTCACTGCAGGTCGCTGCAGATCACTATGAATGGGACGAACTAATGGAAGTGCAGAAACTATTTGCACAGAAAACAACTGACACACACAACCACGCTTTTGGTCACATCCATCAAAATGAACTTGAAATGACTTGAAATCTGAACTGGTATGCGAGTAACCCTTTTTAGTGAGCACTCGCTCTTAAAGGTACAGATATGTGCCATCACAAACCCTGTGTTTACCAAGGAGTAGATGACGGATGATCCAAAATTAAGATGACTATAAAAATAATAGGTGAACATTAAATATTGAGTTAATTTGTTGCTGTTTTTTGTAGGTATTGTTTTTGAGCCAATGAAAAAAATATTATAAAGCAATGCATACACTTGAGTCTTTGATTTGACTTGATTTAATAAATAGTGTTAATATCAACTTACAAAAGTATTTTTTTTTATGCTTATTTACAGTCTAGGTTCAAAGGTATTTCATATGCCTTCCCATACAGAAATCTGATATATGGCAACTAACATATACAGGTGCATCTCAATAAATTAGAATGTCGTGGAAAAGTTCATTTATTTCAGTAATTCAACTCAAATTGTGAAACTCGTGTATTAAATAAATTCAATGCACACAGACTGAAGTAGTTTAAGTCTTTGGTTCTTTTAATTGTGATGATTTTGGCTCACATTTAACAAAAACCCACCAATTCACTATCTCAAAAAATTAGAATACATCATAAGACCAATAAAAAAAACATTTTTAGCGAATTGTTGGCCTTCTGGAAAGTATGTTCATTTACTGTATATGTACTCAATACTTGGTAGGGGCTCCTTTTGCTTTAATTACTGCCTCAATTTGGCGTGGCATGGAGGTGATATGGAAGCCCAGGTTTCTTTGACAGTCGCCTTCAGCTCATCTGCATTTTTTGGTCTCTTGTTTCTCATTTTCCTCTTGACAATACCCCATAGATTCTCTATGGGGTTCAGGTCTGGTGAGTTTGCTGGCCAGTCAAGCACACCAACACCATGGTCATTTAACCAACTTTTGGTGCTTTTGGCAGTGTGGGCAGGTGCCAAATCCTGCTGGAAAATGAAATCAGCATCTTTAAAAAGCTGGTCAGCAGAAGGAAGCATGAAGTGCTCCAAAATGTCTTGGTAAACGGGTGCAGTGACTTTGGTTTTCAAAAAACACAATGGACCAACACCAGCAGATGACACTGCACCCCAAATCATCACAGACTGTGGAAACTTAACACTGGACTTCAAGCAACTTGGGCTATGAGCTTCTCCACCCTTCCTCCAGACTCTAGGACCTTGGTTTCCAAATGAAATACAAAACTTGCTCTCATCTGAAAAGAGGACTTTGGACCACTGGGCAACAGTCCAGTTCTTCTCCTTAGCCCAGGTACGACGCCTCTGACGTCGTCTGTGGTTCAGGAGTGGCTTAACAAGAGGAATACGACAACTGTAGCCAAATTCCTTGACACGTCTGTGTGTGGTGGCTCTTGATGCCTTGACCCCAGCCTCAGTCCATTCCTTGTGAAGTTCACCCAAATTCTTGAATCGATTTTGCTTGACAATCCTCATAAGGCTGCGGTTCTCTCGGTTGGTTGTGCATCTTTTTCTTCCACACTTTTTCCTTCCACTCAACTTTCTGTTAACATGCTTGGATACAGCACTCTGTGAACAGCCAGCTTCTTTGGCAATGAATGTTTGTGGCTTACCCTCCTTGTGAAGGGTGTCAATGATTGTCTTCTGGACAACTGTCAGATCAGCAGTCTTCCCCATGATTGTGTAGCCTAGTGAACCAAACTGAGAGACCATTTTGAAGGCTCAGGAAACCTTTGCAGGTGTTTTGAGTTGATTAGCTGATTGGCATGTCACCATATTCTAATTTTTTGAGATAGTGAATTGGTGGGTTTTTGTTAAATGTGAGCCAAAATCATCACAATTAAAAGAACCAAAGACTTAAACTACTTCAGTCTGTGTGCATTGAATTTATTTAATACACGAGTTTCACAATTTGAGTTGAATTACTGAAATAAATGAACTTTTCCACGACATTCTAATTTATTGATATGCACCTGTATATTCATTTTTTGGTCATAGACTATGTACAAAGCCTATAAAATTTGATAACCCTATTTAAGGAAAATACTTTATATGTTACATATAGAACAAAAGCCATTTTTAGTATTTTAATTTTTAATATAGTAAAATATGTGACTTTATATATTTTTATGCAGGCCTACTTTTTCATATTATATGTTTTGATAAATCAGATTTCAGATTTGTATGGGTTTAACCTGAAACTATTTAAATGTCATTTGGAACTGAAATAGGAATTTACACCAGATTTCTGAAAAAAAAAAATCTGAGATAGCACTCTGCCACCTCATTTCAAAAGTCCACCACATGTATCATCCAACCACTGAGATACATGTGGCATTGTATAGATTTATGACAGACATTTTAATGACATGCAGTTTAGATTAGATTGTTATGAACTTACCTCCAATAAGCGGGTTTCAAATACTCATCAGACTGAAAGGCCTCCTTTGAATACAGGTGTGGGTGAGAAACGAATCAATATTTAAGTCCTTTTTTACTATCAATCTCCATTCTCCACCTTTGACCAGCCCCAACCAGTAGGTGGTGATATGCACAAAGATTGTGAATCGCCAAAAAAAATAAAAAATAAAAAATTATAGATTTATAGTAAAAGAGGACTTAAATATTAATCTGTTTCTAACCCACAGCTATCATAACTCTTCTGAAGATATGGATTTAACCACTGGAATCACATGGATTACTTCTATGTTTCCTTTATGTGATTTTTGAAGCTACAAAAGGTCTGGTCACCATTCACTTGCATTGTATACCTACAAAGCTAAGATATTCTTCTAAAATATTCATTTGTGTTCTGCAGAAGAAAGTCATACATATCTGGGATGGCATGAGGGTGAGTAAATGATGAGAGAATTTTTATTTTTTGGGTGAACTATCCCTTTACAATTCAGTAATACTTCAGATTCTTCAAATTATGTAGGCTTTAAACTATAACCTCTGATGTTTGTTTTCAAAGCATGTTTTATTTGTCGAAAATTACATCTAAAAAAGTGTGAACCCTTATATATGCCTTCATAATGTCATATAAAATATAAATGTAGCCTAAATATATTCCTCATAATAGCCATAATAATATCCTCACTTACCAGTAAAAACTGGTGTACACACACTCGTTTCTAGACAGGGTGATAACTGTATATTTAGACGGAGCACTTTCTTCATTCTCAGTTCATGTGTCCGTATGTAACTTTGGCTAATTTATCGTTCCGATGTGTCAATCTTCGGTCGTGTCTAGAAGGGATCCCTCTTTCGTCAATCTCGCGAGATTCTTATACGGAGTTAATTTGAAGTCGCATAGCAACGAGGAGCGCTAGTAAAATATTATTTTAAATAGTCTGTATTGATAAATAGTCATTCTTGATGACCAACGCAAGCTCTAAAATAAATGTTTAACATAATACATTTGATAACTTCACCTCTATGTGTGCAACTGTGTGTCATGAGATATTGTAAATCAGTGAAGTACGTCAGTTTATGTTGTTTAATATTAAAAGCAGTTCCTGAGCATGCCCTTGTTATTTTTCTAACCATCTTTAACTGATCTTTAACTTTATACCGTTTTTGATTTGCGAGCGGGACAAGCGCAGGCGAAAGCATCATTACAGACTGCGCATGTGCGAGAAGTTGACGAAAGAGGGATCCCTTCTAGACACGACCTCAATCATCTTCAGTGGGTTTACTGGCGGGCTGCAAACCAACTAAACTGAGCTGGAGTGTGACGAGGAAGAAGTCTAGGAATAAAAGGATGATTTCCCATATTCTATGTTTAAGACCTTTATTTCTAAAGGTTGCATTTACTATTTCACCAGTTCATGATTTAATATTTAAAATAATGCATATATTCTGTACAACTTTCGGAATCTTGTAGATCTCTTACAAGTTCAACTCTTTCCTTTTCATATGCCAGACATTTGATTAAATCATGCCGAGTTAGATTCCATTTCCTATAATGCATCACATTAGTATGAGCCATTCTTAAGCATGTGAGCATGACATGTTCCTCTCGGTTTAAGTTATGGAGTAATTTGACCTTGCCTTACATTGCTTTGTATTTGATGTCAGAAATGTCCATGTATCTTAGTACTTCCGCCATTCGTAATAGCAAGCTTCTAAAATCAAATATTTCCCTTCCGCCCTGCTGAAATTTACTGTTAATCTTATCTAATTTAAGTGCTTCCTCAGCCATTTTATCTGCTTTTGTGTTTCCTTGCACCCCCGTGTTGGAAGCCTACCCATGTAAAATGTACGGAGATTCCAATCTGCCTTAATCTATATAAACGGACCAATACTTCTGTCAAGATATCATACATGTTTGAAGGCTTAAGAGTGGCGCTATTGAGTGCAGCCATATAACAAAATTATCCGGCACCACTTCCTCGACCGTTGAATGGCAACCAACTCTTCAGTGTGCACTGATGTCCCATCCGTTACTATCACAAAGTTCCCGATTTTAAACTCTGTTACATAATTGGCAGCACCTGTTCGTCCATTGTCTCCGATGTGTCAATTACGTGACAACTGATCATTCAATCTTCAAGTCAATTGTAAATGTAATGTGCAATCACTTTAATTGTTGAACGATTCTGCTGACCTAAACATATGGAAAATGAGTCTGTTGCACTGTTAAAAACTCGGAGCGAAACAAAGGTCGATTAACTCCCTCAATAAATATAGGCTAGGCTAAATGCATATAAAAATAAAATGCAAATAAATAAATAATCATGACAAATTTTGGCACAACTGCCACCGTTTCCAGTTGTTAATGAAATATTGAAAGCCTACTTATCAGACACACATGGTCATGCTTCTTTAATGCTTCTAGTAGCCTATAAGTAATAATGCCTGCTCATAATATATAAAAATGTAATATATATTACATTTCCTACTCGTAATTATAATAATGAAGTAACAAAACATATAGCTACATATTTTAAATGGATATGCTAGTGTTTTCATAATGCTCCATTCTATCAGTCTACCAACTTAATTTCAGGTTTGTGTTGCTTTAACCTGTCCAAAATGAACATAAAATAGCTTAAAATTAAACAAGAGGCCTAATTTACCAATGTTTTTAGATTGTTATTTCTAAAATAAGAAGTAAATCAACAATTAACCTGATTTTTGTAGCAACCAATTGCCATTTGGATTGAGAGGTAGCCTAATAAGAAACCACTCCCACCATTAACACCTATTTTTTCTTATGAAAAGCACATAATACATACCAATGGCATGCACACCTTTAGGCTCATTACAGTCTGGATATAAAGTGAGTCTGATCTTCTTAATTTTTAGTCTGAGTCTGGGCCAAGAACTGATCATGGCTAATAGAATGAAAGGAGAATTCAGCAATCAGCAGACACAGCCTTGTGTTAAAAAAAGGAGATACAAAAAATACATCACAGGATCATACATTGGGCTCATTGCATCGGCAATTCAAGATTCACAGGGCAAGATGCTGACATTCAAAGAGGTAACACAACCAACCAATAGGCATAAATCTGCTAAATGTAAGATTTTAAGTCTTATGTATTCATCACATATTATTTCTTCTTATTTGGACAGATAATGAAGACGCTGGAACCATTTGTATTTGGAAACAGAAAGGGTGCTGAGAACAACATCAGAGTCTGTCTGTCATCAAACAGTTGTTTTGTAAAGGTACTTCTATTAAAATGGGTCACTTATCTGTGTGTGGGGGGGGGGGGGTTTGGGTCAAGATTTATTTATGATTACACAAAGCTATATGAATTACAATGCATTTCTATTGCATATTATTTTTTTTTCTTAAACAGGTGCCAGTCAATCCGGAATACCCAAATCCCAAGAAGAACTACTGGAAAGTGGATGAGAGTGGCATTACTCCAAAAATGCTCCGCCGACATTTCAAACACATAATCGACAAGTTTCCAGGGTTGTCTCTTCAGGCACCGCAGAGGGATGAATGTGGAGAGAACTGTAGTGCTCCTAAACATCTTTTGCCTGCCTGCAGTGTCCCAGAAAACAAAAGTGAAGCCAAATTTACAGGCCCATTTTCAATTGAATCTTTATTAAAGAGCGACCACAAAGTGATTGAATTGGAGGAATATTCACACTATAAAGACACTCGATGTGCAGCAATGAAGAGAAAGAACTGCTATGACTATGACACAACAGGGTGTTATTACCCTAATTCAACAATGGGATCTGAATTCTATCCAGCAGAGTTTGCATCTGTCTGCAGGCCCACAGTTCGGACTGTCTCCTTTGCAGATTTCGTATGATCACCGTGTTCTCAATAACTTCTGCAGCTCCCCTTTAATGTATGCCTCTGTGAGATGGTAAATGGTCAGAATAGTCTTTTGTACATATGATAAAGTTGCACTTTTAAAGTAGGCTATTTCTTCTGTAGGTTAAGGCTATAATCTAATTGTTCATTTCAAATAAAAAGCCTTTTTCCATGTCTATGATCTGTTTGTTTGAGTTAATGGATAACAGATTTACAAGACCTTCACTTGTCCTAACTGGTCATTCTAATTGGCCCATATAAAAGGTGTTCATCCCTAGGACACATGTTAACCCCCCCCATTCAATGCATCTGTGGGTCAAAAAAAGACCCGGCTGAAATCTAGATGCTTATTCTAAACTCCCCCCCATGATCATTATAAGTAATTTTTAAATGGTTGATATACATTTTACTCCATGGTGATGAGTTTCAGACACATTGAAAGCAGAAGTTTGGGTGGCAGTGTAAAAGCTTGTATATCAGAAATATGGACAATTCTTATGTTTGGTGGTAAATGTCTCAACTTTTACCTACACAAACAGGTAAAGTACAATGGATCATTTTTTTTTTTTTTTTTTTACAAAAAAGTGAAAATTTTGTGGAAATGATAACCTTATTTACTCCATATTGCCAAGTTCCTTGCTGTTTGGAGTGGTGAGGCAAACTGAAAAAAGAAAAGTTGCAGGTTCAAATACACTAAGAAGAGGTACAGGCAGGGGTGGGTTTATGATTTCTGAGGCCCTGATCAACCTGGGGCCCCATTTTGAAAATATTTGCTTAAATTGATTTTAAATTCAGCCGTTGAAGCCAAGTACATTCAAAATGTTTACTGAAACATAATCTAGTTAAAGTTAATTAATGCATGTTTTCCAGTTTTCCACAATACAGTGATAAAACATTTACCTACATATATTTTTACAAAACACTTATGAACAGGGTGTGCAAAATACTACACTCGCTAACATTTTGTAATTCAGTTTTTATTATAAGGCAACAATTATTGCAATTATTGTCCAGTTTGTCATAATTTGATACAGTATTATTGAGGATTTGCTGTATACAATAGTAATGTTTTAATTTCACCAGGAGCTTATATTCTTACACTGCAGTGTATTGTTCACCATGTTGCAAAAGGTTGTATTTTATGTTAGCATCGTTGGCAACACTACTTACAGTATTGTAACAGTAAACACATAAGGCCTGGCAGCCCCTCAGCACACTAGAGCAGAAGGGGTAAAAACATTGCTGAAAGCGCTGAAACTTTGATGTGTGCAGAACAATCTGGAATGAAGTTAAACATTGTAACTGTCACCTCTTTGCAACCTGAACTTGTTCAGAACGTTAAATATTTGACACATGTGTTAAAAACAATCTAGACACAGTTCAATGACTGAAACAGAACATTTTTGAGTGAAACAGCGTTTCTGAGACCTGAAGTTCTTTTTCACTTTTGACACAGTGTCTAAAAACGTGCCGGTCCAGTGAGACGCTGAGGAAACAGCTAGACGCGGTGCAGCATGTATGGACGTCCGTCCAGCGCGTATTTACACAGGAAAACAATGGCAAAAGAGCAGACGCAGGCAAAAAACACATTCGGTAACTCATCCTTTCGCACGGATCTGTGAGTGAGTGCGCGTGCGCGAAAACAAGTTCGGAAGGCCGGTGTATGTTTTTCATAAATTGCAAACCCGAACTAAAAGTCCGGTGGACTTCTAACATGAACTGCTCTGAGAGTATGACAACAGCGTATTCGCGCGTGACAATAGAACAACATGTGACATGTTACCCCCTCAAGCGGTTTTTGCGGAGCTTAACCTATGTCCGGGGGCCCACGCAATTGCGTGTTTTGTTAAAACCGCTACTGGATACAATTGTGCTCTGTGAACTAGGCATCTAACCTCATGTTGTTCAATGAGGACTGTCTCTGCAATGGGTTTAAGGTCAAGCATTTTGGATAAAAGCACTGGCTGAATGACAATTTTCTACTTGTATCCTACACATACTGTGAATATAAACGTAAACGTGGTATTTAACATATATTTAATTGCATAATACATAGAAACTGAAAAAAATCAATGTTTTACAAAAAATAATACCAGTGTTAAATGCACTGAACACCACAGAAAACACATATGGGTTAGGATCTACATTTGCATTTTAGGGGTAGTGATACAAATTCTCTAATAATTTAAAACAAATTAAACTAAATGTTAAATTCAGTATTTCTTTAGTTAACCAAAACTATAAAATAAATAAATAAATAAATTAAAAAATTAAAAAAATTATTGTGTAATTATTGTACATTTTATGAGCTTATTAATTGAAGACCTAAAAGGAATATTATTTCAGTGAACTGAGCGTTTGCAAAAAAAAAAATTGCTGAAAGTTTATTTAAAAGTGTGTACATTTTAAATAGTAATCAGTTACATCTATATACACTTTCTCTACTATACAAATTTTTACATAAAATAATCTTTGACGTTGAAAGTTGTTGTTGTTTACTTCCCTGTCTCACCCGTATAGCCTAAACTTTAAACATTAGTAGCGTGAAATTTCAGAATACTGAGCATTTGAATAGGCTACATTAACATTAAAACAATGTTTGTCTTTGACAGACAAAACAGCCCGAGCAGCATGATAATCGGTTATTAACATATCATTCAAATAACGTTCACATAATAATAGTGGAGACCATTTCCTGTCAAAACATGTTTTCTCTGCTCCACATCATGCCATGAGGTGGCAGCAGTAAGATGTAAAGGGTTGGATATTTACATAAATGACCTTACAGGGCTGCAGCTATGGAAAAATAACTCATATTCATTATTTAACAATTCAGTTCAAATCAAGAATACTCTTCATAGCATGAATACATAGGAAAACAATTCAGTATGGATACATGTTGAAACATTCACAGGATGATTTATAACTGCCACTATTTTTAATGTTTTTACATCTCTAAATTTTCTGCAAAATCTTACGATTTGCACAATTTTAACTTTTCAAGAAAAGTGTTTCATGTAAACATCATTTGTTGTTACATCCAAAAGGGGTAAGCTTATTTTTTACTGCAGATGTCAGTTTTGGTATATTTAGCCTAATATACAGTAAGTTTCCATGTTAAATTCAAATATTTTTATTTTAATAGCCAACAATAGATGTTAATAATTTTTGACCAATTTCCAAATAAGACACAATATTTTTTAAATAGTTGTACAGCAAGAGATTCGATTGGGTAAAATCAATGGTCTTATTTATTTATTGACCAAATAATCTAATTTCTAAATATAGAGTTTCAACTAAATACCAACAAAGGACCATGATCATTTACCCATTATTTACAAATTACTGTAAAAAATCACAGGTGTAGAACATTTAGGCCTATTTCAGCATATGATTATTCTTGACATTTTCTGTCCTAGTATTTTTGTAGATGTTCAACTATGATCATGTGTTGACACCATTTCGACTGAGCACTAACCATTCTCAGATCAAGAACAGCAAATACACCAGAGACTAAAACTGTTTACCTTGCCTTAAAATAGATATTTCAGCTTGATGTTATTTTCCCTCTTGTCTGATTGTACAGAGGTTTAAAACAGTGTCAGCATTTATCTTCCTTTAGGCAAGAACAAGAGAGAGAGAGAGAGAGAGAGAGAGAGAGAAATAGAAACCCAAATGGTGACTTTACATGAAACAGTAAAATAACATCAACAAAACGAAAAACAGCTAAAATGTCTATGAATTCTTAATAACAGCTAATTAAATACCCCAATAAGTTTCTTTTGACCAAACAAACATGCTTAAATTATTCAAGCGCAAAGGCTTATGTGTATTTCCCACAACCTCAGTTCCTTACTTGATCGTTTGAGTTAGTAGTACATAAAATCTTCATTTTATGGATTTTTAAGCCAAAGAAGTTCAAGGAACTCAGTTATACTTGTACTTCATTTATCACACTGAGTTCAGCTTAGAATTGATATTTTGTGCATTAATGCAAATTAAGTAAAGGTAACAAATATAATTATGTACGTTTCTAAATAGTAGTTATTTATTTCCATACGTTATGGTTGTTGAGCCAACATTGTTTTTCCTTCTTCAGGTTGGATGAATTGAGTCTATTGGAATAGAATATCGTCATACACCTCACAGACATACCAGTAAACACAGATGGGGCCTAGGTTACAATCGATAGGGGCTGGAAAACGATAGCAGCATTTCACTCTCATGTGCAAAACTCATGTTGAATGTTTACATCACCGTATATGCATTTTAAACCATCAATACATTTTTAACAGTTGATATCAAGGAATTTTATTAATACATCTTTTGGCGTTATTTCCGAGCATTTTTTCCTCATAGAACTATCTTCAATTATTTTTTTTTACCATGCTCTAAAAATACAAAATATCCAAACCGGCCATTGGCACGCCGGTCTTTTCGCAGACAGCCAAGGCAGGAAGATAAACAATCTTATTTCTCCCCGCTTAATGTGCGCCCCGCCCATCACAGACGAACCAGACACGTCGGCCACGTCTTCATGAGGACGTGAAGTCATTCACGTTTGGGACACCCCTCACTAGGGGTGGTTCAGCGCTGACTGAGCACTAGAGTGCGACCCTCTTAGTCAATATACAGAGTTTATACACTATCAGTGAGTGAAGAGCTTTGTTTAACATGACTATTACATAATACAGCTCATAGAATTCATAGAGTCTCATGGTCATAGAAAACATGGGAATTGTAAAATTACGAATTCCAGTCCTGGAAAAATACGAAAATGTAAAATATTTAAGAAAAGTCCTTGGAATCTCTAGATAATGAGAGCTTGTGTAGAGTAAAACTTGCTTGCAAGCCAACGTGACAACATCTGTGTGTTAAGGGTGTTACTGGAGGCTCCCTGTAAAAGACACTCTCCCAAAACACTAAATAGCTACAAAAACTACCCCAGCAAACAGCTGTTTGTCACTACGCACTACAACATTTTCCTGATCCATGTGGTCGTTACGTGCAAAGTCGAAATATTAATTTTGAGGTCATTTGATTGAACTTTTAATAGATTTAATAACTATTAAAATGTTGCAAATTTATATAGTTAATGAGATTCCCTGAATTTACCACATTTAGGCCTATTTTAAGACAAAATACTTATTTGTCATTTGGTTTGTTTTTCACTTATTTGTTTTGTTTAGGGTGTTCATTGTGTTTCTTAAGTGGGAGGAATAGATTTGTTATAAAGAATGTTCAAAGTGGGCTCACATTTACTATAACTATTACTATAACTATTGCCCCAATATCTACACTTTATAACCCCCCGAGTGTGGGGTTAAAGGCCCCTCGCCAACTTTAAAAAATAAACAAATAAAAAACTATCCATTATCTTTTCCATGATGTTGTTCCATCAATATTCAATAAAAATAAATGTGTGTGTATATATTAATCTTGATACAGTTTGTGACCAGAAAAAACAAAGAAAAGCACATTTTTCTTGAGGGGTGCTTCATTGTACCCTACAATTGTTTAAAACTGTTAATTCCAAAGATTGGTAACTCATACAAATGTAAATCCTCCTCAATTCAGAAATTAAATGATTTTTCCAGTAATCATGAACGAATGTGTAGGTCATGGAAAAGTCATGAAAGTTCATTTGGTCAAAAAGTATGGAAACCCTAATAATTGCACTTTATTTGTTATTATTGCAATACAATACAATATTCTTCATCAGATGAAGAATCAACCTTTCATTAGAAAGTATCTGAACTCTGGTTTATGATCATGTGAGCATGTGCCTTTGTTTTGATGCTGTAAGCGTGTTGTGTGGACAGAAGTCTTATGACTGGCTGTAAGGTCATAAGCTGGATAAAATTATTAACAGAGAGATTCCTAGCAAGGACGCTATGTCCATCATCTACCTCAGCAGTGGAGTTATAATTACCTCTGCCTGTGCCTCAGGTTTAATGCAAAAACAGTGGGTGAATAAGTACATTGTTTTCACCTGCTTTCCCTTTGTTTGTTCAACCTGCATTCTCAGAAACTTGACATCTTTCTGACAGTGTTTATTCTTGTAACCACTGTAAATCATGGGTTTGCCAGAAGGGGAAAACATCTCTGATTTGTTCTTCTCGGCATTTCATGTCATGGGAGTTCTCTTGTTGAATTTTCAACAAGCATTTTAGACTACGCCAGAGGAGCCTGTACACCCAACCTCTCCAGCTGTGGCAGAAGAAATAGAATGTGTATATCTGAGATATTTTTCCAGAAATTTGAAACTGTTTTCCTGTTTCCAGTAAAATGAATAACAGTGGCCCTCCTGTGGTGCAGTGGCCCCATTTGCACTCATCAGTGTCCCTTTGTCATAACAAGATTAATAGTATATGTGTACATTTCACATACTAGACTACCTTTCATAATCATGCTCATAATTATTTTCATTGTGTATGTTGCAGGTTCATACATATTAATATTTAAAACTTAAATATTTACTTCGGACAAGATGGTGACTGGTTACCTTGTTGTGTCGCCTTTGGCAAGCTGTTAGTGAATTAGCTTTGGCCCTGTTTTAGAGGTTATTTTCATGGAAAACAAAACAAAGTCAGGTCAAAGCAATTTTCCACTTCAGTAACTGGTTGCATCTTATCAGCAGAGGCAATGACCTGTTGCAAGAATGTTACATGTTGCCAGGTCAGAGTTAAGTGGACACCAGAGATCAGAAGGAGTTCTGCCATAGCTCTGGTACTGATTTTGAATAAACTGAGTGAGGTACATTATAACTTATGAAATAACTACTGCAAGCTTTGGTTTATTTGGCTGGGGAACAATCTAGGGTGTGTCTGGATAAAACGGCTGCGAGAAACCAAACAAAATCTGTGCTGCGGTATATCCATGCAAGCACTTCTTAAAAACTTAATGCATAAGCCCAGATGGGGAAAACTGTTTAGAAGAGTGTTATGATTTCAAGGGTATCTAGTCTAGTTAACTAACTGAAACGAAGATAACATTGAGTCTGTGAGCTAATCTTGGCTAGCCACACTGTCTATTGTCTACACCATAGTTATATAACTAGCAGAAATGTCTGAAAACATGTTGAAAAACAGGACTCAGCTGCAAAACGTTAGCTAACTATTTGTTGCAATTTAATGCATGACAACAAACAAACACCATCTAGCCAGGTAGCATGCTTACATTCATTTATTACCAGTAGTCTGGCTGAGTTTCTCCTCCTCTTCCTTTTTCAGCTCCTGACTTGTAGGTGTGTTTCATAATGATGAAAAACCCTTTGAAAGTGCGCGTGCTTCTCACATCTAACTACAACTCTTTCCTTGCAGTTACATTCTCCCTTCTCTGTCGGGCCACAAGGGGGCCCCCTATAACTGTCTAATTGAGCCATAACAGCTGCCTGAGTCTTACTTGCTGCTTTTAGTATATATAAAAATATTAATAATAATAATAATAAATAATAATAAACGACCTTGCTTTGCGGGGCCCCCTGGTGGCTCAGGGGACCTAAGCGGCCGCTTAAACCGCTTAGAGCTAGGATCAGCCCTGGTATTATATGCAAGTGTTTGAAACAAAGAACTGGCCCATTTTGGTAAAAGTTTTGTGTAATATTTCAGTAGAAAGTAGTAAGAAATACTCCAAGATCAAATACTTTTTAGCAGGGGCAGAAATGGGCCCTAAAAGAGTAATGGTCATAGTTACTTATTAATTTTATCATCCTAGCCATCAAAGTGAGATGAGCAGTAAAGTGCTATTATAATCGTTGCTTCAGTGACAAAGACTGATAGTGGAGATAGACTGACCATAGATCAGATTCTACAAGAGCCTCTGTCAGAACTGACCTCTAAAACACACACACCAGTGGCACCAATAAATTGCTAACAAACAAAGCATTTTGTTACTTCAATACATAACACAATGCCTTCAATACGGGACATTTCCCTGTCTGACCGGGGCAGAGGTGACCCATGAGCATTTTGCTGATAAAACATGGGAATTGGCTTCATCATTTCAGGCAAAATTATGGGAAGTAACGATTATAGGACAGTTGGCAACCCTAATTCTACATAATTATACTGGTTGCACATTCATGAGCACCACCCTGTTGAGATCAAATTACTCTCTGAATATTACTCCCTTTATCTTAATGATTATTTTGTAACTGCACCCTTTTGCTCGCAGAATAAATGTATCATGGCTTATTGCGAATAGCACATAATTACAATGACATTACTAACTAATAACATTAGTTAATAATAGCATTATGCTGCATCAATACCATAAGGTGTCAGAGGACATAAACTGTAATGTCACTGAGTGCACATTTAAGTGCATTAAGGCAATGTTTCTGCATGATCCTGATTCCTGTGTACAATCAGGTGGTTAGAGTCAGTATTTGCAGTGTTCCACAACCCTCCTTAATACATAACATGTATTACTTTGATCCTACTGGTAAGAGTTTGTGTTAGCACATCATTTCATAGTTCATCATTTATTGAACATTCACTTGCAATCAAAGCCTTAGGGTACAACTTGTTTATTTCATTGTCTGTCAATGCTGCACTGCAGTACTGGAGTCAACAGAGCCACCATCACATTTTACTTTGGTGATTTATTCTCTACTTAATACTCACAAAAATGACAATTAACTGCCTTAACGGTCCCATTAAATGGTCCCATAAACCTCAAGTTGTGATTATTGTTATTGTGTAACTCGGAGACATTCTATTATCCCCCTTAGACAATGAGTAATACATGACAGTGAACTGAATGGCACTTACTCAGAGAAACTACAAGATAGGTAGAGGTGAGGCCTACATAGCAGACTGCCCTGAATTCTGTGAGCTGTTTCATGTCATGTGTCTCTGAATCATGGCTTAGTATAATTCATAGTACATCTGACATGTTGTTGCATTATGCATCTTCACTAAAGCAATTTGATGCAATTTAAGCTGATTGCTACTCCCCTAATTAGATCCTTAGTTTGAAACTGGCTGTGTGCTTGCAGCCTGTTAACTGTGTGGAATATTCATTTTAGAAATAAACTAAACATAGTCAGATCAAGTGCCTTAGTAGATGTTCATAGATGTCAGGGTTAATGTTCAATTGGTTACTCTGCTGTCTACCTAGGTGTTGATCATTAAGTCGAGGAAACAATGAAAATACATCTCTCCAAAATCTCTGTGTTTCACAATATGGGTTGAGAAAATGAGAACTTGGGACCTTAAGACAGTACAAACCATTGGAATGTCCGTCTATCCCTCACAGCCTCGCTTACATTTGCATTACTTTGCTGTCAACCCTGATTAAGGTTTATAATTCTGGATTTATTGTTTTTATTTTTTATTTTTTTATACAAGTTTTAACGTAACAGCCTTAAGATCATGCCTTAATGGGAAAAGGGGTATCTGGTGACTGACATGCCATGTTGCTACACTAGAGTCAAAGGAAGGGAAAGGAAATATCTTTGACAGTATGCATCTACTCTTGTCAGTCAACATCTCTACGTCAAACCAGCACTCTTGACCTCTCAGCACCTGAAAGGAAGGCTTTTAATGCTTATATATACAACCCCAATTCCGAAAAAGTTGGGACAGTATGAAAAATGCTAATAAAAACAAAAAGGAGGGATCTGTAAAGTATATTCACCCTTTGCTATATTGAAAGCACTACAACTAAACATTATATGATGTTTTACCTTGTGAATTTCATTTTTTTTTTTTTAATGTACAGTAATTTCAAATCAGATGATTGCAACACACTCAAAAAAAGTTGGGACAGGGGTAATTTAAAACTAATAACAATTTGATGAGTTAAAATAGCAAGGCAATGTGATACAGGAGATGTTAAACAGGTTATGCAATCGTATCAGTATATAAGGAGCCTCCAAAAACAACCTAGTCCTTCAAGAGCAAGGATCATTCAAGACTTGTCAATTTGCCAATAGATGCTACAGCAAATAATCCAGCACTTTGAGAACAATGTTCCCCAAAAACAAATTGGAAGGATTTTGGGCATTTCACCTTCTACAATGCACAATATAGTTAAAAGATTCAAGGAATATGGTCAAATCTCGGTGTGTGAAGGGCAAGACGAAAACCAATTCTGAATGCTCGTGATCTCCGATCCCTCAGATATCACTGTCTTAAAAAACATCATTCATCTGTAATGGATATCATGAACATGGGCTTGGGATTACTTTAGTAAACCTTTGGTAGTCAACACCATTTGCAGCTGCATCCACAGATGCAAGTTAAGACTTTACTATGCAAAGCAGAAGCCCTATATCAACACTGTCCAGAAGCACTGCCGACTTCTCTGGGCTTGGTCTCATCTTAGATGGAAAGTAGAATAGTGTAACTGTGTTTTTTGGCCTGATGAGTCCACATTTCAAATAGTTTTTGAAAAGCACAGCTGTCGTGTTCTCCATGACAAAGAGGAATAGGACCATCTAAGCTGTTATCAGCATCAGGTCCAAAAGCCAGTGTATGTATGGGCCAGGGGTGTGTCAGTGCCCATGGCATAAGTAACTCGCACATCTGTGAGGGCACCATTAATGCAGACAGATATATAACAATTTTGGAGCAGCATATACCGGTATCCAGCCCCGTCTTTTCCAGGGACGTCTTGGAATTTTCAGCAGGACAACTTCAAACCACATACTGGCTGAATAAGCAGAGAGTGTGGGTGCTAGATTGGCCTGCCTGCAATCCTGACCATCTCCAACTGAGGATGTGTGGTGCATTATGAAGCACACCATACGGCAACAAAGACCCCGTACAATTGTGCTTCTGAAGACCTGCATAATGGATGAATGGGGGAAAATTCCACTTTTTAAACTTAACAAACTTGTGTCTTCAGTGCCTAAATGCTTAATAAGTGTTATTAGAAGAAATGGTGATGTTTCACAGTGGCAAACTCTTGACTGTCCCAACTTTTTTGGAGTGTGTTGCAATTGTCTGATTTGAAATGACTGTACATAAAAATAAAAAAAATGAAATTCACAAGGTAAAACAATATAATGTGTTGTTGTAGTGTTTTAAATATGGCAATGGGAGAATATAATTTACAAATCACTCCTTTTTGTTTTTATTAGCATTTTTCATTCTGTTTCAACTTTTTTCAGAATTGGGGTTTTATATATATATATATATATATATATATATATATATATATATATACAGGTGCATCTCAATAAATTAGAATGTCGTGGAAAAGTTCATTTATTTCAGTAATTCAACTCAAATTGTGAAACTCGTGTATTAAATAAATTCAGTGCACACAGACTGAAGTAGTTTAAGTCTTTGGTTCTTTTAATTGTGATGATTTTGGCTCACATTTAACAAAAACCCACCAATTCACTATCTCAAAAAATTAGAATATGGTGACATGCCAATCAGCTAATCAACTCAAAACACCTGCAAAGGTTTCCTGAGCCTTCAAAATGGTCTCTCAGTTTGGTTCACTAGGCTACACAATCATGGGGAAGACTGCTGATCTGACAGTTGTCCAGAAGACAATCATTGACACCCTTCACAAGGAGGGTAAGCCACAAACATTCATTGCCAAAGAAGCTGGCTGTTCACAGAGTGCTGTATCCAAGCATGTTAACAGAAAGTTGAGTGGAAGGAAAAAGTGTGGAAGAAAAAGATGCACAACCAACCGAGAGAACCGCAGCCTTACGATTGTCAAGCAAAATCGATTCAAGAATTTGGGTGAACTTCACAAGGAATGGACTGAGGCTGGGGTCAAGGCATCAAGAGCCACCACACACAGACGTGTCAAGGAATTTGGCTACAGTTGTCGTATTCCTCTTGTTAAGCCACTCCTGAACCACAGACGACGTCAGAGGCGTCGTACCTGGGCTAAGGAGAAGAACTGGACTGTTGCCCAGTGGTCCAAAGTCCTCTTTTCAGATGAGAGCAAGTTTTGTATTTCATTTGGAAACCAAGGTCCTAGAGTCTGGAGGAAGGGTGGAGAAGCTCATAGCCCAAGTTGCTTGAAGTCCAGTGTTAAGTTTCCACAGTCTGTGATGATTTGAGGTACAATGTCATCTGCTGGTGTTGGTCCATTGTGTTTTTTGAAAACCAAAGTCACTGCACCCATTTACCAAGAAATTTTGGAGCACTTCATGCTTCCTTCTGCTGACCAGCTTTTTAAAGATGCTGATTTCATTTTCCAGCAGGATTTGGCACCTGCCCACACTGCCAAAAGCACCAAAAGTTGGTTAAATGACCATGGTGTTGGTGTGCTTGACTGGCCAGCAAACTCACCAGACCTGAACCCCATAGAGAATCTATGGGGTATTGTCAAGAGGAAAATGAGAAACAAGAGACCAAAAAATGCAGATGAGCTGAAGGCCACTGTCAAAGAAACCTGGGCTTCCATACCACCTCAGCAGTGCCACAAACTGATCACCTCCATGCCACGCTGAATTGAGGCAGTAATTAAAGCAAAAAGGAGCCCCTACCAAGTATTGAGTACATATACAGTAAATGAACATACTTTCCAGAAGGCCAACAATTCACTAAAAATGTTTTTTTTATTGGTCTTATGATGTATTCTAATTTTTTGAGATAGTGAATTGGTGGGTTTTTGTTAAATGTGAGCCAAAATCATCACAATTAAAAGAACCAAAGACTTAAACTACTTCAGTCTGTGTGCATTGAATTTATTTAATACACGAGTTTCACAATTTGAGTTGAATTACTGAAATAAATGAACTTTTCCACGACATTCTAATTTATTGAGATGCACCTGTATATACAGTACTGTGCAAAAGTCTTAGGCACTTAAGATGTTACTCAAAAACATTTATCTTCAGATGGTTATTTATATCTTCAGCTTTAGTGTGTAAATAGTAAATATATATTTTAGACTCACAAACATTTCTTTTGCAAATAGAATAGAATAGAATAGAAGAACAGGGAATCCAGCAACAGATGTTATGGCCCCCACAGAGTCCCCCACTGAACATCAAGTCAGTCTAGGATTAGATGAAGAGACAGAAGCAATTGAGAGCATAAATAGATAGAAGAACTGTGGCAAATTCTACAGGAAGCTTGGAACATCCTATCTGCCACCAACCAAGAAAAACTGTGTCTAGGTGTACCTAGGAGAATTGGTGCTGTTTTGAAGGCAAAGGTGATCACAACAAATATTGATTTAGATTTTTTATTTTTACTGGACTTTGTATGACATTATGTGATAAATGAAAACCATTTATGGAATTATTTTTGAAGACATCCCCTTTATGCAACATTTTTAACAAGTGCCTAAAACTGTTGCACAGTACTGTATATATATATATATATATATATATATATATATATATATATATATATATAAAGTTATACAGAGCTCCAAATCCATCAATTAAATGTCAGTTCCCTATCTGTCACTCACTTGACGTTGTGTCGATGTAGTGACACTAGGGGTCACTCTTGGGAGCCCCAAACACCTCTGATCTTTGCGAAAAGGCAAATGGGAATTGGCGAGTGGAATTTGCATGCCACTCCCCCAGACATATGGGTATAAAAGGAGCTGGCTCGCAACCACTCATTCAGATTTTCTCTTCAGAAAATTCCTCCACCGATCCATTCACCTTCTAATTGCTGGATTTATGCCACATTTCAGTGGCTTCTCCCCCTCTGCACCGGTGGATTGCAGAGAACGCCCCTGGGCGCTTCGGCAGACTAAAAGAATATATTCTTCCTCTGAAAGAGTATATTTTCCTCTAAAGGAATGGCACTTACGGGAGCGTCTTTTTAAAATGCCTTTCCGTTTGTGTATATTTCCTGGTTGCGGTCGTTACCTCTCTGCTTCCGACGGCCACGATCGCTGCCTTACGTGTTTGGGCACTGCCCATGGGGAGACAGCGTTCGTGGACGGGTCATGTCCTCACTGTGAGAACATGACTATGGCAACGTTGCAGTCGCGGCTTTCTTTCGTAAGAGGGAAAGCCACCCCAGCAGCTCTCCGCCTCGGTCCTTCTACCTACGGGTATGAGGCCACGTCGGTTAGCGCTGGGAGAGATTTGGGGACCTCAGTGGGAGCAGCTCCACCAGGTAACCCCCCACGGACCTCCCATTCCCCAGCACGCTTGTTTGCCCTGGTCAAGTTCTGGGATGAGACCGCCGGCTCGTCTCAGAGCGAGTTCGCGTTCTCATTCGGGGCTCGTGAAGAAGATGAGCTGTTGATCGCAACATCGGAGAGCAGGCTCGTCCAGTCTGATGCTGAGGACTCGGCTGGGCTCCCACCTTCAGGTATGGTCACCCCGTCGCAGGCCACATGGAGCTGATGGCCATGCTTGCCCGGGCAGCTGTGAGCGTCGGGCTGGAGTGGAATCCTCCACTCTCCCCTGAACCCTTGCGGCTCGATAATTGGTTCCTGGGCCCAGACCGCCGCTCATGGCCGCACCCTGCCGCACCTCGCCCTGGTCCCTTTCTTCCCGGAGGTGCATGACAAGCTGACGAGGTCGTGGTGGGCACTTTTCACTGCCCTGACCTGATCTTTCAGCTCCCCCGCTCTCACTACCCTTGATGGTGGGGCTGCCAGGGAGTTAAGGCAGTTGTGGTGCACCTGTGCCCGCAGAGCGCCGCCACCTGGCGGAACCTCCCGAGACTCCTGTCCAGGGCCTGTAGGCTTACATCGTCTCTCGCGACTAAGGTCTAAGGTGCTGCTGGACAGGCCGCCTCCGCCCTGCATGCCATGGCTCTCCTGCAAGTACACCAAGCCTGGGTGCTAAAAGATCTGCACGAGGGTAGTTCTGACCCAGGATTGATGCAGGAGCTGCATTCGGTGACCGACCTCGCTCTCCGGGTGACGAAGGTTATGGCGCGGTCTCTCGGGCAGACGATGTCCGCCCTCGTGGTCCAGGAACGCCACCTTTGGCTCAACCTGGTCGAGGTGAGGGAGGCTGACAAGGTACGATTCCTTGACGGCCCCATCTCCCAGGTTGGTCAATTCGGCGACACCATCGAGGACTTTGCCCAGCAGTTCTCGGCAGTGAAACAGCAGACAGAGGCTATTCAGCAAATCCTGCCCCGGCATGGATCAAGATCCTGCACCATGTCTGCTCATCGCCAAGGGTGTCCCCCTGCAGCACCGGCTCTGCCGCAGCCCACCCCTGCAGGCCGGCCCTGGCATGAAGCGAGTCGCAGGAAGCAGACGAACCGCTGCCAAGAACCAAAGAAAGTGCCCCTGAGACGGGCGACCCAGGGACGTGGAGACCCGCTGCAGTGGAGGTGGTGAACAGACCACTCCATCCCCCGGTGAAGGGGCCGGGAGGAGAATCTTTTGTTCCCTTTTTCTTTGATTTCGCCACATGCCCAAAGGGGTGGCTGTCCCCCTCCACCTTGAAGGTGTATGTGGCCGCTATAGCAGCGCACCACGACACAGTGAACGGTAAGTCTCTCGGGAAGCACGACCTGATCATCAGGTTCCTTAGAGGTGCGAGGAGGCTCCCTGACCATGCCTCATCCCCTCGTGGGATCTCTTCGTGGTCCTGCGCGGCCTGCGGGGAGCCCCCTTTGAGCCCCTTGAGTTAGTTGAGCTAAAGGCACTAAAGACTGCCCTCCTGACTGTGCTCACATCCATCAAGAGGCTAGGGGACCTGCAGGCATTCTCTGTCAGCAACACGTGCTTGGAGGTCGGTCCGGAATTCTCTCACGTGATCCTGAAACCATGGCTGGGCTATGTGCCCAAGGTTCCCACAACCCCGTTTAAGGATCAGATGGTGAACCTGCAAGCGCTGCCCCAGGAGGAGGCAGACCCAGCCCTGTCGTTGCTGTGTCCTGTGCATGCTTTACGCATCTATTTGGATCGCACGCAGAGCTTTAGACGCTCTGAGCAGCTTTTTGTCTGCTTTGGAGGTCAGCGGAAAGGGAGCGCTGTCTCCAAACAGAGGATCGCCCACTGGGTCATTGACGCCATCGCTTTGGCATATCACGCCCAGGAAGTTTTGCCCCCCTTGGGGCTACGAGCACACTCTACTAGGAGTGTGGCGGCCTCCTGGGCTCTGACCAGTGGCTGTATGGTTAAAATGATAACATAATCACTAATGTTTCGCCCTGTTCTTGGATGGCCACCAAAGAATTTTGCCTGTGGTTTTGAGCCTCCTTTTATTCTTTTGATTTATCTGATAACAATAGCTTGTAGGAAATAGAGAGGTCAGCGTTTATCTGTTCTTTTGGAGACATCCAATAACCTCCATTTTGTGCAAACTAGATATCAGGTGTTTAAGATGAAAACCCACTTTATATTTCATGACTAGGGAAAAAACAGAAGCCAAAGTCATGAACCCAGATTTTGTGAATAACAGAGACCTGACAGAATGGTTAAACATGTACACATTTTTGTAACACAAAGTTCCAACATTACTGAATGACATCCTTTAAAGGGTTAGTTTACCCAAAAATGAAAATTATCTCATCATTTACTCACCCTCATATCATCTCAGATATGTATAAATTTCTTTCTTCTGCAGAACACAAACAAAGATTTTTAGAAGAATAACTCAACTCTGTGGGTCATTTAAATGCAAATGAATGGTGGCCAGACCTCTAAAGCTCAAAAAGCCAATCCCCACCACCATTTTGGAAGTTCGTTCCACTTTGTTAAGTGAGCGAAGGAAGTTTCTGTTGACAGACCCTCAACCCCTTGATTTTGACAGAGGGAGCGAGCCTATTCTGATGTGCAGTTCAGGCAGCTCCACATCCCACAATGCAAATCCATTGTAACATCACAGCAGATCGTGCTTCATCAGCACCACCCCACACAACTCTAGTGAATGATATAATGGAAAGCTGTTTACAGCTGTGAGTGAAGTGAGGTCAATTAAGTAATTTAGAAGAGTTATATTGAGATTTAACAACATAATACTTGTAGCTACCTTAAACTCACACAGTCGTATGTATTAATTCCAATGTTACCATTTTCATTTGTGTCAAACGTGATTAATCCTTTCTTACATTTAATTATAATAAAAAAGTTAATTTATACAAAACAAGATTAATACATAAGCATTTAAAATTACAACTAAACTTTACCTGAACCTGTGATTGCATCAGTCTCTGAAGATGTTGTTTTCTCAAGTGCGAAAATAGGCAAATAAATCCACAAAATTACACCAGCTCTATTGCAAGAGTGACAAAGAGCTCCAAGTGATCAAGGGCTTAGGCCGATCCATTTCAACCCCTTGCACAGGTTCTGCCAGTAGTGGGCACTTGCACAACGTAAGCAATGACGTACATCCGAGTCCATGAGATGGAAGGAAGTTAGTGAGGTAAGGGCGTAAAAATTTTAAGTGGAATGCAGCCCTAGTGCTCTGCATATTCATCAAGTTCTAGGAATTGTAATCAAGTTTGAATGATTGTGCCTAGAAATTGCAATGGCAATATGTCCAGTGAAAAAGGAGTTATATTTTGTTCTGTTCTCACCCAGAACCGATTGGATCTCTTTAGAAGACATGGATTTAACCAATGAAGTCGAATTAATTACTTTAATGTTGCCTTTATCTGCTTTTTGGAGCTTCAAAGTTCTGGCCAACATTCACTTGCATTGAAATGACCTACAGATCTGAGATATTCTTCTACAGTTCTTTGTTTGTGTTCTACAGAAGAAAGAAAATCATACACATCTGGGATGACCTGAGGGTGAGTAAATGATGAGAGAATTTTCCTTTTTGGGTGAACTATTCCTTTAAGATTATTGTATAATTTTCTTATTTAATTTAAGATGACTGCAATCTAGCTAGTCATTCTTTTATTTACAGGTGTATGCGTGCTTGTTCAGTGTATTTTATTTTAATTTTTACAGATTAGAGAAGTTATTACAAGAATCTAGTCTTCTTTTACTTTTGTCTAAATGGAGTTGATAATTAGATTATCAAAAAATAAGTGTAGCATGAGTGTAAAACTAAACTCTGAGAAAAACTAGGTGAGTAAACAGTGAAATGAACCCGTTGGGTAAAAGTCCACAATTCTTATCTGTTATAGTACTCTTTAACCCCTTTTATAAACCCAAGCAGTCTCCTCTTTGATTTGCTTCCAAATTCACTTGCTGTATAAACCTTAAAATCCATAAAAGTTTATCTGGATAAGTGTGGTTTCAGTATTTTCCCACAATACAATATAACCAGCTTTGCAGAGCTTTACATCAAATAACTACCTAAAAATAACAACAGGCTCTTGACAAAGTTTTGATTAATGAAAAAGTCTCTCATGCTGAACACAGCTTCAGAAGTAAATTCTATTCTTTTTCTATCTTCATTTATTAGGGGGTCAAATTTAGTTGTTTAAACGGTGCTTGAGGGTTGATCAGCATAATAGCAGTTTCTGTGCAATGCGGCTTTTTTGAATGTGCTTGTTATCCCGGCCTCATATTAACCACATTGACTGCATTGTGTGGTTAGAGAAGACACACGCACGCACACAAAGGCATGCACTACTCTGAACAATACTTTATTAATACAAAAGAATAACCTGTTTTAACAGCATTCTGTTTTTAACAACATTAGAATATCAAAGTCTGTATTCTGTACCAACTGCGAGGTCTGGTTCGACAAAAGCACACGTTGAAACTTTGCCACAGGTGAACAAATACCAGTAAATCGAAGTTCCCTCTCCACTATCTTATAATAGATTTAACAGTTTTATTCTAATGTGAAAGATACGTTCTAGTGAAGACACTTTCCTAAAGCTAACACTGTCATCATCTCTCATGCACTGCTGTGAAAAGAACGCATTGATGTTACCCAATAGAAAGAGGAGTGGGCAGGACTGACCAAACACACAGCTTTATAAAATTGCCTGCAACATCCTGTCTCGCAGGACATAGCAAATTTAAACACATATTCAAGAGTCACACTTTTGAACTTTTCCGTTTTCCGTTGACATTTTATTTGTAATAGTTTTTGGACAATCAATCGTAATCGGTGAGTCAAGTGCTATTAGATTAATTTCTGATATTGTAGTAAATTTTAAACTTTATTTCTGTATTGAATAAAACAACATTCTGTATGTGCCACCGAACAAGTGGTGTTTATCAAAGCTTTAAACAAAAGATATCCTGTGTAATAACTCAGTATGGCAAGCCGTTTTAGCTTTTATTCATTTGCAGGATATTTGTTGATATCAACAATTCAATTTTCACTAGTTAAAATTCTAATTCTAGTTAAAATGTAATTTTCACTAGTGGAAATGCCAATTGTTGATATCAATAATTACTTTTCCACTAGTAAAAACGTGAATTCTTGATATAAAAAATGACATCATCACTCGCAGAAATCACATTCTTGATATCAAAAATGGATTTTCAACTAGTATAAACCATAATTCTTCATATATGTAATAGAATTTTCACTAGTTGAATTTCACAATGAACTCTGATACTGTTGCACACTGATTTGACTTTTATTAATTCGCAGGATATGAATTTTTGATATCAACAATTACATTTTCACTAGATAGAATGCTAATTCTTGATATCAAGAATGAAATTTTTACTAGTGAAAATGACAATTGTTGATATCAGTAATTATATTTCCACTAGTAAAAACATGAATTCTTGATATAAAAAATGCCATCATCACTTGCAGAAATCACATTCTTGATATCAAAAATGGCATTTCAACTATTAAAACCACAAATTTTTTATATCTATAATTTAATTTTCATTAGTAATGTTTCACACTGATATGTCATTCACTCCTGTTCAAAACATAATTATTGATATCAAAAATTAGTTTTTTACTAGTTGAAATTCCAATTTCACATATCAACAATTCCTTTCTTACCAGTAAAATATAATTTTTATATGAACAATTGAATTTCAACTAATAAAAATGCTCATTTTTGATATAAGTAATTCAGTTTTCACTAGTGACTATTTTAATTTCTGATATCTGTAATGTAATTGTTACTAGTAAGAAAGTCTTTTAGATATCACTAATTACACTCCAAATAATTGATTTCCAGATATCAGAAATACCAAATGTAACATGTTGAAATTAATTTAATGATATACAAAATTAACATTTTCACTAGGTGTAATTCAATTGTTGATATCAAGAATGAACATTTTACTAGTAACAATGTAATTATTGATATCAGGAAAGGGAGCTCTACTTATAACAATTATTGCCTTGATATCTAATTAATAGAATATAATTACTGATATCTTAAATGTGATTTTAACTAGTAAAAATATTATTAGTGATATCTAGAAATACAATTTTAACAGGTAAGAATAGCTATGGTAATGAGTTTATGAATATTAATGAGACCTGGTTTTCCCATGAATCCCCTTTTGGTGCCAGTTGTAGCAGGTTAAAAATGGAGGGAGATGTTCCATGTGGGAAAAACAGCTATTTTCTTTTTTTTCTGTTTTTATGTTTAAGAAACAGAAATGAGAATTAATTTCAATTTTTCTGTTTTGTTTACTTTAAAAATAAAAAATAAAAACAATATTAGATTGGCATATTTGGGCGCCACTGCAACGCCCCTTTCATCTAATTGGCCAACCTGTGCCATCTTCTGTACTACCTTAATCCTTTTAGCCAGAATAACAGTTGGTACTGCTCTGCATATTTGGCTTAATTTTAATTAAATAGTGTCCTAAACTACCACTAAACTACACATGCCATAAGCAGAAAAATCTTGTTGCTGGGCACAAATCTGGTGCTGTTGTGAGGTGTTGTCTCTAATGGTTGACACGTAAGAGATCACAAGCCACATCATATACTGACTGGGAGTTTACTCTCACATACAGCTCTGGAAAAAATTAAGAGACCACTCCAAATTTGTCTTAAATCAGCATCTCTACATGTATGGCAGCCATTCCATTCTAGTGTCTGTTGAATTCCTGCTTGAATTTTTGCACCAGGAGTGGCATAAAATCACCCAACAGCAATTTGAAAGACTGGTAGAGAGCATGCCAAGATGCATGAAAGCTGTGATTGAAAACCATTCCACCATATATTGATTTCTGAACTCTTCCTAAGTTAAAACATTAGTATTGTGTTGTTTAAAAATTAATATGAACTTTCTTTGCATTATTCAAGGTCTGAAAACATGGCATCTTTTTTGTTATTTTGACCAGTTGTCATTTTCTGCAAATAAATGCTCTAAATGACGATATTTTTATTTGGAATTTGGGATAAACATTGTCAGTACTTTATAGAATAAAACAAAAATGTTAATTTTATTCAAACACATACCTATAAATAGTAAATCCAGAGAAACTGATAATTTGGAGTGGTCTCTTAATTTTTCCCAGAGCTATATATATATATATATATATATATATATATATATATATATATATATATATATGCTAAAATGCTTGTTTATGTTAAGTGCAGTTTTGGGAAACGAACGTAAAAAATAACGAACATTCATAAAATCACTCATAGAAAATGCTCTTAACTGCTAAGATCAGTCGTTATTGATTCATTAAATGCACATTCATTGTGTCTTTTTTAAGTACTCTTTGTAACTTTATGAACAGGAAGGAAATCAAATGATCACATATAATATAGTCAAATGGGTAACACCTTACAATTAAGTTTCATTTGTTAACTTGAAAAACAATGAACAATACTTTTACAGCATTTGTTAATCTTGGTTAATGTTAATTTCAAAATTTACTAATATATTTTTAAAATTAGAAGTTGTAAATGTTAAAATTAGTTTATAAAATATAAATAAAAAAGAACAATGTTTCATCCATAACATTAACAGATTAATATATGCTGTTAAAAAAGTTTCTTTGTTAATTCACGAAACTTACTGCATTAACTAATGTTAACACATGGAAACTTATTGAAAAGTGTTGAAAAGGCTACCATTACATTTTTTAGATAGTAATCAAATCAAAATCGATGTTTTTGAATCTAAAAAAGCAAACAAACATAAGAAATTATGCTCCAAATGGTAGATGGCGCTAATCTACTAACACCGCATCGGGCCTGAAACTGCTGTGGCTCTTATAAAACATCAAACTTATAAAAGTTATAAGGGCACCAAAACTATGCAAAGGTTATTACAGAAATTAACAATTCAATTTTCACTAGTTAAATTGCTAATTCTTGATATCAAGAATGTACTTCTTACTAGTAAAAAATATTATTTTTACTAGTTGAAATTCAATTTTGTTATTAAGAATGTGATTTCTGCTAGTGATGACGTCATTTTTTATATCAAGAATTCACGTTTTTACTAGTGGAAATGTAATTATTGATATCAACAATTTGCATTTCCACTTGTGAAAATTACATTCTTGATATAAAGAAATAGAATTCTAACTAGAGAAAATTGAATTGTTGATATCAACAATTCATATCCTGCGAATGAATAAAAGTCAATTCGGCTTGCCATAAACTCAGTTTACTCAGACGTTTGAGATTTGAACAAATACTCGCAAACATTTGTATGTGATGCTATGTTATGACTGTTATCGTTTTAATTTACTGTTTGTCATCGTTCCGCGAGAGGGATTTGCGTGCATGCTGTGGCACGTGTGCATGTCAGCAGAGGAAGAGACGTGAAATGAGTTGAGATAAACAAATTTGAGCAGCACCTACTAGTCTAACCAGTAATTACTCTGTCAGGGTTGCATTTTTACAATTTTACATTTACATTATCTTACAATATTTACAATCTTAACTGTATTTGCATTGCTCAGAATCGTTCCTGAGAATGTGTCTTTTTTTATATTGTTCATTTGGCAGATTAGTAAACATTTGTAGACATTTGTGAACTACTAATTGTTAACTCCACACCTCTGATCAGTTAAAACCTCACAAATAGTGCACACACGTTTATAACACATGAAGAGGCAAACAGTTCAGACGCATAGGCTACTAATCAAAAGATAGACTAGAGAAATTGTGCATTGTATGATTATAGTCTATTTGTGTTGTAGGCTGACATGTATTGCTTATTCGTAAGATTATAATATTTAGTTGGAGGCCATGTATGACCATGCAGAGTCTGTTTAATATCAAGTTTGATATATGTCACAATCTAAAAATGTAGGTCTACACTAGCTTAACCCAGGCTTCTGGATTTTACCAAATAAATTAATTCTCAGAGATTAGGGAAGCAGTCATTGTTTCAGCAGATGCCTTCTAGTTATATTTCCTTTGGCACTCTCTTTCTGTGGTTAAATCCCTTATATGAATTGCAGTACTCTGGTATAATATGTAAACAACCAGACAAAGGTAGAATGATACTGTCTTCCTGTGTTTTTCAAATGGAAATTTGAAGTCTTTCATATAGCAGTGTCAAGAGAGAAAAGAAGAAGAAGAAAACAACGGTAATGAGAAGTAAAAGAAATATTTCCCCCAGCCATTTCTATGCAGTGTAGTGTGCAGGTGCAGTGCTATTTCAGTGACCCTCTTTCATAACAACAAAACAGTAACATAAACATTACTAATACTATGCAAAAATGAGTTTAAAGCGTTTGCTGAATAAGTGTACACATACTGTAAATAACTCATATGCATTTGAACGAAAGAGTTGTATCTAAATGCCAGAAATCTTTCTTATCAGTACCGATATTGAATATTTGATTATATTAGATTATATTAGATATTAGTACACATTATATGTTAGGTTTCATGAATGAAGTTAGTAAATATCAAGTTTATCATTGCATATTGTGATGGATACCTGGTCTGTAGAGGCAGACAGGTGGATTTGGATGTTTTGAAATTATTGATTAAGATTCTCATTTTAAGCTATTTTCCTCTAACTTGGTCCAGTATTCATCCAAATCTTCAGCTCTCACATGATTCTGGTCAGGAATGTGTGTAGGGGGCTGCAATAGAACCCTCAGCAAGTGATGAACTGCATAATGACGGTTTTTGAACCACAGCTTGGCTTGGTTCCTAGAGCTCCTCTGTGAATCTGAAAATCAGTTACTGCTTTGGAAGGGATTGGTACAGGAACACTCCTTGATGAAACTGTGGGATGATAAGACACAAAGGCTTTCATGCTGGCTTTGGAGCAGAGCTGATAAAAGTTGGTTATGTTAAAGGGGTGGAGGGACTGCAGAAGCCATGGAAGCAGCTGTGTCAGTGGCTTCCTGTGTGTAGCGTCCAGACCCGCTACAGAGGAAAAGCCTGACATGTGACCTTTAGAAACCTCAGCTTAGACAAAGGGCCTGTTCAAGCCCTCATTCCATGTACATGCACATCAACATTCAAACTGCCATCTTTTGTGGAAGATTACAGCAACTAAGTGCACCAACATGAATATTTGTGTTTCTGTCACCTTTATCCTACCTCTAGGTGTCCTCAGCATTGAGAATGGACGATATCCAGGTAGTTGAGTCGAAACCTCTACTTGTTGACAGGGATTTGCAAGTATGTGAAACACTGTTGTTTGTCTAGACTAGTACTGAATGCACATTCATTCTTATATTGCGATAACCTGCACTGTTGTATCGATTTTTCCTAGGGACTAAGGGAAGCTGTTCAGCAGCTGGTGATTAAGGCAAGCATTTCATTTTTTGCATTGTATTTGTACACTTTGCTACTTTATAAACTTTAACAGTGATGTATTATACACTGCTTTAATACTTAAGTTTTCCCTGATCCAACATGGTCACCATCAGCATTTGGTGAAAAGTGTTAATAGTTGCTATAAACTATGTATGATTACATGCAAGAAAACTTTAAAGGACCAAATTGTACTGTGAAAAATATATTTAATACTCTGATTTCATTATGGAGTGTAATTATACAAATGTTTTGAGATATTATTAGTGGTTAGAATCACTTCATCTAAATTTATTTCAATATTCATTTAAATTATATATTTAGTATCTGCACACATAGTGCAAACTTCTTTTTTATTGTTATTATTTTGTTATAATCATGTTGTCACAGCTTAAAGGAATATTCCGGGAACAATACAAGTCAAGCTCAATCAACAGCATTTGTGGCATAATGATGATTACCATAAAAATAAATTTTGACTTGTCCCTCCTTTTCTTTAAAAAAAGCAAAAATCGTGATTACAGTGAGGCACTTACAATGGAAGTGAATGGGGCCAATTTTTGGAGGGTTTAAATGCAGAAATGTGAAGCTTATAATTTTACAAAAGCATTTACATTAATTCTTCTGTTAAAACTCATGTAATATTTGAGCTGTAAATTAGTTTAAATCATATTTTTTACAGTCATTTTATGGTTTAAGGGTTTGTGACATACATCGTCATGGTAACGAAGTTGTAAAATTGGCTGTATCTTTACACAGAAAAGGTTAGTAAGTGATTTTATCACAGTAAAATCATGTTTACACATATTGTTTACATCTTGTGGTTATACTTTTGAAAAAGTGAGTATTTTAACATTCAAAATTTGTCCCCATTCACTTCCATTGTAAGTGCCTCACTGTAACACAGATTTTTGCTTTTTTTAAAGAAAAGGAAGGGCAAGTCGAATGAATTTGTGTGGTAATCAATATTATACCACAAGTGCTTTCAACTGAGCTTAACTTGTATTGAACTTGTAATATTTCTTTAAAAATCACAGTTTTCATTCCTTTATTGATTATCATCAACGCTGATCATAACACCATGGCATTAGAACAGCACTATGCACTGTGTTTCACGGCAGACCGATGTGAAGATGCGTAAATAACTGGCCTCTCGTGCTGATCCTCACATGGATTAAAGGCCTGAAGTTTGTGGGTCATGTATTTTATAAGAGAGTTCAGCCTGTAGACCAATGACGTGGGCAGCTGAGGGATGCACCAGCCATCTGTGCGAGAAGCTCACGTAGGGCTCGTCATCGTTTAAAGGAATTAGTGCCAATGGGGAGACAACATATGTTTGTGTTCAGTCAGTATAAGGCGAAGCATAAGATGTTTGTGTCCTTGTCAATGTTAAAGATGTTAGCTGACTTACTTAGCAGCTTGTGCTTTAACTTGAGGCAGCTGAAACTACAGCCTGATCTTTGACCAATGCTTTGCCCTCACAGACTTTTTTCACTGACTTGCAATCCAGTGGATGGTATTTGTCAGTGTTAAATCACTAGTGTTATATTAACTCCAACCAAGTTAAATTGAAAGTTAAAGGTAAATCAGTTGGAGTTGATTTATGAATTGTTGGTTTTAGTGATTTTGCAGTTTCCATTTTAAAAACTGGATTTAAGATATTGAAATATAGATTCTCGCTGAGCATTATTATAGTCAAGATAAGGTCTTTCCACAGTTCATCTTGTATGAATTGGTTACTTGGTTACTTTTAGACTTATAAGATAAATGAATAAAGAAAAATTACAACCCATATTGGCCATGACCAGTGATGACCTTTCTTGAGATGTTTAATAGATTTAGTGAAGCTCCATTGTTATTGCTGATTTACTTATGACTGTGACACAATTATTGACTGCACACTACCACCACCATAAGCACATGATAGTTTGGCTCTACTTCTATTAAAGTTTCCGATGCCCTAGAGCAGGCTACTCCAAGCATCTGACAAACGCTGATCCAATTTACAGATATCTTCAACTAAAATTAGCTTGTTTTGATCTTGGTGCAAAGCATGCTGGGAGCATGGGGCTTATGTTGTGTGATGACAACGGGTATAAAACACTGTGCGCAGATGAATATTGGCCAAGTGTGCACGCAGGAGCTTATTTACAATCAGATTTTACCTACCCAATCTAAAGTTTCCTCTCATCACGAATACTAATTACTACCTGTAGCCATGGTTCTAGAGGACTCTGAAATGGAATTAGTATTTGAGATTGAAGTCTCTGTGAGTACAGGCTTTTAAGTTGTTTTGCATAATTTTTTATACTTGTGCATTTTTGTTTTATTAGTGGTTTTATTTGTGCATGAATTAGGTTTTAATTTTGACTCAATTTTGAGTCAGTAGTGCTGTGTTAATAATAAGTATTGCTTTGTAATGTTGGTAGATGCAGTGTTTTGATATTATGAAATCAGACAGTAGCTGACATGGACTGGTAGCTTAGCTTACTGTTTGCAGATTTGTTACTTGCTTTGCATTGAGTGTTGAAGTATTTGCGATTGGTCTGTGGTTCATTGACACATAACACATAATTTGGCTCATATATATATATATATATATATATATATATATATATATATATATATATACTGTATGTACATTAGCAACATCAAGATTTTAGGTTAAAATTTAAATGAATGTATAAGTGTATATCTTATGTCTTATTTTTTTTTATCACTTTTTTCACTAGTACATTTTAATTGGTTCTGCTGGGTGACAGATGATTTTTTTTTAAAAGCACAAATATTCAATTTAGTCTCTTAATTAATATATTATAGTAACTGCATACATAATAAGGTAACACTTTACAATAAGGTTCCATTTGTTAACATTAGTTAATGCATTAGGAATCATGAATTAACCATGAACAATATATATTTTAAAGCATTTATTAATCTTTGTTAATGTTAGTTAATAAAAATACAATTGTTCATTGTTAGTTCATGTTAGTACATAGTGCATTAATTAATGTTAACATTTACAACTTTTGATTTAAAAAATGTATTAGTATATGCTGAAATTAACATTAACGAAGATTAATAAATGCTTTAAAAATATTGTTCATTGTTAGTTCATGTTTACTAATGTTGTTAACTATTGTTAACAAATGGAACCTTATTATAAAGTGTCACCCATAATAATTATAAATGAATGAGCAAAATGCTGTTTAAAATAGTTTTAAATGGAGTATAGCATGTCACACCCAATGCTGATGAGCATTTTCTTGTGTGCATGCAGGAACATGATGTGGAGACTCCATATGGCAGAGTCCACTGTACCATGAAAGGAGTTCCTAAGGGTGACCGACCTGTCATCCTCACTTTCCATGATATCGGACTAAATCGTAAGCTTTTATACCCATCTCTACAGTAATAAAACTGTATAAAATTTCCCCCAAATCTTTGCTCTTACATCTTAATTGAGAGCGTCTTCTAAAGGAGACAGTCTTTAATGAATGTATTCTGTTTCTCCAATAGACAAATCCTGCTTTGAAACCCTGTTCAACCATGAAGATATGCAGGAGATTATGCAGCACTTTGCTGTGTGCCACGTAGATGCACCAGGGCAGCAAGATGGAGCTAACACCTTCTCTACTGGGTGAGATGTACTGTGTATTAACATATATATGGATATTTACAGGGTAAATGCTTAATGTAGAACCATATAACCATTGACTTGTCTTGTAGATATGAGTACCCTTCCATGGACCAACTTTCTGAGACTCTCCCATCAATACTTAAACATTTTGGGTAAGGTGATTTTCCTATAAATTTTGAACAAAGTTTGGGCACCTTTTACTATACTGTGTCATTGTTACATATGTTACATGTTACTAAAATTAATTACTAAAGTAATTAAAATAATAATTATAATAAATAAAGTAATAATAAAAAATAAAGTAATAATAACAATATGTAATGACAATCAGCTCAAAATAGTTACAGAAAGTTCAATGATATTGCTGAGTACTTACTTAAGTATGTGAACACTATAAAATAAAGTTACCCAAAGTTCTGTTTAGGTTATTTTCTGTCTTTTTAACTGGTTTTCTTAAACCCTGTAGACTGAAGAGTGTAATCGGCATGGCTGTTGGAGCAGGCGCTTATATCCTTGCTAAGTTTGCTGTGAGTTTGATTTCCTTTTTTGTGCATTATTAGGTGCTTTAAAGTTTTAATTAAACCAGGATAAAGAACTAAAAGTGTTTCTTTCCCTGTGGATTTTGGCATTCATTTCTGCTGGTTTACCTGCTATGGAATGTCCAGTGTAAAAACAGATATATATATATTATTTTTTTTTCTTTTTCTTTTTCTTTTTTTTTCAAGAAATTTCTGCTTGACTTGTGCTCTCTTTATTTACTAAATAATACGATTTACTAAATCAGCCATTTACAAATGCGGTTTTCTGTTATAGTTGGATTACCCTGATTTAGTGGAGGGCCTTGTTCTAATAAACATCAACCCTTGTGCTGAGGGCTGGATGGACTGGGCGGCACACAAAGTGAGTGCTAATTGCTAATACTCATCATTCCACTTTAGTCTCTGATAACATCTTTATTCAAATAGTTCCTGTGTCTGGACTAATTTTCCACATGAATTACAGATCTCTGGTTGGACTCATGCCATGCCTGACATGATCATCTCACACTTGTTTGGAAAGGTTGGTCATGGTTAATTTGTGTAAATACATGTAATATTATTCTGTAGAGATCTTTTGAGTTCATACTAACAAAGCTTTAATATAATTTCTCCAGGAGGAAATCCAGCAGAACCATGACCTCATTGGCAGGTACCGTCACCACATTGTGAATGACATGAACCAGTTCAATCTGCAACTCTTTGTCAAGTCCTACAACAGGTAAGCACAGCACCCCTACCAAAATCTTGACAAAAACAAGGTTCACTAATCCTATATGAGCATTGATGTTACATTTAACTAACAATTTCGTCCACAGCCGACGCGACCTAGAAATCGAGAGGCCTGTACCCGGTGGACATGTCAGTGTCAGAACTCTTAAGTAAGTGTGAAACTGTCTTAAGAAATTTTGGTAACAGTTTACAATAAGGTTCCATTCGTTAGCATTAGTTAATGCATTAGGTATCATGAATAAACAATGAAATATATATATATATATATTTTTTTACAGCATTTATTAATCTTAGTTAATGTTAGTTAAAAAATACAATTGTTAATTGTTAATTCATGACAGTTCATAGTGCATTAACTAATGTTAACAAATACAACTTTTGATTTAAAAAAAATGTATTGGTATATGTTGAAATTAACTTGAACCAAGATTAATAAATGCTGTATATAGAAATAATGTTGTGAACTAATGTTAACAAATGGAACCTTATTGTGAAGTGTTACCGAAATTTTCTCATTGTTTTTGGACATTTCAGTAGACTGTGGGATACATTTTCCTCCCTGCTCTGTAGTGATGTCATGCCGCTCTATTTCCAGGTGTCCTGCACTCCTGGTGGTTGGAGACAGTTCTCCTGCAGTTGATGCTGTGGTAGGTATACTTTAACCCAGGTCCACCTAATTTCAACATTATTTCCACTACTTTCTCACCATTAACCTCTTGAGATCCCCACATGACTGCTTTGTGCATTTTCCATTTCCCTTTTTGATTTATAACTAGTAGCACCTAATAAACAAGCAAAATAATAATAATAATTCTAGAGCAAATAGTTTTCCTAAAAATTGATGTCCACATTTGTGGATGGCAGGACTAAGTTGTGAATTTTTATGTAATTTCAAGCTATAAAAAGTTTTTTTTTTTCATCAAATAGTTTATTATGTGTCCAGGAGTGTTGGTTATTCATGTTTTTGAGACGCTATAGATGTTACTGCTGATTTTCTATAAAACTGAATAAATAATTCTGATTTAAAGTAATGGCCAGCATCATCCAATCACTGCGAACCATGTTAACATCAAATTTTGCATTATAAAATTCTGAATCTATGTACTGATTATCACTGTCCCATGTCTGCCAAACATGTTGAGTGGTCCAAACATCATATGCAGCCTGAAACTGAACTTTTGACCAGATGTTAGAAGTGAATGCACTTAGCTGCATAGGAAAGTTATAGGATGCTCCTTTGCTCCCTAATTAGTGAATGACTTAACCTCCAGTGTGCTGTCTGTCTGCACTGGTCTCAGAACAGTTTGAAATGCACCTTATTTTCATCCTAACTCCATATACAGCCTCTGAAAGCAACTCTAATTTTTTGACTCATACAGGTTTTAATGTGAAAACTTAAGCTGGTTTCTTACCAGATGTAGTTTGGTTGTTGTTTCTCCTAAAGACAAACTCAACTTGACTTGGTGCGCTGAAAGTTTAACCCTTTAATGACAGCCTAGAGTCTCCTGAACTAAGATCAATTGGTTTAAAAAAATAAAATTAAGCATAGCCTATAGCGAAGCCAAAATGTAATGTCCACGCATGTGGACGCGGGGTCTCACGAGGTTAAATCAGATATTTTCTGTTAGGTTTAAATAAATTCAAAATTTTTCCTGTGATTTAAACCTATACCATCCTATACGTTATTGCAGTTGTTCTGGTTTTGCTTCTTGAGCCAAACTTTAAACTGGACAAGTGTGTTGACTCAACACTGTACCTAAATTGTTTAGAGTACAAAAGCAAACAAAAATCTTCTTAAAATCAAACATTGAAATGTATTAATATGACCATGCTTAGGCCTAACAATAAATTTTTTTTTTATAAATGCATCAACAAAAGTAGAAGTGTGATGTACCAGCCATTAGAATTATATTTGATGTATAGACTGTGACGTCAACAACAAAAGATATGGAAAATATTTTCTCCTCCTTTTAAAAAGTTGATAAGACTATTTGGTCTATATCATAACTATGCACTATTATATGGTTTGTTGGATTTTATTCTTTGCATTTAGCATTGTTTTGCAATTTTGCATTGTTAGCAGTGACCCACAAATTAAAAACCATTACCATTATTACACCACAATTCAAATCTGCAACATTAATATTTTATAATTTAACTTTTTTTTTTTTTCTGCACAGGTTGAGTGCAACACTAAACTGGACCCAACCAAAACCACACTGCTTAAGGTGAGTGGCCTCTATTGAAGCAGCCAGGTATTTATAGCCTACATGGAAAAGTCGGGCACTGATGAGATTCAGATAGCTCAACATTATCTAGTGACTAATTTACCCAGATAGTGCAGAATCGGTCAACACTGGCCAGCTCCCGGGCTGAATCCTTCCTCACCTGACCTAATTTTCCATAGTCCGCCCTCCGGTGGACAGAAAATCAGGTTTATGGTGTCTGAAATTGCCTATTTATCACCGAAAAGTGTTTAGACCAGTGCAGTTAATGGAGCGCTCTATGTCTTAAACACCTGTGTGAATGGCTGAAACAAAAATGAGAAACAAGCAGTGATGCATGTGTTTTTATAATGAATGTTAACTAAGTCCCTATGCCTCTCCCTGTTTTTCAGATGGCTGACTGTGGGGGCTTGCCACAGGTTGACCAGGTGTGTGTTGAGAGTGTTTATGACTACTAGATTCATTTCCATCTTTGCTCAAGGCACAAGAGAATAGTTAGAGATGAAGCACGCCCTAATCTCATTACAGCGATGGCATATAGTTCTCAGCTCTAATACCCAGCTCACCACCTGCTACTACCAGCTGTTAGAATCCACACTGTTTCACAACATGTACTTAGAGAAATCTATTTTCCACCATGACCTAATTAGCTGATGACACCTAAAAGTTGTTAAAAAAAAGAAAAGAAAATGACTTCAGCTCTTTTTGTTTCCTTAGCCTGGAAAGCTTACAGAGGCTTTCAAGTACTTCATTCAGGGCATGGGTTACAGTAAGTATTAAAATATACATTTCCCTACAGTATATGCTGAACATAGGCTTTCTTTTACTTTACATCTATGTCTGTATAAAGAATGCCAAAAACTCACCAAAATTGTTTATCGGTCAAAAGTAAACATTAATAATGCATTGGCCAAACCTCCCAAAGGTCCTGAAAAATGACTGTACAATAAGAGAATAACAATGACAAATATGTGTTCTGAAATATTTTTGCGTGCCCTCGCAATAAGTTTTACGTGCTCTCACAATAAATTTACCACAGTTTTCAATTTTCTGCATTATTACGATGGTTTAACTACGAATATCAAGGTTAAAATATGGTTACTGTAGTAAAACCATAGTAAATTTATTGCAAGGGCACGCAAAACTATTACGAGAGAACGCAAAACTATTGTGAGGGCACCTAAAACTATTGCGATGGAATGCAAAACTATTGTGAGGGCACGCAAAACTATTGCAAGAGAACGCAAAACTATTGTGAGGGTACGCAAAACTATTGTGAGGGCACGCAAAACCATTGCGAGAGAACGCAAAACTATAGTGAGGGTACGCAAAACTATTGTGAGGGCACGCAAAACCATTGCGAGAGAACGCAAAACTATAGTGAGGGTACACAAAACTATTGCGAGGGCACGCAAAACTATTGCGAGAAAACGCAAAACTATTGTGAAGGCACGCAAAACTATTGCGAGAAAATGCAAAAAATTGCGAGGGCACGCAAAACTATTGCGAGAAAACGCAAAACTATTGTGAAGGCACGCAAAACTATTGCGAGAAAATGCAAAATTATTGCGAGGGAATGCAAAACTATTGCGAGAGAACACAAAACTATTGCGAGGGAATGCAAAACTATTGCGAGAAAACGCAAAACTATTGTGAAGGCACGCAAAACTATTGCGAGAAAATGCAAAAAATTGCGAGGGCCAGATGTTATTGTTAATAGAGGGAACCCTTAAGTATTTACATTCTGAAACAATTTGTAATTTCTCTCCCGAAATAAAAATTTCCTGCTTTATATCAACACTATGTCCTTTAGAAAAGAACATACAGACTGTTTTTGACACAATTAATTTCAGATAACACTGACTGAGCCAGGATGTAACTTCTGCCATAACATCTGTCAACTTATTTGCAAAATCTTCTGCATTTTTACCATGTGTGAAAATTGTTTCTGCACATTTAACTGGGATAGGAGAACGTATTTTAACATTAAAAATCACACATGACCTTTAAAATTTCCTTTAAAGTTAAAAAAATAAAAGATTGCTTCAAAACAGTTAAAAATGTTCTTCATGTGATAAACTAAACTAAATAAACTGTTTTTATTCAAGTCAAATATATTATTTTAATTACTTAATTATCCTGACTGCATACTGTCAGTTTACACCAACAAAAGTCATTTTTAAGAGTCAGATCAATTAGAAATTACACAAATTTGTTTTATTAAAAAGTAACCATAAAAAAAAGAAAAAAAGTGCTTCATGTGTAAATTAGCTGGTTTTATTCAAGACAAAAATATTATTTAATCTGACAAATTTTCACAAAGTAATTTTGTGATTTAGAAAAGAAATAATAAAAGGAATATAATGCTTATATTCACTTTTCTGAGTGCTTGTAGACCATATCTCACTATCTTCCTCTGTCTCTCAGTGCCCTCTGCCAGCATGACCCGTCTGGTTCGTTCTCGTACAGCATCCGGATCAAGTGTCACTTCCTTCGATGGCAACCGCAGTCGTTCCCACACCAACGAGGGCCGTAGTCGAGCCCACACTTCCGACAACCAGCGTGGACGCTCGCACACCGACACCATGGACAGTTCTGTGGACCAGGCTCCCAAGTCCACTGAAGTGTCCTGTTAGACTGGCAATCATGTCTCCAGTTCAATCTCACACATGCGTTAGCCTCTCTGTTCTGACTGTGCTGCGCTGCCACTAACTACACCCGCAACAGGACTGCATGCCACCAGCTCTGGGGTTTCCCAAAGGGGTCTTCCACCATTTTCTTAGTCAGAGAGCATTTACGCCAAAGTGTCTTGTATTTAAGACTACATATCCTGGGGAAACACTGAGAAAAGAGTGGATAGAGTGGATGAAGAAAAGATGGAGTTTTGTTTTGCCCTGCACAATGGCTGTCTTGTTGTTGTTAGAGGCAATGCAGCACAGAGACATTGTGTTGGTCACCATCCAAAAAAGCTGGGCACTGAAAAGGGCACAAGTTTGTAAATTGATGTTGATCCTTTAATCCGCATTTTATTTTCTTCTTTACATTCTCATATACTTGACTGTAGTGTCACTCATTGAATGAGAGTAAATAGCTCATTTTTGTCAAGTTATAATACCAGACTTTTACATGCTAGTTTGAGTGCATAATTAATTTTCTGTATATCTTGAAATGGACCGCAATGATTGGAAAAGGGATTTGTTGACCAGAGATGAGGTAATTTTTTAATGATGCTAAACTACCTTATAAAATTAAGGGATAAGCTCATACTGTGTTTATCTGCATTTACCTTTTGGGGTGTCCCATTATTGTGGGTTATATTTGTAACTCAGTGATTGATGCTCTTGAAAGTGATTCTTTTTTCCTTTTAAATGTGATTTATGAGATCAAATAACTGTAAATGTTTTAGAAATAATCTTATCATTAGTTGAACTTCAACAAAACCAATCTGTAGATAAGGAAATGTGAATGCAGTCTGTACATGACATTTTTGTTGTTTTTGTTTGTAACAATGATTTCTATGCAATCAAGCACAACAGAACAAAATGTGCCATGTGCTCTACTTGGACTGAATGCTTTTTCTCTCAAGGCTTTGAAAGTGTAAAGCGATGGATTGCTCAGAACGAGAAAGAGGTAAATCTTAGAAATTCACCTGCTCTTCCACGCACACTAAAACAAATGCTTGCAGGCTCTGTAAGGCACATCGCTTTGTAATGATGTACAACTTAATGCACTGCATTTTTAAGGGATAAACCATTTGTATTTATAAAAATATATATATAAAAAAGGAAAATAAAAAGCTGGTTACTCTTTTTTCTGGTGTCAAATATTTTTTGAATAACTGTTCAAGTTCATGAGAAATATAAGACGTGTCCATATATGATCATACTTTTTTTTAATAGACATTACATGCAAGGTAACTCTTTGTAATTTACAGTGATATTACAGAGCTTACATGCAAAATGTGCTTATTTGTATAAAATAGTTTGATATTACAAAATATGTACACTATCAATACATAGAGGCAATATCCTATAGTTATTCTTTCCATATGCTTTACCTAAATTAAGTTTTTGACCACAAAAGTCAATGAGGTCTTGTCTTTTTACATCTTTTTAAATGTCTTTTTAAATAACTATTGTGCAGAAAATAATAGACAAAAGAAAACAAAATCTGTGGTTCTTACTCCCAATATTCATTTGGACTTAAATCAGTTCTGCAAGGGCTAGTACACTTTCAGTTCACAATCTCACGCTTCTCATGGTGCAGCTCTAGATCTGTGAATATGTCATTGGGGTTCTTACAGCTTAGGTTGCAGAAGCAGGCATTAATCCACATGACTTGCCAGGTGAAGCCAGATCCATTAGGACACTGAAACTCAACCTCAACAGTCTTAGATTTGTACGGGATGCAGCAGCGCTCGTCCGTACACACTCCACAGTATTTGGGCCAGTAAGACTGTGTACTGGTGCAGCCTGAGATAGTGAAGTTGTGTGGCCTCTCCGACCTGTAGATGTTCAAACACTTCTTTCCAGGCTTTTGGAGAAATAGGTAAAATAAGGAGACAGAGTTGATATATAATGGTTGTGACAGAAAATATTAGCACCATTACTCTAAAATGACATGTAAAAACTTTAACCACAGCCTGTGACATTACTGATCTCATAGCAGGTAAAATATCGAATGAGGATCTTCAGGATGAAGGCTGGCTTTTATATTGCCTAATTTTTTGGAAATGTTTCATAAATATCTGATGGTGTTGACAATAAGTAGGACATAGCTTTGAAATCTTATAAAAGAGGTACATTTTTTAAATGAAACTCTTGTCTCTTGCAGCACATAGTTTCTAGTAAAGATATTTAATTAAAATTGTGCTTTTCTTAAGTTTAGCATAATATATATTTACTCTATATGACTATTGAGTCATAGCCTGAGCACAGGTAGTTTTAGGGGTAGTGAGTGATAATGTTGTGTCATAATTTAGATAAAGAGAGCATAAAATGAAATTATAGATTTCAATGGTTTTAATGGTTATCTTCAAAATGTTTCAAAATGTCTAGAATGTCAAGGGTCATTAAGGATCATTGTCCTTATTTACTCAACTATCTATATTTGTTCTAAAATATATATTTTTTATAGTTAATAAAATGGCAACACCAATTTAGGGATTATGAAGGGGTTCATTCATGACAAATACAATTATTTGCAAATTATAAATCATTAATATGCGGTTATAACAACATGTATAAAAAGGGTGACTGTCATGCAATACTTGCCAAATAGTGAGCCATTTTATCTTACATGTTATAAATACTTCAAAACACTTATTTAAAATTAGTAACCTATGAAAATATACCTTAATGTAAAGTGGACACCCATGAAGCATTTATTAAGGAGCTGCCAACATTAGAAACCTGTGCATCAAACTTCAGCATGGTTTAATGGTCATCAGGCTTCCATATGCTGTGAATGAGCATGAAGACCTGAAATGTGTTTTTGCAGAGGACTTTAGGTAACTAGGACTAGGATCAATCATTCTTTTGATATCAATTTCACAAGTAAAGTGACAACACAAGTGAGTCAAGACCAGTGGTGTAATGCATTACTAAGTAATTAATTACTGTAATTGAATTACTTTTTCATTGAAAAAAATAATAATAAATAAAATAAAGTCAGGGATTACTCTTAATTTTTCAGTAATTTAATTACAGTTACTTCTGATGTAATTCTATTAAATATTATATAGACCATAGAACAATTCTATATAAAACAATAGTGAATTTAAAATCGAAATTTAACGTCTAATGTTAAAATGTATATTTTCTAATATAATGCAGCCCCCTTAAATTCTTTGGCCAGTTCATGAATAATTTATTTGATTTTATATGACTTATTTGAAAGAATAAAAAGAACAATTTCATGTCTATCCTTGTATTTTTCATCTGGCCGAGGTTGATAAGGGTTATAGAAAGTAATTAGTAATTAGTAATGCAGTTACTTTTCAGACAGAGTAATTAGTACAGTAATCTTATTACATTGTAGAAGATGTAATTAGTAGTTAGTAATTAATACATTTTTTAGAGTAACTTACCCAACACTGGTCAAGACATTACAGTATTTACTGGTAATGTAAACACAATGCTGACTTAGCAAAATGACATAATCCCTCCTTTTAATCTCACTATTACAGTTTATTTTTGCTACATTGTGACATGAATCATGAATTAGGGCATTTATGTTTTTGATTAATATAAGTATTAATAAGTGTATTTATTAAGCATTTACAACATGCAAGTTCAAATGTTCACTATTTGTTAAGTATTAGCTGCCCTTTTTATGCATGTTGCAATATCTGCATATAAATGATTTATAATGCATTTGTAAATGACTTATTAGTCATGAATGAACCCCTTTATAAACCATGAACAAAAGGAACATTAATGTAAAGTGTTACTAATACATTTTATATTTAATATAGACCTTTAATATAATAATGAATCTGATGGGTAGCTCAGCGAGTACTGACGCTGACTACCACCCCTGGAGTCGCGGGTTCGAATCCAGGCTGTGCTGAGTGACTCCAGCCAGGTCTCCTAAGCAAACAAATTGCCCCGGTTGCTAGGGAGGCTAGAGTCACATGGGGTAACCTCCTCATGGTCACGATTAGTGGTTCTCGCTCTCAATGGGGCGTGTGGTAAGTTGTGCGTGTATCGCGGAGAGTAGCATGAGCCTCCACATGCTGTGAGTCTCCGCGGTGTCATGCACAACGAGCCACGTGATAAGATGCGCGGATTGACGGTCTCAGAAGCGGAGGCAACTGAGACTTGTCCTCCACCACCCGGATTGAGTTGAGTAGCCGGGCCACCATGAGGACCTACTAAGTAGTGGGAATTGGGCATTCCAAATTGGGAGAAAAAGGGGATTAAAAAAAACAAAACAATGAATCTGATGTTTGGATACTTGGATAATAAACACTCCTTTGAATTTAATTAATTGTTCTTAACATTGGTTATAAAGTCAGCTTTATGAATTACTTTGCTAAATGTAACATGCAACCAAGACATACTTGTAGATCAGCAATTAGCGGCACATGTGCTTGGAGCACAAAAAGACTGCCTACCTTGATATGTTTTGTGATGTCCACTTCACATGGTCGAATGTTGCATAGTCTGTTCTCTTTGACCATCTGACACTGCTTGTTGTTATTAGAAATGCGTGAAGACACTCCACGGCCGCAGGTCTTTGAGCAGGGACTCCAGGAGGATGTCTGGGCCACACAGTTCTTGTGCCAGTTGTCCTTTACACTAGAGAGGGCTATAGTATCAGAGTGCAGAGGTGACAGTGCATGCAGTCACTATTTTCTTATTTCAAATAATGTGCGGTTGCAATATCTCAGTACTTCAGTTTGCATGAAACTGAGACTGTCACAATGCCCTCATACAGTCCACAAGGACTTCTACCGTCATACTTTTGACCACTGAATTTCCAGAATTTTTCCATGACTTTTCCATTCATCTGTGATTACTACACTGTAAAAATTGTTAGTGTGAGTTTACAGTAAATTCCTGGCTACTAGTTGCATGACTTTCACAGTATATTTTACAGTAGTATTTCTACAATTTATTACAATTAAAAACAACTGTATACTGTGACTTTGCATTGAGCAGGGCCACGGAATTACTAGAATTTAGCAGTGTTGTGTTGTAGTATCTCAATTATTAAATGTATATTTTTTTAACTTGCAACGTCATAATTGTCACCATTTTTTAGTTTTGTATGCTGCGAGTTGATATCTGTGTGTGTCTGGTTGACAAGTCCCACCAAAGGAGAGAAAAGTAATCCTACCATCGCATGCATTCCTTCCTTATTATTTAGAATTATATTATTGCTTCACATTTAATTGCACCAAATAGTGGTGATTTTACATTGTGACCAAAATAGAAGTCAGTCAATAAATTGTAAACTGATATTTTCCATGCATCTCAATGCAAGATATTGTGTTCTTAAACACAACTGCATCAGCTGAGAGAAAAAATTCCCATCCAGATGGAACACTAAACACCATAATGGTGACTTAAAATGAAACACCATTATCTCACAATGCAGTGCGATATTTATAATTTCTTTTTTTTTTTACAGTAATTTGTTGCGTTAAGTGGATAAGGATTTTTTACAATCCTTTTATAGGGATTGCACTCAAAAAGAACCATTTAAAGCCAACAAACTGTTTCAGAGCTGAGCATAACTACAAAGATTTTCATTAATTATGGAATTTTTTATAGAAAGATTATGTTCATTTCCAATCATTTTCGAGGCCTGTAAATAAAACCCTGGTCATAATGTTTGCGAACAATTTCCTCTCTTTGGGTAGAAGGAACAGTTTGCTCATAATATCCAGTGGCAAACAAGGGTTTAATTTGTTTGTTCCTCCAAATACTGTATAACACAAGAGCACATAAAAGGTCTCTCTGAATCACTAGTCACAATCTTGTATTTACAACACAGCAAAGATCTGCACTGGCTGGCACTATTTATCATTGTTCAGACCAAATTGTTATGTAAATATTTTGTGTTATTTGAGAGTGACAGATCTCATAATGGGATATCTTCCAACCGTTATCAAATCATCAGAACTAATTTTGTGGATTTATTCTTATCTCAACTGCAGGAAATGTGTCAGAAACATACCGGCCATTGCGTGTCGTGGGGCCGTCTTGCGCCCCCTCCTGGACTCATCACAGATCCACTGTTCACAGCAGCGGCCAGGGATTTTAACCCGCTGTGGGTTCAGGCACCACACCCTGGGGGGCTGAGACTCATTACACAGTGAGACACAGCCAATCACCCCATTTACACACAGACACTGGTATTTGCAATTGGGCTGGAAGCTCTGGCCATTGCGATAGATCACACCATTGTGCTCACAGCCAGTGCCAGGCAGATCTGGATAGCGACAAAGAGCAAAACTTTCATACGGTCATAATTCTTATTAAAAGGAATATTGACCGCTATCTAAGACATTATATAGAAGATGAAGTTTTAAATGGGTTTTCATACAGAATTAATGGCAAAGACATGTATTATTGGGATATACTGTGTATCAGAAAACAATACAAAGAAAAGTATGTGATGATTATGTGAGATCTTTGCAATAAGGTAAACAAAATGTATCATAGTTCAGTTCAGTTTCCACTGGCTTGGTTTAGCTGGCTTCCGTCACCTTAATCCAACCTCTAAATCTTCACCGTAATCTAATCTAAGAGTGGAACACAGTGTTAATAAGAAGGCTGTGTTACAGGGCATGTGTTAGTACAAGGACACTTACACGCACATACTCCTTTTTCGTACCTAGGCTTGTCTGCGCTGTAATCACAATAAAGGCCACGATGATGGTCACAGTTTTCTTTCTCGTTGCAAACCTCCCCCACCTGTTTGGCACAAGCACGGCAGCAATCGCAGCCGTCCATGATTAGGCTCACTCCTGGCGGACAGATGGGGGGAGTTTTAGGACATTTGCAGGGCCACTGGCAGTACTGGGTGCGGTTGTAGGGCTCCACTGAGGCGGGCTCTGTTACGGACAGCAGCTTAGAGGAATCCTGGGCGAAAGCCCACTGGATCTGTAAGACACAAATTCCACAGATTTCAGTTTCTGACAGATTTAGGCTTTTGTTTCTTTGTCCAAGTGCTGTCCCGGTTGTAGACAAACATGGAAATGTATTTATGTGCAGATGGGTTTAATAAATTATGTTCTCTGTGGAGGCCTTACAGTTGAAACAGCTCAGCATCTCCAGCAGATGTTCTTTATCTTAAGAAGTGAAATTTCATTTCAACCTGAGTTTAAACTGGAATTTAGGTAAAACACTATTGGAGACATGTCATGAGTTTTTAAATCAAATTTCAGCCCAAACAACACTTGGTAAAATAAATATTAAAATGATTTACAACTTTATTTGTACCCGCCATTTAACCAGATTTTTATTGTCTTGATGTATGGAATTCAAAATGTAATTTGTATAGGACTTTTTCTGCCACAAGCATCAAACAGAACTCTAAAAGTAATGACAGGTTTCTACTCTCCAAAAATAATGTCTTTATTCATGTTTTCACTCTGCTCATCTCTGTGACACTTTAAAGCATTTAATATGACCATCATGACTAGCCCAGGTCAGGATTATCCTTTTGTCCGAGTCCGACCAATGGGAGATGGGAAGAGTTAAAACCTGAAAAAAGTTATTATTTTTGGAGTTCTGTTTGATGCTAGTGGCACAGAAAGTCCTAGACATAAATTTTGCATCCTATACATCTGGCAAACTGTTTTTGGCCCTCGTGTTTTGATTAACATTATATGATTGATTGATTGACTGATATGGCAACAAACTGTTCACGCCTCAGAAACTGGGTGAGATTAGCAGTTGGAGGTGGGTGCGAGACAGACAAAGTTGCATATGATTAAGGCAAAATAAGTAGCCCCTTTTACTCCAATCAAAAAGGGGATACTCTAAATACATCTGCATTATTTTTACTTTTATACCAAGAGACTTGAGACTGTCCTCTTAAGGACCTCTTGGGGGCCTTGCCTGACAAAAGCGTAAATGTTACTCATAACCACATGGCGGCAGTATAGGCCTACTCTCAGACATCACATTGTCATTTCGTCACTGCATTCCTAAAATGCGCGAAATATGACGTAATTTGTTCACATTTTTGCGGAATGTAGTGGAGAATTGAAATGTGGAAAATAGAGGAGGCACAGATGTACTAGTAGTTACGTAATAAACCTTATAATGTGTCTAATCCGCCCCCCCCACCCCCAAACACAGTTGAATCAGGTAGGCTATGCAGTTGACACAATCATTTGTAATGTACAATGTACGTTATAAAGGCAACTTTAGTCTCCATTTGAATGCAAATGTTAATGAGCATATAGGCTAGTCTATTCATTAATATTTTAATCTGTCAGTACAAGTTATTTAAACCTTACGTCTAATAATAGTTTGCAATGATAAAAGCATCCGTCTTAAGTTGATTACAAATTAATAAATTCAATGGCGTTAAACCACAAATGGCAAAAAGGTGTATTTGGTCATGTATGGATCCAGCTGCATGTTTTTTATCTGTTAATTTCACCAAAATATTAATTCTTTAGGCTTCAGACGAGTTGGGTTGGAACTTGGAACTCATTAAGTAAAATATTTTCTTACCTGAGGTACACCGGCAACTAGTAGAACCCACGTCAGGAGCCAAGTCATCACTGGTCCCGAATGATAAATGCATTGAATCCAGAATTCGTAATTAGTGAGTAAACAATCGGGCTCCATTCATTCTGTCAGTTGATAGTCTCTCTCTCACACACACACACACCGCCGCGCGCTTTTCTGGTGCTGCTATGATCAAGTTTTTTGATACTCAGTCCAGACAAGACCATTATATGACGTCAGGACCAATGAAATGCCTCAGACGCGCTCAAAACTAACGAATTGGTCCCATGACTTGGCTAAGAACATCTAGCATTTCTCTGGTACCAAATGATGAAATGGATGTTGTTACTTTTGCATGTTGTTACTTTTCTCTGAGAACTTGCAACTGTCTAATTTTCTTTGAAAGAAGAAAGTGTGAGAAAGAGAGGGAGTCGTTTTAAAACAGGAAAAAAGAGTAAAAGCTCCCATGATCTTTTCATACCCATGATGTATTGAATTTCCACTTTGGCACAGTCTACAGAATGCCATTGTGAAGTCAGTTCTCCCTGATGAATACTGCAGGAATGCCCTGCAACTATTCACATTTCATGCCTTTGGGGAATACATTATATAACACCATCCTTATTGAGTATTTTCCTATCTGTCTTAACCTGACCACTTAATAGGCTATAGTATCTTTAAAGTAGACTTAAAGGGTTAGTTCGCCCAAAAATAAAACTTCTATCATCATTTGCTCACCCTCATGCTATCCCAGATGTGTATGAATTTTTTTCTTCACCAGAACACATTTGAAGAAAAACAGAAAAATATCTTAGCTCAGTAGGTCCTTAAAATGCAAGTGGATGGTGATCAGATCTTTGAAGCTCCAAAAATCACAGGCAGTCAGCATAAATGTCATCTATATGACTCCAGTGGTTGAAAATCGACATGATCACTTTTGGTGAGAAAAATGTCAATATTTAAGTACTTTTTAACTATAAAGCATTGCTTTCGGTAAGCAGCAGTATACGCGTTTCACTTACTAACATTGGCATGTTCACGCAAGAACTGACGCATGTGCGACACACCCTGAAGAGCAGCGCTGTTTACAACCAAGTAGGATGAATGCTTTATAGAAGCTTTGTTAGTTTTGGTTTAGATCTGTATTTATATCTGTTTGTTTACTCACAATGGTCCATTTGTGTGCTTATCCTGGATGTCTCAAATGAGAGGAAAATGTGAGATTACATCCATAACATGCCAACGCAAATTTGTCACACAAGTGACCACGTGAACTCAGCGCTCTCATGAATGCGTATACTGCTGCTGACCGGAAGCGATGGTTTATAGTTAAAAATACTTAATGTTGATCTTTTTTGCACCAAAAGTGATCGTATCGCTTTAGAAGACATTCATTTTACCGCTGGAGTCGTATCAATGATGTTTATGCTGACTGTCTGTGATTTTTGGAGCTTCAAAGGTCTGATCACCATCCACTTGCATTTTAAGGACATATTGAGCTAAGATATTTTTCTGTTTTTCTTCAAATGTGTTCTGCTGAAGAAAGAAAGTCGTACACACCTGGGATATCATGAGGGTGAGTAAATGATGAGAGAATTTTCATTTTTGGGTGAACTATCCATTTAAGTTTATTGGCCGCCTGATGGCCAGATGGGACCCACAACCAAAGTGATGACATCCATTTTTCTGGCAAATGCCTTTATTGAACTAAATTGAATCCACTTGTTGCTTTGTCTAAATGTAGCTAAATGACCATTGTTTGATGCTTTATTCTTGTGGAACTTGTTAAGAGGAAGAATAATGAACATGTGAACACACAAAACCACACAAAGATGACAAACTGGCTTCTTTAATCAGTATTTTTTTTTTAAGAATATGCAGGTGAAGACATTTGTAAGTCAGAGCTTTGAGAGTAATTGGGGTTGTACTATCAAAGTAAAAGTACATCATATTCTTTTAAGCTAATATGCAGTATTTAATTAAGTGCTTTGAATGCCTTATTCCTTCTATAAAATGATTATGTAACAACTTCACAGCAGAAGGGAAGGAGAACACAGGGAAGCGGGTTTTCCAGGCTCAGGTAAGACATTTAATCAGCCACTTCAGTGCTTTACAACTTCACAAACTCATCAGCTTCACAGGCACATAGTTACTTAAACACATCAGCTTTCATAGGCACGTAGTTACTTAAACACATCAGCTTCACAAATACAACAGAACGAACGTAACAGGAGCACCGCGGCCTTCCTTGTGCCAAACTCTCTCTCTCCTCTGCTGGTAGCGTGGCTGCTTATATGCCGCTCTCCCCATGCCACTGGAATTGGAGACAGGTGTTACACATAATCTAGCTCAGGTGCAAGCGCCCTTACCGCTTTCTCCGGACGGACGCTTGACCACGCCCCCGCTGCCACAGATTACTATATTATAAGAGTAATAAGGAAACAGATTTTCATTAAAATGTTATTTTAGTAAGAAAATTCATTAAACACCTTCTGCTGTAAAATATAATGCCTGATATAAAAGAAGAAAGTAGTTACGCAACAATTATAATACATAGATGGGTACTGCACAAAGCAGATATGTTGGACAAGAACTGTTACTATATCATGTATTTTAGCACAGCTGGAACACTGTACTGACCAATCAGCATCCAGAACGAAACCTATATGTTTTTGTAATGCAAAATATGGGTGTGCAAAGTTCACAGGTGCAGAGTTACACTTTGTTAACTCTTGTTCTTAATGGACATCTGATCTAGCAGCCTACGTCAGTTAAGTGTCACACAAGATAAATGAACACAATAGATAGTGATGCTCATCAGCTGACTCTGAAAATAGGATGTTCAGTCTTATATCTTTTAAGTCAAACACAAACCCTCATAAGACTGTCCTTAGCTTTTATGGCTCTTTATGACAAAAACATAAGTCAAGGTCTGCTTAGGAAATTCCCTGTGGCTTCAAAATAATTGAAAATGGGAAATTTTTTTAGATTGCAGGGGGAAAAAATGTAACAAGAGAGAAAGGGACACGTGAACTAAAAAAAAACCCTCTGTATTCTCTTTCATTAAAAAAAATAAATACAAATTTAATAATCCATCCTATCTCATTTATTCTAGTGACAGCTAATTTTTCATCCCAGCATTAGAAATGTGAACAATAACAATGTGTTGTATTATTCAGATTCCACTGAATAATAGTGTTGATTCAAATGATTTGTCTTAATAGGAAAAGTTAAACACAGAACACTACCCTGACCTCCAATTTATACTGTGTCGATCAATCATCATTATCAAGCTTTAAGAGGTCATAGATTAATTAGAAGTAATGGGAATACAGAGTAGTCATTTGAAACAATGAATCATAATTGGCTAATATCAGCTGTATGAGCATCATAAGATTTATTTCTACAATTACAGACCTTTATATAACAACCATTTTCCCCATAATACATAAATTTTATTGCTTGTTCAATTGCACGTAACAAATAATGGGGGATGTTAGTAGCATAGTGGCTCAACATAGTAATCCAAAGGTCCTAGGGTTCGAACCCTGAAAGGGATGATCCATGAACTGGAGAGCTGCCGAACTCCTAACATCATTGTGTATTTAAGCAAAGCACTTAACCCCATGTCTCTCATATGGGACCTGTAATAAGTGTACTGTAAGTCACACTGTAAAAATGTCAGTAATTTTAACGGTAAAAGACTGTAAATATGCTATAGAAAAAATAAACGTTAATTGATCAATGAGTATTAACTGTCAAATATACAGTAATATACAGTAAAATATACAAATTAAATATATTAATATATTTTAAAAGACAATACAGTAGTTTTTACAATAAAATGTTGTAAAAATTAAATTTTTAAGATGTAAAAAGTATGATTTTCCTGTATAATTAATGGTAAAAATGTACATTATGTTTAACAAGAGAGTACATGTACTTTTTACAGTAAATTATTGTTAAAATTACAGTTAAAAAAAACAAACATTCCCTGCATGACCCATCATACTTCATTATATTTTATGGGAATAGTTATGTTTCTTCTTATTTTTAATATCAGTTACATACATTGGGGGTGTTCTGTTTTATATTTTATGTAGTTTAGTTAGTGTTTATTGCGTTATTTAAATTTCACTTGTGTTAATCTGATGGTGTTTAGTGTTTGTGTGAGTGACACTGAGCACTGTCTCTACATGTTTGTTGGTGAACTTCATGTCATCATGTGCTCTTCTGTAATGTGTATGGTGATTAACAATACCTTATAAAGAAAAAAGCAGATTTTTACAGTTTCAGAAGTATATTATCAAGTTTATGACACTTTTTTTACTGTAAATTTAACTGATTTAAATAAAAAAAAAATATATATATATATAATATATATATATATTTTTACAGTGCCAGCGTGGTCATGTAAATTACAACAGTTTTAAAAGTTTTTTATATTTTTACTGTATTTTTTACATAATTATTCTGGCAACCATAGCTGGCAGCTTTTTTTTTTTTTTTTCCTTTTTTTTTTTTTGTAAAAACAGCAGTTTATTTTTTTTACAGTGCACTTTGGATAAAAAAAGCATCTGTAAAATTTTGTTTAAGGAGTTAAATTCAATAAAAACGCACACAAAATACACTTTTGGCACTGTGAATGTGCACTTTCCTTTTTGTCTTGCACAAGATTGCCAGGTTCAGATGAGGCAGAGAAACTAAGCTTTATGCCAAATCAACAGAGCATGGGAGAGAGACAGCCACAGTCCATTGCACCACTGAGAGATAGCAGTGGCACTAAAGCCATGATGGCATTAATGCCTGGTGAGTGAAATAACAAATATTGTATTTTTTTCCCTCTTGAAGTTTTAGATTTCCAACTGTTCCTTTCATATAAAAAAGACAGGATTCATCTTTATTCACTTTTGATCTAGCCTTGCTGTGTCTGTAAAGCTCCATGGCTTTCTCTATCTTGTGAGAAAGAATCACTTGTGCACGTTTTTCTAAAAGATGCCTCATAAAAAAAAGAAACATACATTCTGATATTTGCACCTCTCACAGTATCTATTTAGAACAATCAGAAATGACCATGAGAGATCTTTTAGTTCCCTGTCTGTCACTCACTCGACGTTGTGTCGATGTAGTGACACTAGGGGTTCGAGCTTGAGAGCCCCAATCACCTTTGCTTAAAATAGAAAAGGCCAATGAGAATTGGCGAGTGGAATTTGCATACCACTCTCCGCCACGGACATATGGGTATAAAAGGAGATGGCGTGCACCACTCATTCAGATTTTTTGAATGCATTTATTGTGTTCATCCCATCACCTACGCTTACGCTGCTGGATTTACGGCACATATCAGTGGTCACCCTCGCACGGCTGAGTGTTTTACTGGGTGCTTTGGCAGCCGAGTCTACAGGTGCTAAAAGAGTATATTCTAAAAGAGTATATTTTCTACTAAAAGCCTTTGTGCTACTGGATGTGGCCATTATCTCTCCCTTCCGGATAGCCACGAAATCTGTCTCGAGTGCTTGGGGCACCAGCACGCCAAGGCAGCTTCCGTGGAGGGGTTATGTTCTCATTGCGAGAACATGCCCATGAGAACATTGCGGTCGTGGCTCACTTCCTTCTTCATGAAGCAAGGAGCCACTGTGGCTGCTTCCCAACCCGCTCCGTCCTGTAACTCAGGCGGCCGGGTTGGTGAGTGCCACAGGCGATTTGGATGTGGACATGGGAGCGTTTCCGCCTGCTCAGCCCCCGTGGACCTCCCATCCCCCAGCACGCTTGTTCTACCCGGAAGAGCTGTCGAGCGATGCAGGCGGTTCGCCTCAGGGCAGATTTAATGTCTCATTCACGGCTCGTGACGAGGATGAGGTATCGGTCACGGCATCGGAGGGTGGGCTTCTGCTGTCGGAAGCGGACGTATATTCTGAGCTCCTGCCCATGGGCAGTAGAGCTCGGGATGAGGCGAACACTGAGATAGCAGCCGTGCTTGCGCGGGCGGCTGCGAACATCAGGCTAAAGTGGAACCCTCCACCTTGCCCTGAGTGTTTGCGGCTGGATGATTGGTTGCAGGGATCGGAGCGTGACTCACGGCCCCGCCCCGCCCCAGTGCCTTTCTTCCTGTAAGTGCACGAGGAGCTAACGAAGTCGTGGAAGGCACCTTTTTCTGCCCATACATGCTTCGCGGGCTCATCCATCCTAATTACCCTCGACGGCGGTGCGGCTAAGGGATATGTCGAGCTTCCCCAGGTAGAGCACGCCGTAGTGGTGCATTTATGCCTGCAGGGTGCAGCCACCTTGAGGGACTGACCAAGGCTTCCTTCCAAGGCCTGTAAGTTCTCTTCCTCGTTGGTGATGAAGACTTACGAGGCCACGGGTCAGGCTGCCTCCACCCTGTATGCCATGGCCATCCTGTAGGTCCACCAGGCCAAGGCACTGAAAGATTTGCATGAGGGTAGAACTGACCCAGGGCTTATGCAGGAATTGCGTACCACAACTGACCTCGCCCTACGGGCGACGAAAGTCACGGTGCGCACCCTGGGCCGAACGATGTCCACTCTGGTGGTCTAAGAGCGGCACCTGTGGCTCAACTTTGCGGAGATGTGTGACTCCGTGAAGGTTCGCTTTCTCGATGTGCCCATCTCCCAAGGGGGGCTTTTTGGCGACACTGTCAAGGACTTCACCCATCAGTTCTCGACGGTGAGGAAGCAGACTGAGGTGATCAGACACGCGGCGTGACTCGGCCGCCTTCAGGCCTCTGAAGTCCTGTGCCCTGTCTGCTTCTCGCCAGGGCCGTTCTCCTGCGATGCCCCCGCACCATCGGAGCCCGTACGCCGGCCTCTGAAAAGAAGATCCTCCCGCAGGAAGGATTTGATCATGCCCAAGAGAGGGGGAGGGTCGCGCCCAATCCTGGACCTGCGTGCCTTACACAGGCTTCCGTTCAGGATGTTAATGCAGAGCTGCATCCCAGCATCAGTACGACTTCAGGATTAGTTTGTGGCCATCGATCGGAAGGACACGTATTTCCACATATCAATCCTTCCTCAACACAGACCCTTTCTTCTGTTTGCCTTCGAGGGACGAGCATACCAGTACAAGGTCCCTCCCCTTCAGTCTGTTCCTGTCCCCTCACATCTTTACCAAGGTCGCAGAGGCTGCCCTGGCCCCACTAAGGGAGAAGGGCATACGCATTCTCAATTATCCCGACGACTGGCTAATCCTAACTCGCAAGATCTATTGTGTGCACACAGGGCCTTGTGCTTCGTTTCTCAACCGACTCGAGCTTCAGATCAGCTGGGGGAAGAGCAAGCTCTTTTCTCAATATGAAGCGCAAAGCATCTCTTTTCTCGGTAGGGAGTTGGACACGGTCACTCTCATGGCACGTCTTACAACCAAGCGTGCTCAGTCAGTGCTGACCTGCCTGAAAAGCTTTGGGCAGAAGGTAGCGGCGCCAGTGAAAAAATTTAAGAGGCTCCTGGGGCATATGACATCCTCAGCGGTGGTTATCCCCCTCGGGTTGATGCATATGAGACCGCTTCAGCACTGGCTACAGACTCGAGTCCCGAGGTGGGTATGGTGCCACGGCACCCAGCGTGTGACTATCACACCACGGTGCCATCAGACTTTCAGCCCTTGGTCGGACCAAGCATTTCTACAGGCATTTCTACAGGCGGGTGTTCCCTCAGAGCAGGTCTCAAGGAGCGTCGTGGTCACGACAGATGCCTCGAACTCGGGCTGCCGTTTGTAATGGGCAAGCAGTATCGGGGCTCTGGACAGGGCCCCGACTTCAATGGCACATCAACTGCTTAGAGATGCTGGCGGTATTGCTGGCCCTGCGGAGGCTTCGGCTGTTGATTCAGGGCAAGCATGTGTTGGTCCAGACTGACAACACAGCGACCGTGGCGTACATAAGCTCACATCGCATGGCGCAACTCGACCGCCACTTCCTCCTTTGGAGTCAGCAGACGTTGAAGTCTCTGCGAGCCACTCACCTTCCGGGCATCCTCAACTGTGCAGCGGGTGCGCTCTCATGGCAGGTAATGCTCTGTGGGGAGTGGGGACTCCACCCCCATGTAGTCCAGCTGATTTGGGAGAGATTCGGGGAGGCGCATGAATGCCTTAGTGCACAGCTGGCCTCGAGGGCTACGCAAGTATGCTTTTTCTCCAGTGAGCCTCATTGCACAGACTCTGTGCAAAGTCAGGGAGGAGGGGCAGCAAGTCTTGTTCATTGCACTGTACTGGCCTAACCGGACTTGGTTCTCAGATCTGATGCTCATGGCAGTAGCCCCTCCCTGGCGCATTCCCCTGAGGCAGGACCTTCTCACTCAGGGGTAGGGCACGCTCCAACACCCGCGGCCAGACCTCTGAAACCTCCACGTCTGGCTCCTGGATGGGTCGCGGAAGACCTAACGGATCCTCCACCAGCGGTGGTAAATACGATCACTCAGGCCAGAGCCCCTTCTACGAGGCGGCTGTATACCTTGAAGTGGCAACTCTTCACAAACTGGTGTTCTTCCCATGGGGAAGACCCACAGAGCTGCGCGGTCGGGTCTGTGCTGTCTTTCCTACAGGAAGGGCTGGAGAGACGGCTGTCTCCCTCTACCCTGAAGGTGTACGTGGCTGCTGTAGCAGCGTATCATGATACACTGGATGGGAGACCCTCGGAGCAGCTCTTTGTCTGCTTTGGAGGGCAGCAGAAGGGGAAAGCTGTCTCCAAACAGAGGCTGGCCCATTGGATTGTGGGTGCCATTCCTTGGCTTACCAGTCACAAGACCTGCCGTACCCCTTGGGAGTCTGGGTGCACTCCACTAGAGGTGTTGCATCCTCCTGGGCACTGGCAAGGGGGGCCTTTCTAGCAGACATATGCAGTGCTGTGGGTTGGCCTACACCCAATACCTTTGCGAGGTTTTACAACTTACGCATAGAACTGGTTTCATCTCAAGTGTTACGGGGTAACAGCAGGTAGGCCGGGCAGCCAGTTGGGTGTACCGCTTGCATTTACACCTTTCCCCTTTTTCAAGGTGATAATGTGCGTTATTTTGTCCAGAACAATTCCCCGTAACTGGTGAACCCTGGATGCCTCTTTAAGTCTTAAGCACTGTTCGGTGATGAACTTGGTGGAGGAGTGATGCCAACAGGCCCAGTACTCGTGGTATGCCCCTTTTCAGGTGAGCCCATGTACTCGGACTCAGTGCCCCATATGTGGTGATTCCCCTCTTGGTAATCCCTTGTGACGCATTTCCACTGTTCGGTTTCCCCTCAGGTGAACCCTGTGTTTCCGCTCATCAGAGCTTCACTCTGCTTCGGCCACTGTTGCTGTGTACCCTCTCCGTAGATAGGGTCCTCCCCGTGGTATCATTCCATATGTGAACTTCCCCATTGGTAAGTCCATGTGAGGTATTCTTCACATGTTTACCTCCCTCCGGTAGGATGTGGTCTCCGTAATGCCCTCCCTCCTGGAGAGGGAAGAGCACTTCCCAGCATTATTCCAGAAGGTGCTCGGCGGGAAATTGCTTAACAGCAAATATCAGGAAAGGCCACCGCCTGTAGCCTCCTTGGGTAAGTGCCTCCTCCCCCCTTAACGGGACTAGGGAGACACCTTACCTAACTTGCTGGAAGGTCACGACATGGTCAAGCTCTCACTGCGAGGCACGCAGCAGCTTGCCTGTGTCCACTCTTCCGTACCTCATGACACAGTTCAGCGCCTGCGGCATTTCTTATAAGGAACCCCTAGTGTCACTACATTGACACAACATCGAGTGAGTGACAGACAGGGAATGTCTAGGTTACTAGTGTAACCTCTGTTCCCTGATGGAAGGAATGAGACGTTGTGTCCCTCCTGCCGTGGTGCTGAATCAGCTGCTGACATGGCCGGGACTCTCTATCGGCTCCTCAGCATAAATCTGAATGAGTGGTGCACGCCATCTCCTTTTATGCCCATATGTCCGGGGCGGAGAGTGGCATGCAAATTCCACTCACCAATTCTTATAGGCCTTTTCTATTTTAAGCAAAGGTGATTGGGGCTCTCAAGATCGAACCCCTAGTGTCACTACATCGACACAACATCTCGTTCCCTCCATCAGAGTTTAAACTAGTAACCTAGACGTTCTGATTAGTTAAAGCTTTTAAAAATGGTCATTGTTTTTTTTTTTTTTTTTTTTTTTTTGCAAAACATGTTGCTGCAGGTACAAATGGCTGCAGTTTCCCAGTCAAATTACCACTAGTGGTGTTAATAGCACTAGTACATTTACTCCCATTAAGGCAATTCAAGATTTGACTGGAAGCTTATTAGTTAATAACTACCATTTTTGTCCAATCTATAAACACTGCATAAAGAGGTAGATAATTGTGAAAGAAAAAGTCAAATTCCTGTTACATGTAGTTTTTCTTACATTTCCCAAGATGGCTGTCTGTTTTAAAAAAGGGCCACATCACAGGTATAGTGCACTTCAGAGTTTCCATTAAAGAACAATGACTGGCAGCAAATAAGGCTTTATAGAGTCGTAATCCAATGTCAGTAGTGCAGAGTTCCTCCATGTATTTTAATGATAATAAGTTATTATTATTGTTATAATAGGTACAGATCTTTAAGATCATTTCTGTGGGCTAGTCCAGTGCTCCAAAGAGATACAGTAAAACACACTGGTACCTCATCATAGCTAAAGAAGTCATTGATCTTTAACATTGACTTTTATTTCACCAGTTCACTGGTTCATATATCCTGGAGTGCATTAAGGTAAATGGATTTGGAGTGCTGTCCATAATGTAGGGGCTCGGGCACAGAACTAGTTAAACGGAAGATCAACATGTCAAAAGTTCAACGTGTGTAACAATGAACTGTATCTTTTTTTTCCTGATCAGTAACAGTGAAAAAAGTGTGAGTGTGTGACAATTAGCCCTGGTCTCCCCTGTAAATGTTATTATTATGTAATTATGGGAATTCATTCTGTATTTCAATGTTTCCATGTTTTATTTGCCAGTGGGTGAGTGAATGCATGATATGAAGGAAAATGCCAAAATACTTGCCTTGCTCTCAACTATTATGGGCCATGTGGAGCTTTAGAGCAGATGGTGATTTTCTCAAATGAGCAAATAAACAGTACTTAGGAGTTGAGCTCTCATGCTCACTCTACAGGAGCCAAAACTACACATGCTCTTGCACAATCAGATTTCTGAATACGACCAAACATTTATTTCTACATCTGGACTGAAGACCATCAGACTGGGGAAAAATCCAAACAGAAGCATTGCTCTGCTGCCAGGACCATTAAATAATCAGCAATACCAGCAATGAGATCAGGTCAAAGATGTCATGGCTCGAAACAAATCAAGCTCTATCATTTGGCTGGAGTGAATGGTGAGAGCTAGAAAAGAGACATGTGGCTCAGTTTAACCATACATGGAGTGACAGGGTAAATTTCTCAGAATATGGAAGTGCATTGCAATGAGAGCAGTGGCTCCATTCTTGCATTCCTATCATTTTTCATTGGCCTTTGACATGCAGATACACTGTATACTTATAATTTGGCTATCACTGTAGCTATTTACTATCCATCACTTCCATTTAAAAGTCAGGTGACTTCATTTATTGCTTTTATTTTTTCAGCTTATTGTCTATACCAGTGATCTAGCCCTAAGTTTGTGGAACTCAGTTATTACCATTTAATGCTCAAATAAATTAATAATTTACCCCGTGTCTCAATCAGCTACCTAGCTCATATGTCGTAAATCAATATATTGTGAACACGAATTCGGTCACTGGCAAGGGTGTTCATCCACTATGCATTGGTACACTTATGACTGAATCACCTGTGACACTATAATGAGGTCACACATTTAAATGCAGCTGGTATTAATCAGCAACATCGCTGTTTAAATAATACTATCATGTCAGATATTAAAATGTACAGTGTTATTTTGAAAGATAAAGAAATAAATATACAAAAGAGTGTATTTTTAATCTCTTTTATTTGAAAGATTGTTTCCCTTTTATGAACATTACTGATGAAAGAAAATTATCTTTTAAAGAGAAAATAAAGCTTTGACATTATATATTTACACTTGCGCTCATCCTCTTAACGACTTGAGAGACTACAGAAGAACTGAAGACATTTCTGGTTAGGGAATATTGTGAGCAACGATGCTCCCTGGTTTTTATGATTTTCCCTGGTGCATTCTGGGAATTTTTAGAGAGTAAAATTTTCAGTGCTCTGGAACAATTTTGCAAATGAGACAGCCCTAGAAATAGCTGACTCCCTGATCAATGCCCTGCGCTAGAGAGCTGAGACGCACCCGTATAGTGTTTTCTGATCGTTCTGCATACTTACCCATATTTATGGTGTCCTGGCCATATAGGGAAAGAGGTTAGGATGTGGTCACATCACTGATACAGACATGCCAGAACAGACACAGCAGACATACTTATTTTACTTGAATTCCAAGCACTTGACTCCAAGGAAAATTTTTTTTTTCAGTCATCAGGCTATAAATCAGATTTTGTTACTGTCAATAAATTAATTGAAGGAATGTTCGAAGGAATGGAAAACCAGTTTTAAATATTCCTAAAATGACTTCCTTTGACTGCTATCTGATTGTAAAGTGTGTTTAGTCTAAAGATAGACTTTCATCACAGGGTTATGTTGACACTTTCCAGGGAGCATACAGAGCAAGGACAGTTCTCACATATAGTTCAAATGATCTAAACAAAAAAGATAAAAAGATTTTAATCTGTGTCCATCAAAAGCATTTTGTAAGGCATAATTCAAAGAAGCTTGATTTGAATCCATGTATACCAAATAAATACTCTGTTAATTCAGAGAAGAACGGCAGAAATGGTAGGTAGCAATGAAGGTTCACCAAGAACACTTGAATAATATTTTAACTAAGCAAACTTAATGCTTGGATTCTGTCTCTTTTTTTTATGAAACAGCAACATTTCTATCCATTCTGTAACTGTAAAATAGATTTAGCTTAATTCTTCTTCAGGTCAACAAACTCTTCACTCATACCATCACTCTCCTACAGTATGTCATATCTGTGCAGATCTCAGGGTGTGCTGCTCATTGGGCTTGACTATACACCTTACATTTGCTGGAAATGTGCTTTGGGTTATGCAGGTGTTTTTAATAAAGAAATATCTTACAGTATATACAGGACAGATTAACAGGGTGTAATGAGAGGGAAAACGATGATGGCATAAAGATAAGAGCAGTGAATAAGACTGTGGAGCACCATGGTGAAGGGGTTCATTATGGGATAAACTGGTAGTTTTATAAGGTAAGATAATGGGAGATTCTTGCTAATATGGAAAGCTAAAGAGAGGTAAGCATACAGATGGCCTATTCTATAATCCGTGTTCCAAAAAAGTTTATTCTGACCTCAATGTTTGGACTCCTTCAATTGAAGAGGAATTCATGTCTCAGAGTCATTTAATGTATAGTCACACAATTTCAGATACCGTAGCTCTATTATATTTTCATATATATATAACAGTCATTCTTCAAAAATAAAAATTAAAGTGACCATTCTGTGTGTCCGTTTCTTCTCTCAAGAAAAGATTGCTAGGGATTTATGTGTAGTGTTGGGTGTTATCTGATTACAAAGTAATTAGTTACTGTAATCGAATTATTTTTTAGTTAAAAAATTAGTGTAATGCATTACATTTTCATTTCTGGCAATCAGACTACAGTTACTAACTTTCAGTTAAATTACTTCAGTACATTACTTGAGTTACACATATTTCTAAAATAATATTATTTATGTATAATACATGAATTTCTTTCAATGTAACTGTAACTTAAAAGTAAAGTAATTAGCAATGTGATTTATTTTCTTTGAAGTTATCAGTAAAGTAATTTGATTACAATTTTTAGAGAAGTAACTTTTAGTGGATAGCTTTTTAGGTAACTTACCCAACACAGTTTATGTGATTGCAGTCCCTTATTCAAAAAATGAGGTAGGCCCTTTTACAATGTTAAAATACTGTAATTTCTCCAAGTAATAAGCAGAGACTTCATAATGATTCACTTAAAAAGTGTTATATCTTTGGCTCTGTGGTGCCATAAAAATCATTGTTCTGTTTGTTTGAGCATCCCGAACAGCCCAACATAGCAACATTTGCTCAAACAATGACTTGAGTTTGGGGCAGGTCTATCAGATTGTCCAACCACTGGGAGACTGGGTGAGTGTTCAGGAAACCAGGAAACCAACATTTTTACAATTCTGTTTGGTGACGCTAGTGACGCTGATAGCCTTTATGTAGATTACTGTGAAGTGTATTTCTAAATGCAAATGGACACTTTAACATACTTGATGTGAATAGCATGCTTTTGTCATTGGCGACTCTTTGAAAATGCTTCATTTACTACAGGATGTCTTTAGTTTTTCTTTGCTGAAGGCAGTCTCTTTTTTTGAGATACAGCTCTGAGTCATTAGATCTGGCCAAGACAGAGCTCTGCCACGTGTTCATGCTTTAGTACAGCAGTGTCTGATGAGTGCCATCTAACTCGTGATGTTGGAGCCACAATGCCTAATATGCACTGTGACTTAATAACCCTGTTCTATGTCAGAGTTTCCACTGAAATCTGCATGCATTGTGGCTGTAGTACAGATGAGGGGCCCCTTTCTGCTGTGGTCAGTGTGGATCTGCCTAGAACCCTGCTGCCATTAACCAGTCCCATTATGCCCCAGCAGCCTCACTGGAAATGCCAATAAGACTTTAACATCTAAAGTCAAGGATATAGTTAGACTGAGACCATTTTAATGGCATGAAGAGGAATCTACAAGGGCCCAAAAGTATTTGGGCACTTCAGTCACACTTAAAACCTGAACCGCACTGCATTAGATACCAAAATGTCAAACCAAGTGACATCTGCAAACAAAAGATGTTAGAGCTTTTCTCAAAACTAACCTCACTTTCCGTAGATGTTTTTGCAATTATTTTAAACCAACTGATCCCAAGGTTATTTTAAGTCAGTTCATCTCAGGTTCACACAGGTGCTTTAGCAGAGTAACCACAGTTGTAGTTCATTACATTAACTGTGGACATGATGAACTAACATTTGACAACCAGGAAGTGACCAAAAACTTCATTGGATCCCAGTTTATATTAGGTGTCTTTAACTACTTGTAACATCCGAGGTTGTTACACCTCCTACCAACCACCAGAGGGAGCCCTCTCCCGAATACTAACTCTGTACCATTTCTTCTTTGGTGACTTCCTGTTTAAACTATATAAATACCATGCTGTTCTATTTTGACTTCGAAGTATTGCCAGTTTATCATGCCTTACCAAGTGGTTTTCCATTGCTGTTGCTGATTGTTCTCTTGTTATGACTGTTGCCTGTTTTCCTGGATTTGCTGCCTTTGGATAATGACCGTTGCCTTTGTTTTGTTTGCCTTGTTGGACTGTCTTTTTGGTGTATTGGATTATACCGCCTGCTTAACAACTACCTCTATTTGCCTGCCAATTTGGATTGTTTGCTTGTGTACTTTAATAAACTTCCTGCACATGGATCCTAACACCGTCTCCATGGCCAGTTGATTACAGAATACTTTGCCAAACATGGATCTAGCAGAGGTTTCACAGCTCCAGGCCGTGTTCGCGCACCAGTGCGAGGTATTAAGGGGTTACCAAGACCAGCTGAACAACCTATGAGCTGCCAATGAATGTTTGACACAATACATTCACTCACTGCCAGCTCCCCATGCTAAACTGGTAAGCTTTGCTATACCTGATAATTTGATGGTTCTGCTGAAAAACCCCAGCATTTTTTTATGACAATGCAAGGTATTTTTCTCAAATCGGCCTGAATCATTTGATCAAGGTGCCAGGAAATGTTCTTTTCATGTCACTGCTTACCGGCAAAGCTCTCGAATGGGCCGCCGCTGTTTGGGATAAAGATACTCAAATCCAGGTTTCATTTGATTACTTCGTTCAAATCCATGAAGTCTTCGAGTATCCAGCGGGTGGCCAAGATATCCCTGTTCAGCTACTTCATCTACGCCATGGTCATCGATCAACAGAGGATTATGCAGTTCTGTTCAGGACACTAGCGGCTCAGAGTGGGTGGAATGATGTTGCTCTGAAGACTGTTTTCCACAAAGGGCTTAACCTGAAATTTAGGATGGAACTGACCTGCAAGGGTGAAGGTACAAATCTTTCTGAATACATAACTATGACCATCCAGATTGATAACCTGCTTCAGAATGCTTCACGGCCTGAGTTTCTCTTCAACTCGAATTCTACAGTCTCAGTACTGGCCCAGGCATCCACTGTATCACCTGCACCCATGCAAGTTACATACAATCGTGTTTCCATGGAGGAACACCTAAGTCGAAGCAACGAAAACCTTTGCTTTTACTGTGGTTCAAGTCATTTCAATGTTGCGTGTCCACACAAGAAATCAAGTTCCCCTGAGTCAAGGTAGCACGTGGGTTCCATGAACATTATATCACCCATCTCGCATCATTTTCTGTTGCCTGTAGAGTTCTCCATTGGTGATCATGTAAGATGTGTTACAGCATTAGTAGATTCTGGGGCTGCTGTTAATCTCATTAATCAGGAGATTGTTCAAGAACTCAACATACCCCCACATTGAATGCTTTCCTAAGATTAACATCACCACTGTTGACAACGCACCTATTGGTACTGGCATAACACAACAGACTGTTCCTATAACCGTCAAGATTGGACTTTCATGTAGAGAATATCTCACTATATGTCATCAACTCACCCAAGCATGCTCTTATCCTGGGTAATCCCTGGCTGGCCATCCACGACCCATTGATATCCTGGAACCAAGGTGAGCTCACACATTGGTCAAGTTTCTGTCATAAACATTGTCTCCATGTTGCTGTTTCCAGGCCTTGCCTTATCACCAGTACTGAGAGTCCCGAATCACAGAAGGAGACCATGATTCCCAAGGAGTATGCAGAGTTCAGTGACGTGTTTAGTAAGATTAAAGCTACACAACTTCCTCCTCATCGTCCATGGGACTGTGCTATTGAACTTCTGTCCGATACAGCTCCACCGAGAAGCAAGACCTATGCATCGTCACACCCTGAAACCCTCGCCATGGAGAATTACATTGAGGAAGCCCTAGCTTCCGGTTACATCCGTCCCTCCACATCCCCAGCTGCTGCAGGTTTCTTTTTCATAGAGAAGAGGGATAGAGGTCTACGTCCCTGTATCGACTATCGAGGCCTGAACTCTGTCACCATAAAATATTGTTACCCATTACCACTTATCCCCTCAGCCCTTGAACAACTCTGTGAAGCCAAGATCTATACCAAACATGATCTAAGGAGTGCTTATAACCTCATCAGGATTCGAGAAGGGGATGAGTGGAAGACCGCTTTCATCACCACCAGGGGGCACTATGAATATTTGGTAATGCCGTATGGACTTGCTAACGCCCCCTCAGTTTTCCAGTCCTTTATCAATGAAATATTCAGAGACTTACTGAATCATTGTGTGGTGGCCTACATTGACGACATCCTCATCTACTCCCAAAATATGTAACAACATATCCAGCAGGTCAAGACAGTCTTATCATGTCTCCTGGAACACCAACTATTTGTCAAGGCAGAAAAGTGAGTTCCATACCTCTCATACCACTTTCCTGGGTTACGATATCAGCCATCAAGGTGTGGAGATGGATGTCTCAAAGGTAACAGCAGTCACCGAATGGCCTCGACCTTCTAAAATCAAGGAACTACAGCAGTTCCTGGGCTTTGCCAACTTCTATCGCCATTTCATTAGGAATTACAGTACCATTGCAGCACCACTCAAGTCATTGCTCAAGGGAAAGCCAAGCAAGTTGCCATGGAATGATGCCGCATACGAAGCCTTCATCTCCCTCAAGTCAAGCTTCACGACCGCTCCAATACTGAAAAATCCTGACCCCAATCTTCCCTTCATCATTGAGGTAGAAGCTTCAGATTGTGGGATTGGAGCGGTCCTGTCACAACGTCACGGAACATCAAGCAAGTTTTACTTGTGCATTTTTCTCTAGGAAGTTGAACTCAGCTGAACATAACTATGTGGGGAATAAAGAATTACTTTCCATGAAAGCGGCACTCGAAGAATGTTGTCACTGGTTAGAGGGGGCAGTCCACCCATTCCAAGTTATCACAAATCACAAGAATCTTGAATATATCAAGGCAGCCAAGAAATTGAACCCACGTCAAGCACGATGGTCATTGTTTTTCACCAGGTTCATTTTTACAGTCACTTACCGTCCTGGCAGCAAGAACAGCAAGGCAGATGCACTGTCACGCAGACATGATCCACCTCACCTCCAACCTCACCCTGGGTCCATCCTGCCACCATCTGTCATCATGGCACCAATTAGCTGGGACATCATAGAGGAGATACAACGAGCACAACAGCATGAACCATCACCTAACTGCCCCCTTACAAGCACTACGTACCCCAAGCTCTATGTCAGAGGATTATCCAATGGGTCCAGACTTCCCTGAGCACAGGACACCCTGGTATCCAAAGAACTGTTACTCTGGTATGTAATTCTTTCTGGTGGCCATCGTTGAGTCACGATGTGACTAACTATGTGAAGTCTTGTCAGGTGTGTGCCCAATCCAAGACCCCCAGAGAACTGCCCACGGGGTTGCTTCAACCACTGCCCATACCACAAAGACCATGGTCTCACCTGTCCATCGACTTTGTCACAGACCTGCCAAACTCCCATGGATATACTACCATTCTGGTAATAATTGATTGATTTTCTAAATCATGTAGACTTGTCCCTCTCAAGGGTTTACCCACTGCCATGGAAACCACTAATGCTTTGTTCCACCAAGTGTTTAGGATCTATGGATTACCAGAGGACATCGTGTCCGATCGAGGTCCACAGTTCACATCCCGAGTTTGGCAGGCGTTCTGCAAACAACTGGACATTAATGTGAGTCTCACCTCTGGTTATCACCCTCAGGCCAATGGACAGGTGGAACATCTAAACCAAGAGATTGGCAGATATCTTCGGAGCTATTGTAGCCAAGAACGGGAGAAATGGAGCGACTTCCTGCCCTGGGTCGAATATGAACAGAATTCCCTCACTCATACCTCTACGGGTTTAACCCCTTTCCAATGCTTGCTGGGCTACCAACCCCCGATGTTCATTTGGTCAGGAGAACCTTCTATGGTGCCAGCAGTGGACAATTGGATTAGGCGAAGCGAGAGGGTGTGGGACAGTGCACATGTCTGGCTACAGCGAGCGGTCCGAGCACAACGCTTCCAGGCTGACCGACGGAGGCGCCCCCATCCCAACTATCAGCCAGGACAGAGGGTCTGGGTGTCCACAAGGGATCTCAAGTTGCAGCTACCCTGCAGGAAGCACAGTTCAAAGTATGTGGGTCCCTTCATAATTATCTGTCAAATAAACCCAGTTACTTACCATTTAGAGCTTCCTGCTAATTACCGCATTTCTCCTTCCATGTGTCCTTGCTGAAACCCGTCCACCCGGCGTCTGGCTCTGGAACCACGGATTCTGAGCCACCACCTCCATTGGAGGTAGATTGAGCCCCAGCATATATGGTCAGAGAGATCATGGTCTCAAGATGAAGAGGGAGCCAGATGCAATACTTGGTGGACTGAGAGGGCTATGGACCAGAGGAGAGATCATGGGTAGCCGCCAAGGACATATTGGACCCGTCCCTGATCCAAGAATTTCATCATGCCAATCGTAATCATCCAGCACCACGACCAAGGGGACGTCCCAGTAGAAGAACACCAGAGTTGTTCGTGGGGGGGGGGTCGTAAGTCACACTTAAAACCTGAACTGCACTGCATTAGATACTAAAATGTCAAACCAAGTGACATTGCAAACAAAAGATGTTAGAGCTTTTCTCAAAACTAACTTCACTTTCCGTAGACGTTTTTGCAATTATTTTAAACCAACTGATCCCAAGGTTATTTTAAGTCAGTTCATCTCAGATTCACACAGGTGCTTTAGCAGAGTAACCACAGTTGTAGTTCATTACATTAATTGTGGACATGATGAACTAACATTTGACAAACAGGAAGTGACCAAAAACTTCTTTGGGTCCCACTTTATATAAGGTGTCTTTAACTACTTGTAACATCCGAGGTTGTTACCCCTCCTACTAACCACCAGAGGGAGCCCTCTCCCGAATATTAACTCTGTACCATTTCTTCTTTGGTGACTTCCTGTTTAAACTATATAAATACCATGCTGTTCTATTTTGACTTCAAAGTATTGCCAGTTTACCCTGCCTTACCAAGCATTTTTCCATTGCCATTGCTGATTGTTCTCTTATGACCATTGCCTGTTTTCCTGGATTTACTACCTTTGGATACCCTTTTGTTTTCCTTGTTGGACTGTCTTTTTGGTTTATTGGATTATACCGCCTGCTTAACAACTACCTCTATTTGCCTGCCGATTTGGATTGTTTGCTTGTGTACTTTAATAAACTTCCTGCACATGGCCAGTTCGTTACACTATTACTGTATGTACTTTAAAAAAAACAAACAAACATAAAATTCAATGCACTTATTACATTTTGTTCTGCAAAATTCTCACAAGATTCACATTTGCTGCTTCTAATGTTGAGGTATGGTAGGTTTAGATATAAGGTAAGGGTTGAGGTAGGATTAGGTTTAGGGGTAAGGTTAACAGTGTAACTACAGATATAATTAAATACTGGTACTTCAAATGTAAGTACAATGCAACAACACGCGTGTAAGTATATTGTATTGAATATTTAAGTAGTTAAAGACACCCAATCTATAGTGGGTCCCTTAATAATTTCCAGCCCATTTCTAAACTTTTTTTTTTTTTTTTTTAAATCAATCCTGGAGAAGATATTTTTTCTCGGCTCTCTTCATTCTTATCTGAAAACATTTTAGAAAAAATTCAGTCTGGTTTTAGACCTCGTCACAGCACGGAGTCTGCACTACTCAAGGTAACAAATGATTTACTGCTCACTGCTAAATGACAGCTAAATGAGGGCAAGACTGAAATTGTGTTTGGCCTCCCTAGCGCTGTCTCTGATATCACTATCACTAAGGGCAGCTTTTTCCAACTTAGGTTGATTGCTAAATTAAAACAATTGCTCTCATTTAAGGATTTGGAGAGAGTTATTCATGCCTTCATCTCATCCAGACTTGACTATTGTAATCCACTGTATGGGTCTTGGTCATTCATCTCTTTATTGCTTGCAGTTAGTCCAAAATGCAGCTGCTAGGTTTCTGACTGGAACAAGGAAGGGGGAAAGTATTTCATATTTCACCAATCCAATACAGGATTCATTTTAATATTTTGTTATTTGTTTTTTAAGCTATAAATGGGTTTAGCCCCATCTTATCTCTCTGTACTCCTTAGTCATCAACAATCCTACATGACTCTCAGATCCTTTGATAAATTCTCCTGCATACACCATGCTCACGTTTGAAGTTTAAAGGGGATCGTGCCTTCTCCGTAGTCGGCCCTAGACTATGGAATAACATACCTCAGGACATTAGATCCGCTCATACTCTTCACATATTTAATCACGTCTGAAGACGTATCTGTATTCTTTGGCTTTTGTATGAATGTATATTGTGTTTGTTGTATTTAATGTCAATCTTTTTTTTATTATTTCCCCTTAATTCATTTATTTGCCCATGTACAGCACTTTGGTATACACTTGTTGTTTTTAAATGTGCTCTATAAATAAACTGACCCTGACCTTGACCTACTTTGTCTTAATTTTAAACAGAATTTCTATTGTTTTATTTTAAATATAACAAACTTCTAACTGTTAGAAAAGTGTGCTAGTTCTATCTTTCTTTAAAATAAATGGAATTTGGTTTGATATTATGATGCAATGAAATTCATACCTGGTCAAACACAGCATTCAAGGAGTGCTACTTGGGTGTAAAATATTCCCACTGGTGCTCTTTGGATAAGGGATATTCTGTTCAGATGCTCTAGTAGTCCAAGGCACTCGGAGTAGGGTATACATTTAAAAAGCCTTCATTAAGTCATGGCTATTGGATTAAAATATACCACAAACCTACATGTTTCATACCTTTTTACGTGTGGCTTATGTGTCCAAATACCTTTTGAGGCTACTATATATATTCTAAAAATTATTCCTCCATATTGTTTTCAGCAGACTGCAGGCCCTATTATAGACATCACATATTTATTTGTCAGGTTTGAGGTTTGGCTATTAACTGTGCGAATTCCACAGGCTATTGCTGCTTAATTATATAGAAATGGAAGTGTTCTTGTTGAGTTTAACTGACATTGAGTGTGATCTGACAAAACTTTTCTTCACAGAAAGCAATTATTATTATTGGTTTGTTTTTTGTTTTTGTTTTTGGTCTGTAGTTGTTGTCTATAAATCAAGTTGAGAAAGGGTGAAGAATGAGTGGATAAAATGCAGTTGATCAGAAGCAAGGCACTAATGACTTTCACAGACCGAGAAGATCACTCAAGATGTTTTTGAATCCAATTCCATGTCAAAATAGAAAAAAAGTGCACAGAGAGAAACATTTTTCGATGGAATAAGACATCCACATGTACTGTAACAACAACTAAGCTTCCAGAATTTTTTTTCCTTGACAGAAACACTAAAAGAATGATGATTTGTTTATTGTTTAATTATCATGTTGAGAAGAAAGAAAAGTAATAGAGCTAACAGTCTCTACAGTGTAAATTATGAACAGATTAAGTGTTGACCATAGAGCTGAATTTAGTAATCCTCCTCTGTTTATTCCTCTCCAGTTATGATGTTTTTTATGTGAGCAATAGAAGAGAGAGAGAGAGAGAGAACTGAGGAGCTTTACTCTGTGAAAACCTCCAAGGATGTACAATCTATTTTCCATTGAAACAAATGGGACCTCTGCATAAATGAGTTCGAAATGAACACATATTATTTAGGAAAACAAAAAATACAGAGAGCAGCAAGATCTGTGAATGTACTCCAATGATTTTTTTCCTATGAATCTTCACTTAATATTATACGTATCTGTATTTAGAAGTGGTGGTGCAGCTATAAATTGCTGGTGTGACACATTTCCTGTGGTTAAGTTATCTTTGCAGCTTCATTTTTTTACACCAGCACTATTGCTACAAACAGAAATATTAATGACTATGTCAGTCTCTTTCAAGTTTTTGGTCAGATATTTTAAATTGGGTAAAATGTTGACAAAGTATTATATACTGTGACTTGTACACCCTACACTGTAAAGAGTCTCAACCATGTCAGGCATCTCAGATACTCAAGTCTATGCACAAACCTAATCAACAAGAATTATTATTTTTTTTAACGCCCAGCACACAATCAGTTCTTCAACAGCTCTGAGCTCTGGTACATATTTATAGCACTGTGGAAGATGAAGTGCGATTAACATCAGACAATTATCCTTTCCTGGGCTGTTATGGTAGAACTTTTATGGGTGCATCAGCAGTAATGAATCCTCGGAGTTGCACAGGAAATGAGGTGACTGGGAGGTTGTGGCAGCCAGAATGACCAGCCTGATCTCATTAATATATGTAGCTATTTGTATGTTAATACAGGTGCATCTCAATAAATTAGAATGTCGTGGAAAAGTTCATTTATTTCAGTAATTCAACTCAAATTGTGAAACTCGTGTATTAAATAAATTCAGTGCACACAGACTGAAGTAGTTTAAGTCTTTGGTTCTTTTAATTGTGATGATTTTGGCTCACATTTAACAAAAACCCACCAATTCACTATCTCAAAAAATCAGAATACATCATAAGACCAATAAAAAAAACATTTTTAGTGAATTGTTGGCCTTCTGGAAAGTATGTTCATTTACTGTATATGTACTCAATACTTGGTAGGGGCTCCTTTTGCTTTAATTACTGCCTCAATTCAGCGTGGCATGGAGGTGATCAGTTTGTGGCACTGCCGAGGTGGTATGGAAGCCCAGGTTTCTTTGACAGTTGCCTTCAGCTCATCTGCATTTTTTGGTCTCTTGTTTCTCATTTTCCTCTTGACAATACCCCATAGATTCTCTATGGGGTTCAGGTCTGGTGAGTTTGCTGGCCAGTCAAGCACACCAACACCATGGTCATTTAACCAACTTTTGGTGCTTTTGGCAGTGTGGGCAGGTGCCAAATCCTGCTGGAAAATGAAATCAGCATCTTTAAAAAGCTGGTCAGCAGAAGGAAGCATGAAGTGCTCCAAAATTTCTTGGTAAACGGGTGCAGTGACTTTGGTTTTCAAAAAACACAATGGACCAACACCAGCAGATGACATTGCACCCCAAATCATCACAGACTGTGGAAACTTAACACTGGACTTCAAGCAATTTGGGCTATGAGCTTCTCCACCCTTCCTCCAGACTCTAGGACCTTGGTTTCCAAATGAAATACAAAACTTGCTCTCATCTGAAAAGAGGACTTTGGAACACTGGGCAACAGTCCAGTTCTTCTTCTCCTTAGCCCAGGTAAGACGCCTCTGACGTTGTCTGTGGTTCAGGAGTGGCTTAACAAGAGGAATACGACAACTGTAGCCAAATTCCTTGACATGTCTGTGTGTGGTGGCTCTTGATGCCTTGACCCCAGCCTCAGTCCATTCCTTGTGAAGTTCACCCAAATTCTTGAATCAATTTTGCTTGACAATCATAAGGCTGCGGTTCTCTCGGTTGGTTGTGCATCTTTTTCTTCCACACTTTTTCTTTCCACTCAACTTTCTGTTAACATGCTTGGATACAGCACTCTGTGAACAGCCAGCTTCTTTGGCAATGAATGTTTGTGGCTTACCCTCCTTGTGAAGGGTGTCAATGATTGTCTTCTGGACAACTGTCAGATCAGCAGTCTTCCCCATAATTGTGTAGCCTAGTGAACCAAACTGAGAGACCATTTTGAAGGCTCAGGAAACCTTTGCAGGTGTTTTGAGTTGATTAGCTGATTGGCATGTCACCATATTCTAATTTTTTGAGATAGTGAATTGGTGGGTTTTTGTTAAATGTGAGCCAAAATCATCACAATTAAAAGAACCAAAGACTTAAACTACTTCAGTCTGTGTGCATTGAATTTATTTAATACACGAGTTTCACAATTTGAGTTGAATTACTGAAATAAATGAACTTTTCCACGACATTCTAATTTATTGAGATGCACCTGTATATGTAGCATTAAACATACATGTTTTTACGTTAGAATAGACACTAAAACATACAATATGGATGTTTGAAAACATCTAAATCGTAAAATGTTTTACGTATTTACAGCTTTAGAAACGTAAAATATTGACCATTATCTATTACAACTATATTTGAATACACGAATCGTTTATAAATATATTTGCAGATTTTTACTGTTTTATAGATAATTTAGATCCCTTTACCCTACCCCAGCCTCTAAACATAACCACATTTCAACAACATAAAAACATGTAACAAGTAGATTAATATACAGTAGCAATAATGTTTGTTAAAATATATGAATTTATATATATATATATTACAGCTGCTAATCCCACACCTACTCCTAAAACTAACCATAACCATTTATGAAGCATATAAAAACACGTAAGAGGCAGATACAGTGCATCCAGAAAGTATTCACAGCGCTTCACTTTTTCCACATTTTGTCACATGTACATAAGTATTCACAGCCTTTGCCATGACACTCAAAATTGAGCTCAGGTGCATCCTGTTTCCACTGATCATCCTTGCGATGTTTCTACAACTTGATTGGAGTCCACCTGTGGTAAATTCAGTTGATTGGACATGATTTGGAAAGGCACACACCTGTCTATATAAGGTCCCACAGTTAACAGTGCATGTCAGAGCACAAACCAAGCCATGAAGTCCAAGGAATTGTCTGTAGACCTCTGAGACAGGATTGTATCGAGGCACAGATCTGGGGAAGGGTACAGAAAAATTTCTGCAGCATTGAAGGTCCCAATGAGCACAGTGGCCTCCATCATCCATAAATGGAAGAAGTTTGGAACCACCAGGACTCTTCCTAGAGCTGGCCGCCTGGCCAAACTGAGCGATCGGGGGAGAAGGGCCTTAGTCAGGGAGGTGACCAAGAACCCGATGGTCACTCTGACAGAGCTCCAGCATTTCTCTGTGGAGAGAGGGGAACCTTTCAGAAGAACAACCATCTCTGCAGCACTCCACCAATCAGGCCTGTATGGTAGAGTGGCCAGACGGAAGCCACTCAGTAAAAGGCACATGACAGCCCGCCTGGAGTTTGCCAAAAGGCACCTGAAGGACTCTCAGACCATGAGAAACAAAGATTGAACTCTTTGGCCTGAATGGCAAGCGTCATGTCTGGAGGAAACCAGGCACCGCTCATCACCTGGCCAATACCATCCCTACAGTGAAGCATGGTGGTGGCAGCATCATGCTGTGGGGATGTTTTTCAGCGGCAGAAACTGGGAGACTAGTCAGGATCGAGGGAAAGATGAATGCAGCAATGTATAGAGACATCCTTGATGAAAACCTGCTCCAGAGCACTCTGGACCTCAGACTGGGGCAAAGGTTCATCTTCCAACAGGACAACGACTCTAAGCACACTGCCAAGATAACAAAGGAGTGGCTCCGGGACAACTCTGTGAATGTCCTTGAGTGACCCAGCCAGAGCCCAGACTTGAACCCGATTGAACATCTCTGGAGAGACCTGAAAATAGCTGTGCACCGACACTCCCCATCCAACCTGATGGAGCTTGAGAGGTCCTGCAAAGAAGAATGGGAGAAACTGCCCAAAAATAGGTGTGCCAAGCTTGTAGCATCATACTCAAATAGACTTGAGGCTGTAAGTGGTGCCAAAGGTGCTTCAACAAAGTATTGAGCAAAGGCTGTGAATACTTATGTACATGTGTTTTTTTGTTTGTTTTTTTTTTGTTTTGTTTTTTGTTTGTTTGTTTTGTTTTTTTCATTTTTTAATTTTAATAAATTTGCAAAGATTTCAAACAAACTTCTATCACATTTTCATTATGGGGTATTGTTTGAAGAATTTTGAGGAAAATAATGAATTTAATCCATTTTGGAATAAGGCTGTAACATAATAAAATGTGGAAAAAGTGAAGCGCTGTGAATACTTTCCGGATGCACTGTAAATCACATTAATATATTCAGAAAAATAGCAAAATTCAGTTCAAAAGTAGTCCAAAGGGCGATGCGCTGCATCCAATGTGCTCCCTGATGGCATAAAATAGCACTGAGTAAGAGAGTAGAATTAAAAATATTAATCGCTGTAAATCTTCTCCTGATGCACTCTATAACAGCGCTATAATATCTCATTCAAACATATACATCGCAGAATACAGCAAGTCACAAACGGTCACGAGACACTTGAGAGCCAATGAGCATTCGACATCACTGCCATAAAACCGCTGGTCATAATGCTCGAGGTGGCAATTTTTGAATTTTGAAAACAAAACTTTTTTATGGTTACAGCGGGCACAACAGCGCTGCGGCGGATGGGGACTGAGATCATTGAATAAAAGACATGAATTTGGGTCTGATCTTCACAGAAAGCAGTCTGAAGATTTAGATTATAGCTAACAAATGTATGGAGAATTTTATTGTTTTATTGTGCTTTTTGTGTTTTTTGTGGGGGGTTTTTTTGTGTGTGTTTTTTTTTTTTTTTTTGGCATATTCTGAAACTCCTTTTGTGTCCCATGATAAACAAAAATTTTATTAAATGTTTAATAAATGATTAAACGATTACAGAGTTTTTATTCATTTTAACATATTAAAGTTTAGTCTTGATTAAAGTGACATAATCCTTTAAAACGTTGTATAGGGCAGCAGAACTGAATGAAACCGTTAAAATGTCATATTATAAATATCAACTGCATTAAATAAATGTGATGGCATTTAACTAATCTCATTGATTATAAATTAAATGTAATTAACTGATTAATTATATGAATTGTTCAATATTAATCAATTCAAACAGTACACGTAAACATTTGTATGTTTCTATAGGTGTTAATACGTAAAATGATGACGTTTACATGCTGTCAATACGTCAATATTGTAAGTTTCAGTGTCTATGCAAACGTAAGAGTATTTTTGCTAGAACCAAACTTTACATAAGAGTACATACAAGTTCTTATGAGATCACATTGGAATGACAGAAAATCTGCATCAAAATATTTCCTTATATATTAAGTCTCAATATATTAAATCATTTTCAGTATATTCATAATTATATAGAATAATACATTGTGTTAATATATTACAATATAATGAGTAATACATAAGGAATTGCCACTTTTCATATATTGGGAAATATATGACAGTATATGTCCTTATATATTATAATGTATATCATTTTATATTCAATAATACACTTCATAATATATAGATGTGCATGTGATAAAAAAAATGGTAGTGTGTTCTTAAATATATTTTAACATATATGTTGTACATATAGTCACATTTATATGTGAATATGTATGAGCAATATATGTACACAATTCTGAGGAAATATATACTGTAATATATATCCATATATGTGAATATTTATGTAATTATATATTTGTAAATATATACATATTGAGTATAAATACATTTGAACATATATGCACTATATTTTAACATATATATGGGAACATGTATGTGAAATATATGTACACAATTCTGAGCAAAATATATACTGAAATACAGTATATATCCATATATATATATATATATATATATATATATATATATATATATATATATATATATATATATATTCATATAGTTACAAATATATCTATATTGAGTATACATACATTTGAACATATATGCACTATATTTTAATATATATATGGGAACATGTATGTTAAATATATATATACACAAATATATATACTGTATGTGTATGTGTGTGTGTGTGTATATATATATATATATATATATATGTATGTGTATATATATATATGTATGTGTGTGTGTGTGTGTGTGTGTATGTGTGTGTGTGTGTTTATTTTTTTTTACATTTTTCACACACACACACACACACACACACACACACATATATATATATATATATATATATATATATATATATATATATATATGTGTGTGTGTGTGTGTGTGTGTGTGTGTGTGTGTGAAAAATGTAAAAAAAATAAACACACACACACACACATACACACACACACACACACACACATACAGTATATATATGTGTGTGTGAGTGTGTGTGTGTGTGTGTGTGTGTGTGTGTGTGTGTGTGTGTGTGTGTGTGTGTGTGTGTGTGTGTGTGTTTGAAAAAAAAAATTGGTTGTAGATTTTGTCCAACTGTTTGAAATACTATGTGGAAATCTGTAACTGAATTTACATTTATGTCTTCATTATGTCTTCATTTGCCTGAATCTTTGTAGTCATATTGGGAATATATTTTTGAGACATTTAATGCTGTATGTAAACCCATGCATTAACTAATGAAAGATAAATGGTTTGAGTGTTTCAATAAAGCTAGTACAGTTTTTGTCTTGTTATTGCTATATTTTTTTTATATATGTATCAATATATAGCCATACATGGTTGTTCATGCATATATTGCAGAATATTGAAAAATATAAGCACTAGATTCCCATATATGAAAATGTATTATTTAATATATCGCATTATATTTTCCAATATATTCACATATATTTTTGTTTCGTATGGGTCCACCTCATGGAAATATATACAATTCTATCAAATCTTATTTAACTTGAAGATGTAATTTAATGGGTTGCGGAAGTGCATTCAATCCTCAGCTTTCATCAAAAAACAAAAGCCTCTGAAACTGAGAAAATTAGGCACTTAGACAGGGCTCATGTCTGTCCAGTGACCATGGCAAGGTTGCACAAATTTCTTCTGAATGATGAAATGAGAAATACTCACATCATCTTATGTTAATTTTTCAAGTACTCTGATACATGACATGGTGATTAGGAAATTTCAAAGTAATATATAAAAGTAATACTCACTATACTTCAGCAGTTTGCTGTTTTAACACCAGGTCAGCTGTTGCTAAGCTTTTTAAATGATTTATGGTATATTATTAGTCTCCAGAGGTACAACTCTGAGGCTCGATCCCCACTTGGACATTCAGAGACAGCTGTAAAACATTACATTTTCAAATTTAGTAGCATATAGAAGACCATAAAATCAGTTTTTCATGTGCACTTAGTCACTTAGTCATGCTAGTGAGTGTCCTTAATTATATATAAATGTATAGTTATAGGCATTATACTACTGAAACTCGCACATTTCGAAGTGCACAAACACCTAGGCACCTACCCACTAACGCCAGCTACAGGAAGTTGCACAATATCCAATCTGAGCGTACTCAACACAGAGCTACGCAAAGAGTGCCAGTAAATTACTCATTAAATTAAATATAAACAATGTAAACATTGTAAACAAATGTCTACAGCAATTAGGATTTGCATAAATAATGTGTAACGAAGAATTTATGTTGGTGCATTTTGCGGGGATGAAGGAAAACACAGGCAGGGAACTCTTCCTCATTTTACTAGAGGAAGTATGTGGCTATGCGCTGCTTTCTGTAGACCAGTGCTCAGTTTAGATAAGCCTGCAGAGCAATGCAGGCCATTCTGAACACAACTGCTGTAAATGTTGGCAGTGAGTCTTAAACCTGGCCAGAATTTCTTTACCCTGAGTCACCTGATTCAACTTTATTGAAAGCAGCCAACCCCAACTGGAGCCCTTTGGGATGAAAAATGGATATGTAAGTGCTTAAAGTGAAAAAAAGGTAAGGAAATAAATTTATGCTCCTGACATATTTCTGTTGGAGTGGAGTGGAAAACAAAAATGAATTATTTACATTTATTAGGTGTTTCACTGAAGAAGAAAAAAAGAGGGTCATGTGTTAAAATGTCATTTGGGTGTTGTCCATTGAGAGTTATCTACTACTAGTAACTTTCCTTGGACATATATCATATTTTAGCAAATATCAAATGAAAATGTAAACTTCTATTTTGCTTAAACTTTCTATTTGTGAGATTGTTTGGATTGGAAATGAGTTTGATTTGGCAATGAAGAGTGTGCTTATACCTCTACTACTTCTGTGCTTTTTTAAAAACAAAATTTTAACCATCATGTTGAAGCTGCTTTAAGGCCCAATATGCAACATGCCACTTTAAGTAACAAGACACACAAACAAGGAGACTTAATGAAATTTGACAGGACTTGAGATTGAGTCTCCATTGTCCAAATGAGCTATATTTACATTCAGAAAGCAGATGAGTGGAAAATAGTGGTAGACTCAGGCTCCCCGCAGCTTCCCTGTTCTATCTAGTGTGTCTTGTTAGAGATAACACTGTTCAAGGGGAAGTTACAAAATTAGAAATGCAGCTATCTAATGGAAAACCTTGTCCACTGCATGAATTTGAAATATGAATTAAAAATTCCAGCATCTATAGAGCTGTGGGCTCTAAACTGCCATCATGGGGAATGCAATGAAAATTCAAGAAGAGAAAAACAAAGTGCCTAACAGCTTGGAAACTGTGTCTAAAGGTGAGCTATGGATTTTCAGCTATATGGAATGAAAACCAGTCATTGTGTTTGTGAGGTTTTTTGTTGTTGTTAACATTACGAATGGTATTTGTCAACTCAAATCTACAGACTGTGACAGCCTTGTGGTGCTCTCTGACTATCCATGCCGTGACATTAGTGAACCAATCTTTAAGATGGGGGACAAACTTAAGGGTCTCTCTGAGTAAGTGTACTTTTATAGAAATATTTTAATGCAATGTGTATTTTGCTAAATAACAAAGATGTAACCAACAATTCTGATGGGGGAGACCAGAGTTAAAATTGTAAGAATCTGCCATAAACAATTCATAAAATATTTATCTACCAATAATCTGAATATTGGGCGGAATGGGTTCCTCTCCATGTCTATGCTATATAACAATAAACACGTAAAAATACAATGCATGAGTCTAATGTAGTGCTTTTTGAGCGATATAACAACGAACGCTTATATGTGTGTGTGTGTGTGTGTGTGTGTGTGTATATATATATATATATATATATATATATATATATATATATATATATATATATATATATAGTTGAAGTCAGAAGTTTGCATAGACTCATACATAAAACGTCTTGGTTACTGATGTAAACTCTGTTCCCTGATGGAAGGAACGAGACGTTGTGTCAATGTGGTGATACTAGAGGTTTGCTCTTGAGAGCCCCAATCACCTTTGCTTTATTCAGAAAAGGCCAATGAAAACTGCCGAGTGGAATTTGCATGCCACTCTCCACCCCGGACATACGGGTATAAAAGGACATGGCGTGCACCATTCATTCAGAGTGAATGACCAGAGTGAGAGAGAGTCCCGGCCATGTCAGCAGTTGGTTCAGCACCACGGCAGGAGGGACACAACGTCTCATTCCCTCCATCAGGGAACAGAGGTTACATCAGTAACCAAGACGTTCCCTGTCTGTCACTCACTCGACGTTGTTTCGATGTAGTGACACTAGGGGTTCCTATACGAAACGCTGCAGGCGCTGAACCGTGTCACAAGGTACGGAGGAGCGGAAACACAGGGTTCACCTGAGGGGAAAACGAACAGTGGAAATGCATCATACAGGATTACCGAGGGGGGAATCACCACGTATGGAGCACTGAGCCCAAGTACACGGGCTCACATGAAAAGGGGCATACCACAAGTACTGGGCCTGGCAGCATTACTCCTCCACCAAGTTCGCCACCGAATAGTGCTTAAAGAATTCAAGAGGCGTCCAGTGTTCACCAGTTGTGGGGAACAGTTGTGGACAAGATAGCGCACATTATCACCTTAAAAAAGGGGAAAGGCATAATGCAAGCAATACACCTGACTAGCTGCCCGGCCTACCTGTTGTCACCCCGTAACACTCGGGTCGAAACCGATTCTATGCGCAGGTTGTAAAACCTCACAAAGGTATTGGGTGTAGCCTAACCCGCTGCTCTGCATATGTCTGCTAGAGAGGCACCCCTCGCCAGTGCCCAGGAGGATGCAACACCTCTGGTGGAGTGCGCCTGGACTTCCAAAGGGCACGGCAGGTCTTGTGATTGGTAAGCCAGATAAATGGCATCCACAATCCAATGGGACAGCCTTTGTTTAGAGACAGATTTCCCCTTCTGCTGCCCTCCAGATCAGACAAAGTGCTGCTCCAAGCATCTAAAGCTCTACATGTGGTCCAGATAGATCCGCAGGGCGTGAACTGGATACAGCAATGACAAGGCCGTGTCTTCCTCCTCTGAAGGGAGCGCTTGCAGGTTCACTACCTGATCCCAGAAGGGAGTGGTGGGAACTTTGGACACGTAACCGGTCCAGGGTTTCAGGATCTCGTGAGAGTGTGGTGGCCTGGACTCGTGAGAGTGTGGTGGGCTGGTGACAGAGAGTGCCTGCATGTCCCCAACCCAGGCAGGTAGGACTACAGAGAGATTCCAAGAGGGAACCAGGTGCGGTCTAGGGGGATTCAATCTCCTCGCGCCTTTGAGGAACCTGGTGATCAGGTCAAGCTGCCGTGAGGGTCTCCAATTCAGTGTATCATGATATGCTGCTATAGCA